>NW_025336467.1:2293863-2295296 GCF_004798865.1 Varanus komodoensis | reverse complement strand
CGCTGAGGGAGGGTCGGGTGCCTGCCCCTTTAAAGGAGGCGGTAGTCCGACCGGTCCTGATGAAAGCGTCACTGGATCCAGAGATGGCCACTAATTATAGACCAGTGGCCAACATACCATTTCTGGGCAAGGTGTTAGAGCGGGTGTGGCGGGACAACTCCAAGCACTCTTGGATGAAACTGATTATCTAGACCCATTTCAGTCCGGCTTCAGACCCGGGTACGGTACTGAATCTGCCTTGGTCGCCCTGTACGATGACCTGTGCAGGGAGAGGGACAAGGAGTGCGTCCCTGTTGCTTCCCTGGACCTCTCAGCAGCTTTCGATACCATCGACCACGGTGTCCTTCTGGATAGGCTTGCGGGATTGGGGGTCGGAGGCACTGCTTTGCAGTGGTTCCGCTCCTATCTCAATGGCCGATTCCAGAAGGTGGTGCTGGGGGACTGTGGCTCTGCACCATGGCAGCTATGCCATGGAGTACCGCAGGGGTCCATTTTGTCCCCTTTCCTGTTTAACATCTACATGAAACCGCTGAGAGAGGTCATCAGGAGGTGTGGGCTACAGAATCATCGGTACGCTGATGATACCCAGCTCTACCTCTCGTTTTCCACCAATCCAGGTGAGGCAGTGGCTGTGCTGAACCGGTGCCTGGCTGAGGTAATGGGCTGGATGAGGGCCAATAAACTGAAACTCAGTCCAGACAAGATGGAGGTCCTGTTGGTTGGCAGATCGGGCTTCGGAGAGGGTGGATTTGACCTGGCCCTGAATGGGGTTGCACTCCCTCTTAGGGACAAGGTCTGCAGCTTAGGAGTGCTCCTCGACCCGGAGCTTTCATTGGAAGCTCAGGTGACAGCAGCAGCGAGGAGCGCTTTCCTCCAGCTTTGGCTGATTCATCAGCTGCGCCCCTACCTGGAGTACGACTGCCTGGCGACAGTGACACACGTGCTGGTGACTTCCCGCTTTGACTTCTGTAACGCGCTCTGCGTGGGGCTGCCCTTGAAGATGGTCCGGATACTTCAATTGGTTCAAAATAGAGCTGCCAGGTTGCTGACAGGGACGGGGCGTTATGTTCACATGACTCCAGTCCTCTGACAGCTTCACTGGCTTCCCATTGAAGTCTGGGCCCAATTCAAGGTGTTGGTTATGACCTATAAAGCCCTAAACGGCTTGGGACCTGGTTACCTAAAGGAGCGCTTACACCCATATATGCCCGACCGCCCCTTGAGATCTGCGGGAGAGGCCCTTCTCCGGGAACCCTCCGTGAAAGAAATTAGGAGGGTAGGTACTCGGAGGAGGGCTTTCTCTGCGGTGGCACCCAATCTATGGAATGTGCTCCCCAGAGAGGTCCGCCTGGCGCCGTCGTTATTTGTTTTTCGGCACCAGGTGAAGACCTTTTTATTTAAACGTCATTTTAATTGTTAACAATTAAAATGAC
>NW_025336467.1:2239192-2293763 GCF_004798865.1 Varanus komodoensis | reverse complement strand
AGGTCCGCCTGGCGCCGTCGTTATTTGTTTTTCGGCACCAGGTGAAGACCTTTTTATTTAAACGTCATTTTAATTGTTAACAATATTTACTTATTTATCTGGCCAGGGCGACTTCTTTTCTTTTCTTTTCTTTTATAACTTTTCTTTTATAACTTCTTTTATATCGTTTATATGTTTTTTATTTTATATTATTAATTTTAATTTTATATTGTTATTTTTGTATTGTATTGTATTTTATTGTGTTGTAAGCCACCCCGAGGCTTCGGCAAGGGGCGGCATAGAAATGTTCTAATAATAATAATAATAATACATTCAATGTATTGTAAGCCACCTAGGAAGGCCTTGGCAGTTATGGACGGCATGTAAATATATGTATGTATGTATGTATGTATGTATAAATAAATAAATACCTGTTTTTATAGAATGTTTCTCCACATCTCGAATTTATTCATTGTACTCTGTTGTGTGTGCTCAGCACTTTCATATCGATGCTTCTCTTCCACAATATTCCCCATTTTAAAGGTTGCCTCCCAATGATTTTAGATGAATATACAAATACAAGTTTCTGACCAATGACACATATCTGCTGGGCTATGTTCTATTCCAAGCAGTGCTTATCCTTGGGGGTGGGAGACTCAGGATCTGCAGCATGAAAAAGAGCTCCTACCTTGATTAAACTGTCTTGGGGCAATCGCACCCAGGGCCCTGGAAAGCACACCTGCGGAAGTCTGAAGGAGCTTATCCCCAGTGACTGTGGCAAATGGGCCAGGTATGGATACATCCAGCCAGTCAGACAATAAGCCAGGCCTGGGCTAGCATCAGGCTCCGGTTGCAGTGGTGCATCTTTCTATATATAAAAGGGGAGGGCCTTTTACCTTTAGGTGACGTAAGGGGTTCATTTCCACTCCCTTTGCTCATTTCAGTTGACCTAAAGAAAAGCTATGGCTAAAGTTGGAGACAAGGTGACATGAACTGGCCTCAATTTAATTCATGCGGCAGACTCCATGGAGAGGACTAGTCACTTATTTTGCTTCTCCACTTGTCTTCAGAGTGTGGGATTCTGCTAATAATATTCATCCATCAATTTAAAAATATTTCCGGACTGTCTTTCTCTTTACTCTGCCCTGTATTGACAAACAGTATTTTCAACTTCTTGCCCTAAGTTTATAGGAGAAAATGGAGCTCCCTCCAGCTGTGTTTGTACTACAGGTCCCACCACCCCCAGCTAGTTCAGTCATTGGATAGAACAGTCTTGTACCATCCAGATGCTGTCGACTCTCAACACCCATAAGGAAAAAAGAGAAAATCTAGATTGAAAGCCCATCCAAGGTCCTTCCTTTTTTCCTTCCTTCTTCTGCCACCAGTCGGTTTCAGGGGATTGACCCCTTTAGGTTCCAGTCTTAGAGATGTGAGGACAGCTATGGACAATCTAGACAGCATCCTAAAAAGCAGAGACATCACCCTGCCAACAAAATGCATATAGAGTGCGTGTGCCGGCTCTTCCCCCCACACATGTACAGGGCGGGAATACGGAGCGGGAAACAGAAGAGAGGAGGGCGGGAGAGAGAGAGAGAGAGAAATGAAGACGCTTAAAACGGATTGAAGGTAAGAAAAATGTAACTTTTTAAATTTATTTGTACTTATGTGAGCCACGTCCCTGGGCTGTGGGCCAAGACGCGGCCGCCTCACCGAGCCTGGGGCAGTCGCTTAACGGCAGTGCCAGCTTGCCCGGAGAAGGCCGCAGTGGAGCCGTTAAGCAGCCGCCGTGCTTCTTCCCCCCGTTGCAGGGAGAGGCGGGGGGCGCCCCGCTTGGCCAGCCGCAGCCCCGTCCCTCGCTTCGGAAAGGAGCCCTCACCTCGGAGCCGCCCCGCACTCGCCTCTCTGGCCTCCCGCTCCGGCTCCCTCGGAACCGGGGTGGCAGCGAGGACTATAATTTCCATCATGCGCAACCAGCAGGTCCAACGGAAGTTGCAGTCCAACTCCTCTGGGCAGTGCCAGTTTTGGCAAGGTTGCACTTAAAATATGGTGGTCATTAGCTCTGCATCCAAATGCAGCCACTGTGCATTGTGGGAATTGTTCTGGGCTGACTTGCTTCAAATACTACGAGTGGCAGTACCAGTATTTATCCTTAGTGTTTTTGCTTCATTCTTCGTAAATGCCAGTCGCAGTCCTCAGCTGCATTGTGCAAAATACTCTATTTGGTTGTGTTGTAGCTCTGTCCCTCGAATATGGACATTCTCTTCCCCACCTCATCTTGGGCTTCCGCTGCAGCCCGAGGGAGTGGAGCAAACATTTTTAATTTTTATTAATTTTTAATTTTAATTATTTTTTAATGTGCAGTATGCATAGGAATTCATATTTTTTTCAAACTATAGTCCAGCCCCACAACAGTCTGAGGGACAGTGAACTGGCTCGCTGTTTAAAAAGTCTGAGGACCCCTGCTCTTGAACTGCAAGGAGACAAATTCAGTCAATCTTGAAGGAGATCAGCCCTGACTGCTCTTTAGAAGGCCAGATACTGAAGCTGAAGCTGGAATGCTTTGGCCACCTATTGAGAAGGAAGGGCTCCCTGGAGAAGAGCCTGATGCCGGGAACAATGGAAGGAAAAAGAAGAAGGGGTGGCAGAGGATGAGGTGGCTGGATGGGGTCACTGAAGCAGTCTGCGTGAGATTAGGTGGACTCCGGGGTTGGTGGAGGACGGGAAGGCCTGGAGGAGTGTTGTCCATGGGGTCACGATGGGTTGGACACAACTTCACGACTAGCAACAACAAGCCCTGTGTTATGGCCTACCATCGAAAAGACATGACAGAAAAGGAACAGGGACTTGGAGGGAAGAGGGAGGAAAGGGCACCATTCCTGGGTTAACTGATCTTCCACCTGCCTCTTGATGATTTATTGACTCTGAATTATCAAGAAGCAGGAAGATATTTTTCTTTCAATGCTCAAACAAGCAACATGCCAGCTGTCCAAGCTATGGTTTTCCCAGTTGCAATGTATTGCTGTGAAAGCTGGACCATAAGGAAGGCCGAGCGCCGAAGAATTGAGGCCCTCGAATTGTGATGCTGGAGGAGACTCCTGCGAGTCCCTTGGACTGCAAGGCGATCAAACCGGTCAGTCCTAGAGGAGATCAACCCTGACTGCTCTTTAGAAGGCCAGATCCTGAAGATGAAGCTCAAATGCTTTGGCCACACAATGAGAAGGAAGGACTCCCTGGAGAAGAGCCTGATGCTGGGAGCAATTGAGGGCAAAGGAAGAAGGGGACGGCAGAGGATGAGGGGGCTGGATGGAGTCACTGGGGCAGTTGGTGTGGGCTTGGGTGGACTCCGGGGATGGTGGAGGACAGGAACGCCTGGAGGAGTGTTGTCTATGGGATCATGAGTGGTCAGGGAAGACTTTGCAACTAAACACAAAGGAAAGATTTGATAAAATTCAAAATCAACCATATCTTTATATTTAAGCCATAATTTGGGACATGATGGGCACTTGTTACATCTCCTGTCATGTGACAATTGTCTTTTTTTTTTTTTGCCATGCCCATTTATTAAGCAATTTTGGAAACAAGGTGATTAAGTTAATTGAAGAAAAGTCACCTTTCAGAAGTAGATACTAAAGTGATTTTTTAAAAGAGCTCAGAATTTTCCTTTTGTTTGTCTTCTTAATCTGTCCAGAAAGGCCATATGTCCTATGGAGCAGTATAAAAGCTTAATAAAAATAAGAAATAAATAAGTGATTATACTAGGTTTAGATCAGGGGAGGACTAGAATTGTTTCCCAGGCAATTCCAAAACAGAGTGGCTGTAAAAGAATTTTTTAATGAATCCGCATCTATCTCTAAATCCAAAGAACACAAAAACAATAAATTCCATGTTATCTGAAGAGTACTTGAAGAATATAGCATTCATTAAGTTAGTAATTAATTTATTGACAAGGAATGCCTGATCTCTGTCCTTTTTGTTTTTCTTCGTTGCAAATGATTATTTTTCTCATACTGTGAAGTTTTTTAGGAATTGTTTTAAAACTATACTTTGTCATAAATCAGTACACAAAAAACCCAAACAAACCCATAGTCTTAACATTCCAAAGCCGGCATATCTTATTTTATTTTTCTGGAAAGCTGCGCATGCTCAGCCGAAGAGAACAAGTGCCGTCCTTGCCCCACCAGCGCTGCATCAGGCCCCCGCGCCCCCCTCCCCGGCAGATAAGCCTGGCACACTGGCCCAGATCTGCCATTCCACATGGCTGCCCCCTCCAACAGCTTCCCCGAGGCCAGCCCACCGGTGCCATGGGAGCAGGCAGATGGATCTCCACCGCAGCTGGGCTAATCCAACACGACTTTTCCATTAGGCTGGAGATGCGAGCAAAGAGCTTTCCGATGTCGAGAAGCAGTTTCCTAGCCTACTCTTCCTGGCTCCCCATTCCTTCAAGCCAACGCGCCTCCCCCACCCTTCACTCCCCATCCCTTCTCCTTCTCCCACGCTTTTCAGGGTGGCTCAGGAAGAGCCCGGTGGAGAAAACTATGGCTTCTCCATCAGCAACACAAGATAAACATAAAGAATTACTCCTGTGCTGACTTCTTCGGCAAAACATGAACATTTCAGGAACACTGGCCTGCCCCGCAGGGAAGGATCATCACCGTCATGCGGTGCTTTCTGCCCCATTGGGCTCTGGACACTCCAACAGCAGAGGCAACCCGGGTTCTAATCTCCGCTCAGCCGTAAAGTGGAAGGCACTGTCTTTCAGACTGATCTCCCTCACAGGGCCATAGCAGAGCTCAAACAGGCTGGAGCGAACCACATAAACCATCTAAGTGCCTTGCGGGGAACTTGATCTGCCCAAATAGGAAAACTTCATTTTTTGCTCTAGGGAAAGCTCTCCCTTGATTTGATCCAGCACCTCGTTGTTCATCTTTTTGTTGCTTCAGCACTCTTCTACCGCCACGTTTCCAACCATCCATCTTCCTCTGCATTTTTAGAAGGGCAGGATGATCTTGGCCATTCTACTTTCAACATCCTTCCTAATTATACCTAACGAGGCTCTTGCTTTTTTCGCAATCGCTGTGTCCTAGGTCAGCATCTTCACTGAGCTGCCCCCAAAATATATGTCTTGGCTAGTCACTTTGGAATTTTGACCCCCCGCCATGCATCACTTCCCATGGACAGAAGAGCATTAGTGGTTTTGGATGTCATAAAATGGCTTTAAATTGCTAATTAATTCAGTGAATCCTAATGCTTTATCATTGATACAGAGAGGAAGGCTTGGTTGTTTTTCTGCCTTAGGTGCCAAATAACTTGTTGGACCTTGGAGAGTATGTACTTCGACACATTCTCTTCGGAATTTTGGTCTCCTTCCCCCTGCCCCCGAGTAGACTTGTCCCTTCTAGAAGCTTCTCTGCTTTCCTTGTGCAGAAACAAACTTGAGATTATAATATCATGTTTAAATTCCATGTTGCTGAATCCTTCAGCTAAAAAATGCCAAAGATTAATGCCTTGAAAAGAAGTCATAATTGCTCCCCAGCTCTTTCTCCTTTCTCCCCATCTCCAGAGGACAGTTCCTTCTAGAAGCTTCCTTCTCTTTCCTTTGTGCAACAACACAAAAACGTTAGGAATGGAGAAGTCAGGGAAAAAAGGTTAAATAAGAAATGGGGGCAAATTGGTACTATGCTAGATGAAAAGAAACTCCGGCCTTATTCTAGCATCTGGCATATGAATCATTGTGTGAAGCCGAGCTGGACAAAAGCAGAGACATTATTTCTGGGAGGAAGCAAACATATAACACTCATAAGTAAGACACTTCACAACTAGTCTATTAGAATATGCGCTTGAGTCATCAGTCCCTCAAAATGGGCTAGTGAGCCAGGTTTAAACTACAGCGTGGTTAATGTTTATAACAGTATGACAAAGAGCAAGTGGAGAGAAACTTCCATCCTTATTAAGGGCTTGGAGTATGTCCAAAGAAACTAGTTTGTGGTGGGCTTCAAGACTGGTGAATGGAGAAACAGAGCACACAGTCCACCAGTGGAACTTGCCGCCACAAGAAGCGGTGATGGCAGCCAAAAGGTGTGATGGCTTTGCAAAAAGACCCCCCCCCCCCACTTTTATGGCTCATACATGGCTATGAACCAAGCAGAACTGCTCAAAGATTTGATTTGTTACTCAGTGCTCTGCCCTGAGGAGCTTCCAGTGTAGAAATAGGCACAAGGGAGCCTTCCGTCGAAGAAGGAAATGGAGGCATAGTCGAAAGGACAAGAAGGGGCAAAATGGACGCATTTACTCTCCGCTTGGCTGGATGGACCCCTGGTCCATTATCGTGACATTATGGAACACTGCTTGGCCTTCCAGATGCCACTACGGGGGCTGTAGAAAACACATTAGATTAAAAATAATGCATAAAAAGCAGGCTCTCTTGTGCAATTTACACATTTTTGCTCCGCTAACACCATGAATATTTCAAAAAGGATTGGACATTAAAATTGCATGATTGCAGTAGGCAAAGGTATACCCGTTAATCAAGCACAACTAAAAAGGGGCAGAAAATGAAAACCTGTGAAAGGGGAGCAAGATGAAGGTATGCTTAATGTCTACTTCAGAGCAGAACAGCACTCCAGATGATATGGGGGGGGGGGTCCTAATTCATCCCCCACCCACACATACACTAACACCCATTGGCACCCCAATGCAGGGCTAAGAAGTTGCACAAGCAAATAATGTGTTTGTGTTGCTTATCAAAATGCTGTGGACCTTGGAGGAAAAAGCATCATCTGCAAAGTTTCAGACACTAGCCAGTACGTAATACTTAAATTTCAAAGATTTTGCTTTCTGACAACTTCATATCTAAAATATTAAGGCAGTAAGGAGCGCAGCCAGGTTGAGTAAGAAAGATAAAGGATTGGCAATGGATATTTCATAATGCAATACTCATGCATTTAATACTGCGGATTATACCTGGCTTTGTGGAATGGAAATGAAGGGTATAAATATATTCACATACTATATGGTTGTTTGGTATAAGCAGTGCTTTTTTTGTAAAAAAAAAAAAAAAAAGGTTCCGGAACTCACGTCTTGGGGTCACACTTTTACACTAAAAAAGATTTTCAATTCACCAACCTTTTTTGAATTCAAGAACTTATTTACCTTTTGCAGGTAGCCAGTCACTCTATACACACACAAACATAATGGTGGCCGCCGGCAGTAAGCACTCAGCGTGCGACCACACGACCGATCCCAAGCAAGCAGCATCCCAAGCCGAGCAGCACCCTCACAATCAGCACGGACACACAAGCAGCCCACAGGCACTATGATAATGATTTCTGCCACCGACCTGCTACGCCCAACAGGGCGATTCACAATCACTTGGAAAAATCCATCAAAAAAAGGTGCCAGAACACCATTCCAGTGCGTTGTATGACAAAAAAAGCCCTGGGCATAAGAAAAATCACCATCATTATATTTGCACAAGAACCTACAGGAATGGTACATAGCAACTACAGTGTTCTAGACTCTTGGCATGATAATTGAGGTGTTCCAACTATCCTTGTGGGGTTTTTTTGGGGGGGGGGTTACACAATTTTGGAGGGAATGGACTAACAGCCAAAGATAGATTGGTTTTCCTTTAGGTGCACCAGTATGGAAGGAACACGAGTGAGCATTTACTCCTGAAGTGGGAGACGGTGGCCCTGCATGAACACTTTGTGGCAGAGTGGGTGTGGATAAGTGCCAAATCCGTGGCTAGAGTCTGTAGCCACAGGTCTGAGAAAGCTACCCAAGTCTTCTACCCTTTTCCAACTGGAATGCAAAGGTCTTGCATTGGAGCATGGGAATGGGTGTCGTAAGTACAGGTTAGGGGACAAGTGGCTGGAGAGCAGCGCTTGTGAAAGGGACCTCGGGGTGCTGGTTGACTGCAGGCTGAACATGAGCCAGCCATGTGATGCAGTGGTCAAGAGGGCGAATGCCACCCTTGGCTGATTGGCCAGAAGTGTGGCTTCTAGATCGAGAGAGCTGTTACTGCCACTCTACACGACTCTGGTGCGCCCGCAACTGGAGTATTGTGCTCAGTTCTGGGCCCCTCATTACAGGAAGGATATAGCCAGGTTGGAGTCAGTGCAGCGTAGGGCCACAAGGTTGGTGGCCAGTTTGCAGGGGAAGCCATATGAGGCGAGACTGAGGAAACTGGATCTCTTCAGCCTGGAGGAGACTCGGAGGGGATCTGTTGGCAACATGCAGGTATGTGAGGGGGTGTCACATGGAGGTGTGTTGAGTCCTGTTCTCCCCTGCAGAGGAAGGCAGGACGCTCTCCAGCGGAGCCAAGCTCAGGGAACCAAGTTCCATTTGGATGCTTCCTGACAGTTAGGACCCCAAGGGTGTGGACTGGGCTTCCCCGGGAGGGGGTTGAGGCTCCATCGGTGAGGGTGTTCAAAGATAGGCTAGACATGCCCATGGTGGGCATGTCGTGAGCAGAGTTGGCTGGAGCTGGGAGTCAGACTAGATGGCCCGGGAGGCCCCTTCTGACTCGTTCTGCTTCTATATTGGCCATTAGCTTCTTCCTGTGTGCTGCCTACTCTGTGTATCTTGGTTATTCCACCATTTTTGGTGCAGTCCCCCATTTCCTATATAGAAATGTTCAGGAAGGCCAGACTGGACAAAACACACACACACCAAGGAGGTGGCAACATTTCCCCTGATTTGAACCTCCTAGCCAAGAACCAGCTTGATGGTGAAGTCAGCTGTGCTCTGAGGACAACAGCTTACAATTTAGAGCTGTTTCACAACATTCGGCCCAATCTTGCTCTTGCATCGAGTGTGGGAAGAGAGGAAGTGACAGTGGATAAAACATTTCAGCTGACATTGTGTTCCTGTCAGGATGTTAGTGCCTTGTGTCAGGGAACAGCGATGGCACCCCTGCCGCTTTGCTGAATGTGGCCGAGCCGAGGCAGAGAAGACCGCCTCCTCTGCCTTGCCTCACCAGACGGAATCGGCTCGGTGGGAGGGAAAGCAGGCAGAGGGGGCTGGTGCTGATAGATTGGGGCTGACAGATGATCTCCACAGTGATTTCTGGGTGGGCTCGTCCACTCAGCACTGGACCACAGGGGAGCGGGACGAGCGGTTCAGGATTAATGCCTGCAGGAGGGGAGGTAAAATCTTGCAAATCCTCTCTGTGGTGATGGAGAAATAATGCGGAAGTGAGCGGAAGCAAGCAAGCAAGCAGAGTGGGAGAGCGTGGGAGACGGCAGCCATCTTGTGGTGGCCTAACTTCTCGTGAAGTTGGCCCCCCTGGTGGCCAGTTTGGGCAGACAGGCAGGCGAAGTGGCCACACTGGGGGAAATGAGGGAATTGCATGTCTCTCCTGGGCGGACTGGGTCGAGGGAATCCTCTGAGGTCCTCCTCACATTGAATATGGGGCCTGCGCAACCCCTTGGAAGGGCCGCTAAGATCTCCCCTGCCCTGAGGAACAGCCTAGTCTGGGGTGGGGGGGCGTGCTCGGTCCAACATGAAGCTGTGAGCACACAGTCCGCTTCCTGACCTTGTCATATGCAGAGTCCTCCTTCTCTTTTTCTTTCTTTTTTTTGAATAAGTTTTATTCTAAATAAACCTAACACAAAGAAAAAACTAAAAACAACATCACTCATCAGAAACATCGGACCTACTGGGTCAGCCCCCCACATTTTTTCTTTTTATGTTAAACTATAAACATATTTAAGTCTATGCAAAGTTCCGTTTCTCTAGCCAATAATAAAAAGAGTCCCAAGTTTGGCAGAAGTCAGAGTCCTCCTTCTCCAGCCAAGGAAAGAGTTGTCGGTGCCAACACTACTGGGCTAAATGAACTACAACCTTCTCTGGTCCTAAACTTCATCATCACTTTGCTGGGCTCAGCCCCAAATGCCCACATGCCCCAGTGTTCTGCTTCCAACAGTGGCCAGCCAAATAGTGTGTTCAGTAATGTGAAATGAGGAGGGGCCCAAAGCTCTTGTCTTTTCCCCAGGAATGCTCCATGGAGGTTCCACCATTGCACAACATTTTCTTCTAACGTGCAGGTCCCTCAGCTTCACCACTGGCCTTCCTTTCTCTCGACACACATTCTAAGGTTGGAAACAAATATAATAATTATTTGGGACTCATGCCCCTCCTGGGAAAGTGGGATACAAATATTTTTAGGAAAGAAAGGGGTTGAAAACATGCATTTCATGGTCAGGTAGATTCAGACTTATCCAGGGCTCTGTGAATCAGAACCTGTAGACATTGAGGTGGCAGAAGCAGATGGGCCTTTCTCAGGGACACCTTATACAGGTGTCCAGGTGGACTCAGAGAATAGCCAGGCTCTGCAACTACTGGAAGGAGGCATGGAGCAGGACCTCCGGAAGTTGGCCATACACCTCTCCATCCCATGACACAGTGTTGGGAGAGAAGGGCTCAACTAGAGGGTGGTGTAAAGAGACGAGGTGAGCTCACCTTGCAAAAGTCCCTCTCAGAGAGAGGGGCCTCAGGGGTACCCAGAAGGAGAGTTCTCAAAAGTAATTGCTAAATGGGATTCAACAGACCGCTTTACGCATGCTCAGAGACTTGCTCTGTGGCTTAGTGGATGTACTTTGGAGAAAAAAGAGCTTTCTCAGAGGAACGTTCTGTTGCCTAGAAGATACGGAGGAGGGGAGCTATCTCCTGGCAAACAATAGATATTTGGAACTGATGTCCCCCCACCCCAGCAAAAAGAGCTTGAAGGCTGTCACATGTAACTGTAATGCCTCACACCTGGAAAAGCAGGTGAACTTACAGGAGAAAAAGCAATGTTCTTTCTGCCCAGTACACCAACAATGCTTTCTCACAAAGAATTTATTTCCTACTGAGCACCTGCTTGATAACAAGGGGGAGAACAGCTGTTTTTCCATTCAAGACCTCCATTAATTTCCTGAATGGCAACAACATATTTTTGTTGTTTCTGCTGCCGCCGAGGGGAAGATGATCTTTTCCCCCTCCTCACTCTTACGCATGGCACTATCTCTGGGGCTATTCAGCAATTGCCACGGCAACCGGGCTCCATCAAAGGCTGTTGGTGACTGTGGACAATTAGAGAGATGCAGTGGGAAAGGAGCTGGGGGTGTTGTGGAGGCAGAGTTAATGCAAGCCTGCCTCCCGAAGGGTGTAAATTGCCCACATCATTTCTTCTCCTGTTCCACACTCGCTGAGGAAGTCATGTTACGCAAATCCTTGACATTGGTGGGAGGCAAGGACTGACCTCAAAATTTCTGGTGCCTGGAAAACAGCCACTATTTTCTCTTCGTGGTGCCAAAAAACAGGTCACTGGAACATCTGTGGAAGTTACATTCAGAAGAAAAAGGGGGCAGTTTGGGAAAGGGGCATCTTTAACTTGGAGGTCCAAATATGTAGGGAGGCCGCATGACAGTCCTCTGGTTAAAGGACAGTTGGTTCCCAGGCTTTTGATGGAGGGTATCCTCTATTTGAAAGGTTGCCCAATCCAAGCCCATTTCCAAGATTTGTAAAGTCGCAAAGTTGTGCCCAATTCTTTGCAACCCCATGGACAGCATTCCTCCAGGCTTTCCTGTCTTCCACCATCCCCTGGAGGCCACCCAGCCCCACACCCACTTCCCCAGTGGCCCCATCTAGCCACCTCAAGCCCTGCCATGCCCTTCCCCTTTGGCCTTCAATCCTTCCCAGCATTAGGCTCTTCTCCAGGGAGTCCTTCCTTCTCATTGGGTGGCCAAAGTATTGGAGCTTCATCTTCAGTATGTGGCCTTCTCAAGAGCAGTCGGGGTTGAGCTCCTCTAGGACTGACCAGTTTGATCACCTTGTGATCCAGGGGACTCGCAGAGTCTCCGCCAGCACCACAATCCAAAGGTCTCAATTCTTCAGCGCTCAGCCTTCCTCATGGTCCAGCTTTCACAGCCATACATTGCAACTGGGAAAACAATAGCCTTGACTATACGCACTTTTGTGGGCAGGGTGATGTCTCTGCTTTTTAGTATGCTGTCTAGATTTGCCATAGCTTTCCTCCCTAGGAGCAAGCATCTTTTAATTTCTCGGCTGCAGTCCCCGTCTGTGGTGATCTTTTGTATTTCGAGCATTCCCAATTGAATTACCACAGACATACTGTATAAACTGGCAAAGAATGTTTTGTTGTTGTTGTTGTTGGTCATGAAGTCGTGTCCAACCCATCACAACCCCATGGACAACACTCCTCCAGGCCTTCCTGTCCTCCACCATCCCCTGAAGTCTACCTAAGCTCACACCGACTGCTTCAGTGACTCCATCCAGCCACCTCATCCTCTGCCGTCCCCTTCTCCTTTTCCCGTCAATTGTTCCCAGCATTAGGCTCTTCTCCAGGGAGTCCTTCCTTCTCATTAGGTGGCCAAAGCATTTGAGCTTCAGCTTCAGTATCTGGACTTCTGAAGAGCAGTCAGGGTTGATCTCCTCTAGGACTGACCGGTTTGATCGCCTTGCGGTCCAAGGGACTCGCAGGAGTCTCCTCCAGCACCACAATCCAAAGGCCTCAATCCTTCGGCGCTCGGCCTTCCTTATGGTCCAGCTTTCACAGCCATACATTGCAACTGGGAAAACCAAGCCTTGACTTTATGCACTTTTGTTGGCATGGTGATGTCTCTGCTTTTTAGTATGCCGTCTAGATTTGCCATAGCTGTCCTCCCCAGGAGCAAGTGTCTTTTAATTTCTTGGCTGCAGTAACCATCTGCCATGATCTTGGAGCCCAGGGATCTAAAGTGTGTCTCTGCATCCATTTCTTCCTCGTCTATTTTCCAGGAAGGAATGAGTCAGCATTTAATGATCTTAGATTTCTTCATATTGCATTTCAAGGCAACTATTGTGCTCTCTTCTACCCACATCATGACTCTCATTAGTTTCTCTTCACTGTATGTCTTCGAAGCGGCTTTGTCATGTAATTTCAGGCCACGTGAGGTTGTTGACATTTCTCCTAGTAATCTTAATTTCCACTTGAGATCTATCTGATCTGGCCTTTAATGTGATGTGTTCTATATATAAGTTAAGTAGGCAGGGGGCTGCCTTGCCATTCTTTCCCAGTTTTGAACCAACTTGTCTTTCTACATCCAACTTTCACTGTTGCTTCTTAACCCACACTGAGGTTTCTCAAGAGACAAATAAGATGGTCTGGGACTCCCATCTCTTTAAGAAATTGCCACAATTTGTTATGATCCACAGAATCAAAGGCTTTAGCAAAGAAAAAAGAAGTAGACTTTTTCTGGAACTCCCTCGCTTTCTCCATGATCCAGCATATGTTGGCAACTTGATCTCCAGTTCCTCTGCCTCTTTGAAATCCTGCCTGTACTTGTGGTAGTTCTCGGTCCACATACTGCTGGGGTCTGGCTTGTAGGATTTTGAGCATCACTTTGCCAGCATGTGAAATGAGCACAATGGTGCGACAGTTTGAACATTCTTTGGCATTGCCTTTCTTTGGAATTGGAATGTAAACTGACCTTTTCCAATTCTGTGGAGTTTTCCAAATTTGCTGGCATATTGAGTGTAGCACCTTAACTACATCATATTTTAGGATTTTGAATAGCTCAGCTGGAACACCATCACCTCCACTAGCTTTCTTGTGCATTTTCTATGGCCCACTTGACTTTACATTCCTGGATGCCTGGCTCAAGGTCAGTGGTAACACCACTGTGGTTATCTGGGACATTAAGATATTTCTTGAATAGTTGTTCTTTATAATCTCGTCACCTGTTCTTAATCTCATCTGTTTCTTTTAAGTCCCTGCCATTTTTTGTCCTTTATCATGTCTATCTTGGCATGAAATGTTCCCTTGATATCTCAAGTCTTTCACAGTCAGTTGTTTTCCTCTATATCTTTACACTGTTCATTTAAGAAGGCTTTTTTATCTCTTCTAGCTACTCTCTGGAATTCTCCGTTCAGTTGGGTGTATTTTTCTCTTTCTTCCTTGGCTTTCACGTCCCTTCTTTCCTCAGCTATTTGTAAAGCTTCCTCAGACAGCCATTTTGCTTTCTTGTATTTATTTTTCTTTGGGATGGTTTTAGTTGCTGCCTCTTCTACAATGCTGCGAACCTCTGTTCATAGTTCTTCAGGCACTCTGACTATCAGATCTAATTCCTGAAATCTATTTGTCACCTCCACTGTATATTCATCAGGGATATGATTTAGGTCATACCTGAGTGGCCTAGTGCTTTTCCCTACTTTCTTCAATTCAAGCCTGAATTTTGCAAGATGAAGCTCATGATCTGAGCCACAGTCGGCTCCTGGTCTAGTTTTTACTGACTGCATAGAGCGTCTCCATCTTTGGCTGCAGAGCACATAGTCAATCTGATTTCTGTGCTGACTGTCTGGTGATGTCCATGCGTAGAGTTGGAAAAGAGTGTTTGCTATGACCAGCGTGTATAACCAGAGAGGCCAGATGAGCCATGGGGGAGCAGGGGGTGGCACCACCAGCCTGGGGGGCTGATAAGGCCGCACTCAGGGCTTCCTCCCTTGCCTGCATCCCTTCACTGCAGCCCCAGCTGCCCCAGGACTCCCTTCCCTGGGGGGCTGAGGGTTTTGTTTTTGTTTTATTGCTTTGTTTTTCTTTGTTTGTTTGTTTGATTGGTATGGTTTGGTTTGGTTTGGTTTGGGGGTGGGTGTTGTGCTTTGCTTTGCTTTGTTTTTCCTCCAATTTAAATTTTATTTTTTCCGTGTGTGTGTGTGTGTGTGTGTGTGTGTGTGAGAGAGAGAGAGAGAGAGAGAGAGAGAGAGAGAGAGAGAGAGAGAGAGAGAGAGAGAGAGTTTTTGTCTGGGAGAACTGGGCAAGTGAGAGGAACTGCAGGACCGACAAGGCAGGGGACCAAGGTCAGGTTTCGGAAGGGATACCGATGGCAGATCAGGAGACGGCCTGGGCGGGAGTCGCGGTGTTGCTGCCGCTGCGAGAGCTGCGGCATGTCCGCCCTTCTCCCCCAGGAGAGGCAGGGAGACACTCGCCCTCACTGCACGCGGGTGGCCCTCCTGGAGGAGGAGGTGAGGTGCCTGAGGGCCGAGAGAGCCCTCCAGGCCCCCCTCGGAGCAGCCCCCCTCTGGACAGAGGGTTGCGGGGGCACGGGAGGAGCAGCCGGGGAGGCACGGAGGCACGTCACCCACAGGAGGGGGAGCCCAGCACGGCCTCCTCCTTCCCTGGCGCCGATCTGGAGCTGGAAGCAGGTTCTCTCCGCTTGGGGAGGCTGGGGCTGATGGGGCCTCGGGAGACCAGCAGGACTCCCAGCCTGGGACCACACGCAGCCAGGGGGCCGCTGCAGGAGAGGTGAGGGCCAGGACACGGCCGCCCACCACCACCGGGAAGACACGGTGGCGGGTGATTGTTGTTGGGGACTCCCTGCTGAGGGGCACTGAGGCCGCCCCGACCTGGAGACAAGGGAGGTCTGCTGCCTGCCGGGCGCACGCATCCGGCATGTGAAGGACAGAGTGGAGCGCCTTGTTCGCTCCGGGGTCACAAGTCACTCCTGGTGATCCATGTGGGCACAAACGAAGTGGCCAGGCAGGGGGTGGGTGGGACCACCAGGGACTTCGAGGCCTTGGGGAAGAAACTCAGGGAGCTGAAGGCCCAAATGGCCTTCTCATCGATCTTACCGGTCCAGGGATTTGGGCCAGGAAGGGACAGGAGGGCCTCCGAGGGGAACGACTGGCTTAGGGTGCGGTGCCAGAAGGAACGCTTCGGGTTCCTCCACCACGGCACTCGTTTTCTTACCAATGGACTTCTGGCAAGGGACGGGTTGCACCTCACGAGGATGGGGAAAAGGTCCTTTGGAGATGCTCCAGTGAGCTTCGTCCGGAAGACGTTAAACTGAGCTGGGGGGGGGGTTCAGGCCCCCCAGAAACGTGTCTGCACTGGACAAGCGTGGGGGGAGGTTCAGGGCTCTGGGAGCAGGTTTTAGAGGTACTGCAGGGACTGACAGGACTCCTTCAGAGAGGGGCCAGGTATCAGGGAGGATGGGAGGCAGGAGGAGCTGGGAACTCCAAGGAAAGGAAGCGGTTGGGGTGCATGTACACCAATGCTAGGAGCATGGGTAACCAGCAGGAAGAGCTTGAAGCTCTCCTGGGAATGGGAGGGTCTGACCTGCTGGGGATCACAGAAACTTGGTGGGATGAAAGGCAAGTCTGGAATGTGAACATTGAGGGGCATCACCTTTTTAGAAAGGACAGGAAGGGAAAGAGGGATGGCTTCATATGTCAGGGAAGGGATAGGATGCAGTGGAAGAGAATGCAGCACAGATGGGGATTCGGCAGAGGCAGTCTGGGTGAAACCTGGGGCCGTTCCTGTTTAATCTTCTCATCGGTGACATGGAAGAAGGGGTGAACAGTCTCTGATCAAATTCGCAGACAATACTAAAACTGGAGCAGTGGCCACAACTGAGGAGCAGGCACTCCAGATCCAAAAGGCTCTGGACAGACTATGCAAGTGGGCAGGAGACACCAGGGTGGCGTTCAATGTGGACAAGTGCAAGGTCTTGCACTTGGGGCATAGGAACGGGTGTCACTAGTACAGGTTAGGGGACAAGTGGCTGGAGAGCAGCACTTTTGAAAAGGACCTCGGGGTGCTGGTTGGCTGCAGGCTGACCATGAGCCAGCCGTGTGATGCGGTGGCCAAGAGGGCGAACGCCACCCTTGGTTGCACAGCCAGAAGTGTGGCTTCTAGATCGAGAGAGGTGTTACTACCACTCTATATGACTCTGGTGTGCCCACAGCTGGAGTATTGTGCTCTGTTTTGGGCCCCTCATTACAGGAAGGATATAGCCAGGTTAGAGTCAGTGCAGCGAAGGGTCACAAGGTTGGCGGCCGGTTGCAGGGGATGCCGTATGAGGCGAGACTGAGGGAACTGGGTCTCTTCAGCCTGGAGAAGAGGAGACTCAGAGGGGATCTGTTGGCGACATACAGGTGTGTGAGGGGGTGTCACACGGAGGTGGGGAGAGACCTGTTCTCCCCTGCAGAGGAAGGCAGAACGCGCTCCAGTGGAGCCAAGCTCAGGGAACCCAGGTTCAATTTAGATGCCAGGAAGCACTTCCTGACAGGACCCCCAAAGTGTGGAATGGGCTCCCACGGGAGATTGTTGAGGCCCCATCGGTGCGGGTGTTCAAGCACAGGCTGGACATGCACATGATGGGCATGTTGTGAGTGGAGCCTGCTGGAGCCGGGGGTCAGACTAGGTGGCCCGAGAGGCCCCTTCTGGCCTGCTCTGTTTCTATGTTTCCCTTGACAAAATTCTACCAGCCTGTGCCCTGCTTCATTTTGTACTCCAAGGCCAAACTTGCCTGTTATTCCAGTTATCTTTTGGCTTCCTACTTTAGCATTCCACTCCCCCATGATGATAAGGACATCATTTTTGGGTGTTAATTCTAGAAGGTGTTGTAGGCCTTCATAGAACCGGTCAACTTCAGCCTCTTCAGCACCAGTGGTTGGGGCACAGACTTGGACTCCTGTGATGTTGAATGTTTTGCTTTGGATTCGAACTGAGATCATTCTGTCATTTTGGAGATTGTATCCCAGTACTGCTTTTCCTACTCTTTATTGACTATGAAGGCTACTCCATTTCTTCTGAGGGATTCTTGCCCGCTGTAGTATACCCGATGGTCACCTGAATTAAATTCACCCATTCCTGTCCATTTTAGTTCACTGATTCCCAAGATGTTGATGTTCAGTCTTGTCATCTCTTGTTTGACCACATCCAGCTTGCCTTGATTCATGGATCTTACATTCCAGGCTCCTATGGAGTATAGATCTTTGCAGCATCGGACTTTCCTTTCACCACCAGACACATCCGCAACTGAGTGTCCTTTCGGCTTTGACCCAGTCGCTTCACTCTTTCTGGCGCTCCTAGTACTAGCCCTCTGCTCTTCCCCAGTAGCATATTGGACACCTCCCAACCTGAGGGGCTCATCTTCTGGCCTCATATCTCTTTGCCCCTTGGTAAAAATGTTTTAATAAATAAATAAATAAATAAATACAGTCCGTGGGGTTTTCATGGAAGGGATACTGGAGTGGGTTGCCATTTCCTTCTCCAGTGGATCACCTTTTGTCAGAGCTCCCTGCTATGGCCTGTCCGTCTTGGGTGGCCCTGCACGGCATCGTTCACAGCTTCATTGAGCTACACAAGCCCCTTCGACATGGCAAGGCAGTGAAGGAGTTTCAAAGATTAGGACCACTAAAAAATAAGACCAGCCATTTGCCAATGAACATGTCACATTCAAAGCATGTCCGGCTTAGCACTGTGCATGCAGCTCACCCAGCCCATGTTCCCCACCATAGTTAGTCATATTTATTTATTTCAAACTTTTGTGTCGTCCCTCATGCGTGGCATCTCAGGACGGCTTACACTCATTGTATTTCTCCTTCAGTTCTGGTCTCAGCCCAGCCTACGTCACAGGGTTGTTGTTGTAGGGATAAGATTGAGAGGAACAGGAGAGGAAAGATGTAAGCTGCTTTGAGTTCATTGTAAGAAACTAGTGGGCTGCAAAGCCAACAAGCAAACAGCTAAATAGTAGCCATTCCTCAATTTGCATTTATTTATTTATTTATCGATTTATATCCTGCCTTTTTCCTACATTTCCTACATTTGCATTGACCCTGTACAAAACTGGAACCAGAACCCATGTCCCCCTTTGTCATCTTTTTGGGAGATGTGCCACCTCCATCCAGGGCTGCCTTCCCAGCCCTGGGTACCATTCCCATCATCCAGGCCCTGAGCCAAACTCAGAAGGGGACGTGCTGAAGAGCTGTCAGCAGAGGGAACGTCTAAATAGCACTCCAAGGAGCCCTGCTAAGTGCCTGAAGGAGAATCGGAAAAGATCTCCCTTGGGCCACTTAAACAACAATACCTGTTTTCCTTGTGGGCCCTTATGTTTTTTTCCATTTTGCAGATCTACCTCATTGTAAAATGGGATGGTGTAGCTTGGTGCCCTGCAATAGCAGGGGGTTGGACCGGATGGCCTTCATGGCCCCTTCCAACTCTACTATTCTAGGATTCTGAAAACCTTCTAACGACCTTAGAATTTGATCCTATGTGTAGTGTTCATTGAAGAATTTGCACAGATCTAGGGATTCAGTTCTGTTGTGACCCGGTCAATACTTAGTAGTCCCCAGATTTCATCCATTTCTTATTTGCAGCACATAATACCTTGGGGTGAAAGCATACCATGCCAATCCCAGTCTAATCTTGTTTTTGGAATTTCTTTTTGTTGCCCCAGCCCTCGGGACAAAAAGAACCAAACTGATCTGTAGAAGTAGTCTGAAGTGTCTCCACAGAACTTTCTTTTTGAGAAACAAAAAAGAGCCAGAATTTTGCGTTCATCCTGCAGTCCTGGGCTCATTGTCTTGGCCTGTATGCTTATTCATTTTAATTTATTTTATTTGTATCCCGACTTTTTTCCTTTCAAGCTGGGTTATGTAATTCTCCTCCTCTCAGCCTTGTCCTCACAACAACCCTGCGAGGTAGGCTTGGCTGAGAGGTTGGGACTGGCCCAAAGTTACCCAGGGAACTCTTTGGCTGAGCAGGGACTAGAACCCAGATCAGCTGTTATGTTTTGCCCAAACCTTTGTTTCCAGGTGCTGTGAAGTCATCTAAACACAGTGAGGTGAAGGTTTGGGACATGGGACCCAGAACCATCTTCTCCAAGGAAAGTGTCAGATCACCTTGGCCACCCAGAACCGCCACTGGGCTTCAAACCACCCCCAAACACTGCACTGGATCCTTCAGAACCTGCCCAACAGAACCTCTGCCTTGTCTGGACTGAACCTCAGTTGTTTCGGCCACATCCTGGCCTTATTTGCACCCAAGCAACCCTGGTCTTCCCCAGACTCTTGTGCAAAAGAGCGACCGAACTGCGTACCAGAAACACACCAGTAAGAACCAACCCTTCCTCCATTCATCTTGCCCTGGAGATGCTCAGGTATCTCACTGCATGATACCAACCCATCCCATCTCTTCCTGTACTCCTGTTTCTTCCACAAAACTTTGCTCTCCCCTCACCCCCCGCTTCATCGCCACTGAAAAAAGATCACACTTCAAGCATCTGTACTCAGTCACTCATGACCTCCTGTGATTCTTGTGCCTCCTCCAAGCCATAAAAAATTTTGCTCCTCCTTTGCTATCATGAACCCTTTTTCCAGAGCACTCAATTGTCTGTTCTTTTCTTTTCTTTTTAAAGTGAGATTGCTTCCAGACTTCCAGATGCTACCAGGCAAACGCTCTTGTGCAGTTTTTCAGAAGTGGCTGGGAAAACAAAGAAAGGTTGCCAGTGGTAGGTTTTACTATCTGAACCACGGGTAAAAATCCAGGTATGAGCCAAATTGATGGCAAGATAAACTGGAATGCATTTCTAGGGTTTTCTTAATGGTAAGAAATAAGGCAGAAAAAGCAGTGGGGAACCACTGAAGGCTAGGAATGAGTGCCCCTGCTGGCTGAATCCACTGTAAAATTTTCAAGATAAAAGCCTTATAAAGGAGCACTTTAAATCTCCAGCCCCTTTCCATTAGAGCAAAAATTTAACAAAATAAAAACCCAAATTGCTCTATATTAGAGCAAAACAACATAACATAGCATACCCAAATCTGTTTATCAACTCAAAAAATACTCAGACAATGTGCATTTTCCCACTTTAAATTCACTTGAATTCAAGCACCATACTGAGTTCAAAAGTAATCCTGGGGTTACTTCAGTAGCTCTGATACTAACTGCTGCTTAACATGTTTACTTGGCTCTGGTGTGTGTGTGTGTGTGTGTGTGTGCAACATGTGGGTATAGGATCTTTCCTTGGATGCCTTCACTGATGGGGCCTCCACCACCTCCTGCGGGAGTTCATTCCATCTCCTAGTGATCCGAGCTGTCAGGAAGGACATCCTGGCATCCAATCCAGAACCCAGTTCCTTGAGCTTGGCCCCATTGGGATGTGTCCTGCTTATGTTGCTATAAGATCCCCTCCAAGTCTCCTCTTCCCCAGGCTGAGAAGACCCAGCTCCCTCCATTTCATTGTATATGGCTTCCCCCTGCTATCCAGCGACCATCCTTCCAACCTTGTTATGTTTTTCTTGTAATGTGGAGCCCAGATTGGACACACTACTCTAGTTGTGGGCACACCAAAGGGCTACCAGCAACTCTCTCGATCGGGAAGCCGCACCTCTGCCAATGCAGCCAAGGGTGGCGTTCGCCCTCTTGACCACCGCATCACACGGCTGGCCCACGTTCAGCCTGCAGTCAACCAGCACCCCGAGGTCCCTTTCACAAGTGCTGCTCTCCAGCCACTTGTCCCCCAACCTGTACTTATGACACCTATTCCTATGCCCCAAGTGCAAGACCTTGCTCTTCTCCACATTGAACGCCATCCTGTTGTCCCCCGCCCACTTCCACAGCCCATCCAGATCCTTTCAGATCAGGTTTTACCTGCTGCCCAATAGTAACCACCACCCCCACTTTGGTATCTGCAAATTTGGTCAGCAGGTGCTCAGGTGCTAACACCACCCAGTAGAAAAGATGGAGTCTGGAATCAAAGGACCTGGCTGCAGTTTGGGCTCCAGAAGACTGTTCTGGTGCATCTTGGTGGTGTCCCCAGAAATGTGGGAGCAGCAGGCCTCATTTACCTGTTGCAGCTGTGCGCCTGCAGCCTGTGCTCAACCTGTTGCAAGGTATAAGTATTACAAAAACCCCGGAGATCTCTTTCCAAAGCAAACCCAAGAGTTGCTACCCTGGAAAAAGCTCCCAGTACGGGGAGAAATAGTTTGAGTGAGACATTTTCCTTGCTCTTTAGTGCCACCAGCTGGCTGGAAATGAAATGGAGGGTTCCCATTTCTTTTCTAACCCCCGGGAGAACACAGATCTTTTAAAATGATTTTTATTGTTTCCTCAAAAAATAAAATGCAAAGAAAGAAGAAATAAAGTGAAAGAAAGATAAGAATGCTAAGGGATCTTACATATAAGGGACATATGTTAAGGGACATATAATTTCATAACCTGGCAGATTTCTGAAAAAGGAGAGATTTTTATCTTTCTATCAATCAGTACTTTGTTAAGGCTTGTAAAGAAAATAATTATAGTTTTCTAAGCCAATAAGTTGTCTAATCACTTCAATTCAAATAAAAAGGATTACATAAGCTCTAAATTAAAATATAAATCATCAACAATATTTTATGGGTCCCATTTTGTTCCATATTAATTGGACTTCCTATAATAAAATTTCCATTTATCATTAAATTCTTCAGTTAGTCTTCAGCTTACATAATTACTTAATTTAGCCATCACTGCACACGCAGCCATCTTTCCCCCCCCCCAACCTTCAACTGTTGCACATTCTGCTGAAAAAAATAAGATTTTGTTCATCTCTTGCATCTCTACAAGCTTTAGGGGAAAGTACATGACCATGAGAGCAAAGTAGTGATACGAAAAAGCCTTGGATGGACTAGCGAGATGTAAAGTTCAGAACTGGGAGCCAAAACAAATCAGGGTACCAAATTCTTTGCTTTCATGAGCCACACCAGAGTCCTGCTGGTGGGGTTTTACTTAAAAAACAAAGATAGATTGCATGTGCTTGAGGTTCGTCACAGGATGGGTGGCATTTGGGGGGTGGAAGGGGGAGGTCAAATCCATCCCCACATTTCTAATCTTTACAAACTTGGTATAGTGGTATGCACTTTTGCGGTTTTTTGAGTAATTTGGGAAGGAATCAGAGGCATCTTAATTCCTTGAAGCAGTGCAAAAACAACTTAATTGGATGGGTCTCTTGTGATTTTTGATCATTCCATGACAATCATAAAAATAAACCTGAAGCCAGTATGTCAATAACAATTCAACACCAACAACAACACGGGTTCTCATTCTTTTGAGTGGGTTGCCATTTCATCTTGAAGACACCTCTTCTGTGAAACTTTACTCAAAATTTGTTTCTATTCCGGGAACCCTGCAGCCTAAATTTGAACTTCCATCGTTGCTAAGAGTGTGATTGTCTTGGGGAATGTGTGTGGCTGAAGCAAACACCAAAAAAAAGGCAGACTTAGAAAAAGCATATGTTTTTTAACAAGTAG
This sequence comes from Varanus komodoensis, assembly GCF_004798865.1. Taxonomy (NCBI): domain Eukaryota; kingdom Metazoa; phylum Chordata; class Lepidosauria; order Squamata; family Varanidae; genus Varanus; species Varanus komodoensis. The sequence continues at coordinate 2,270,738 of NW_025336467.1, read as the reverse complement.
AAATAAAACCATTACAGTGTACGCAACAGTTGGGCTAAGAGGTTTCTGTTATTTTCCGCCTCACCGCACACAGGTGTGAGTACAAATGTCACCAGGATGGAGTAAAAATTGACTTTGTGGATCAGGTGGGAAACAAATTAAGAAAGTAAGGACAGAAAGTAAGGACAGAAAGTAAGGACAGAAATTAGGAAGGAAGGAAGGAAGGAAGGAAGGAAGGAAGGAAGGAAGGAAGGAAGAGAATCAGGATAGGGCTTGGCTGACTGACCAAAAGCAGAGGGTAACCATTGGCGGGGAATCATCGGGATGGCGGCCAGTGACAAGCGGGTCCCCCAGGGCTCTGTCCTGGGGCCGATCCTGCTTAATCTTTTCATCAATGACATGGAAGAAGGGGTGAACAGTCTGCTGATCAAATTCGCAGATGACACTAAAACTGGAGCAGTGGCCACAACTGAGGAGCCGATACTCCAGATCCAAAAGGATCTGGACAGACTATGGAAGTGGGCAGGAGACAACAGGGTGGCGTTCAATGTGGATAAGTGCAAGGTCTTGCACTTGGGGCATAGGAACGGGTGTCATAAGTACAGGCTGGGGGACAAGTGGCTGGAGAGCAGCACTTGTGAAAGGGACCTCGGGGTGCTGGTTGACTGCAGGCTGAACATGAGCCAGCCGTGTGATGCGGTGGTCAAGAGGGTGAACGCCACCCTTGGTTGCAGAGCCAGAAGTGTGGCTTCTAGATCGAGAGAGGTGTTACTACCACTCTACACGACTCTGGTGTGCCCGCAATTGGAGTATTGTGCTCAATTCTGAGCCCCTCATTACAGGAAGGATATAGCCAGGTTGGAGTCAGTGCAGCGTAGGGCCACAAGGCTGGTGGCCGGTTTGCAGGGGATGGGATATGAGGCGAGACTGAGGGAACTGGGCCTCTTCAGCCTGGAGGAGACTCAGAGGGGATCTGTTGACGACATACAGGTGTGTGAGGGGGTGTCACACGGAGGTGGGCAGAGACCTGTTCTCCCCTGTGGAGGAAGGCAGGACGTGCTCCAATGGAGCAAAGCTCAGGGAGCCAAGGCTCCATTTGGATGCCAGGAAGCACTTCCTGACAGTCAGGACCCCGAGGGTGTGGAATGGGCTTCCACGGGAGGTCGTTGAGGCCCCATTGGTGAGGGCATTCAAGGATAGGCTGGACATGCACATGATGGGCATGTCATGAGCAGAGCCGGCTGGAGCCGGGGGTCACACTAGATGACCCGGGAGACCTCTTTTGACTCTCTATGTTTCTATGAAAGAAAAACAGGATGATTTTTCCCTACACAAAATACCAGAGATTCAGCTGGAACCTGCTTTGATTTCATACCAACACTCTTTAAAGCTGCATCATTGCTTGTGGATCCCCAAACTAATTAAGGGGGGAAAGCTCCAATGAATCCAGTGGCTCTTACTTCAAAGTAATACCATGTATTTCTTTGTACCCTCATTTTGGAGATGGCAGCATGCTTCCCCCACCAGCTGTGAGGTGGACTTGATGACGTCTGAGTTTTCTTCCGCCCCATGCTTTTAAAATTGCTGATCCTAAACAGGGATAGTGAATAGGTCGAAAATGGAGATTTGAGCAGTTGGTGGGATGTTGCTGTTGTGTGAGTGTATTTTGTGTGTGCACTTGCTTTGTTCTTCCCTTTTTTCTCTGCATGTGTTTGTGGTTTTACTCTTGCTTTTTATTCTCAGCATTTTTTTGCTGATGTTTGGTTTTGTGGAAAGATCGCTGAAATCAAATAAAAAGTATGAACATAAAAAATATTTCTAAGCAATATAAAAAAATGTTTAGTGGATGGTTTAATTTCGTCCCTTTTAGTCCCTTCCAATTCTCAGCTTCTGAGGATATTTATCGCTCCTGTTTAAGGATGACTTGGAAGTGTGGAGAAACACTGCCAGAGTCCATCAGCCTCGCTTTGCTGTTTGGAATGCTGGGAAGAGAAGCACCTTCTCAATATTTCAGGTTTAGAGGTGAAGTGAAAGCTGGTTGGCATTTCCACCCTTAAACCTTTGCTCCTGACAAATCCAGCCTCAGGGTGTGGGAAAAGCCACCCTACTTATCCCAGGGACTTCCACTGCCCTGCTGCGCATTCAGACCCCAAGCTCCAGAAATTAAAATGTAGCCACACTCTGCTTTTCAGTGCTTCGCACCTCAAGAAAACCACTTTCTTTGGCTGCGACTATGCCGAACTTGGTGGCTTTTCGTTGCCTGGAGAAAGGTGGGAGACGCCATGTCTGAGCCCATCTGTGCTCCAGCCCATAAAGGGACCCGCCTCTGCCCCAAACACAAAACTGCAAGCCCGCGTTTGCAAGCCACAAGCTGCCTGGTTGCTCCTAGCACGCCTTTGCTTGCTCGAAATTTGCAGTGGGTGATGCATTGAAATATGTGCAATATTTTTAAAGGGGTTTTTAAAACATTTCAACTGCAAGTTAGCCAGAGGTCCGCCAGGAGTTGCTGATTTGGGTTTTCATCATTCCCAGGAATTCCAGAACTTCGCCTCCTCAGCATCTCTTCCCTGAGAAAAGTCACCTGAAGTCAACGGCAGGAATAGGGAATATGTCCGGAAGCAGAGAGCATATTTGCAAAGAGAAATCTGCCCCCCACAATATTTATTTATTTGGGAAACTTGTATGCTGCCCCATTTGCATAAGCCTCGGGGCAGCTTCCAGCAAATATATAACAATACAAAAATATAAAAATTGGATACATCCAGGCAATAAATAAAACCAATAAATAAATTAACAATTAATTAAAATAACATTTAAATAAAAAGGTCTTGGCCTGGCGCTGAAAAACAAATAACAGCGCCAGGTGGACCACTCTGGGGAGCGCATTCCATAGATTGGGCGCCACTGCAGAGAAAACCCTCCTCCCTCCTAATATCTTTCATGGAGGGTTCCCAGAGAAGGGCCTCTGCCGCTGATCTTAGAGGGCAGAAGGGCAAGTATGGACGCAGGCGCTCCTTTAGGTAACCAGGTCCCAAGCCGTTTAGGGCTTTATAGGTAATGACCAGCGCCTTGAATTGGGCCCAGACTTCGATGGGGAGCCAGTGAAGCTGACGGAGGACTGGAGTTATATGAGAGTAATGCCCAGTCCCCGTCAGCAACCTGGCAGCTCTGTTTTGCACCATCTGAACTATCTGAACCGTCTTCAAGGGCAGCCCCACATAGAGCGCATTACAGAAGTCTGATTGGGAAGTAACCAATGCATGCATCACTGTCGCCAGGCTGTCATCTCCAGGTAGGGACACAGCTGAGGCATAAGCCGAAGCTGATGGAAAGCGCCCCTCGCCACCGCCGCCACTTGAACTTCCAAAGTCAGCTCCGGGTCGAGAAGCACTCCCAAGCTGTGGACCCTGTCCTTTGGAGGGAGTGCAACCATTCAGGACAAGGTCCAGGTCCCCCAACCCAGAGCCCGATCCACCAACCAACAGGACCTTTCTCTTGTCTGGATTGAGCTTCAGTTTGTTGGCCCTCATCCAGCCCATTACCTCGGCCAGGCACCGGTTCAGCACAGCCACTGCCTCACCCGGATTGGTGGAAAACGAGAGGTAGAGCTGGGTATCATCAGCGTACCGATGATTCCGTAGCCCACACCTCCTGATGACCTCTCCCAGCGGTTTCATGTAGATGTTAAACAGGAAAGGGGACAAAATGGAGCCCTGTGGTACTCCATGGCATAGCTGCCATGGCGCAGAGCCATAGTCCCCCAGCACCACCTTCTGGAATCGGCCATTGAGATAGGAGCAGAACCACTGCAAAGCAGTGCCTCCGACCCCCAATCCCACTAGCCTATCCAGAAGGATACTATGGTCAACGGTATCGAAAGCCGCTGAGGTCCAGGAGGACCAATAGGGATGCGCTCCCCCTGTCTCTCTCCCTTTAATTAATATTTAATTAAATTAATTTAATATTCATTAAATCCTTCATCCTGTTATTTAATGAAATGTTCCATTTTTGAACTGGTGCGCTTCTGATGTAATCTAGAGTGGGCTAAATAGGTGGGTATCTGGGTTGCTTTTGTGGAAGTCTGTGCGTGAATATGTTTTGATAATAATATTTATATTTAACATTCCGTTCTCTACTAATGCAAATGGATATAATAAGTAATGTGCATGATTGTTTTAAAAATAAAAAATATTCAAAACCAGTAACCTTTTCATTTTATTCTCCCCACTCCTTCTCAAGTAGTGTGGTTTGGTTGTTTTTGTACTGCATAATGAAAATAAATATCTAAAAAAATTCTGCTGGAAAGCACTAGTTTGTCAAGAATGATACACTGTATTTACAAAAATACCTTCAGAGATAGTAAAAAGTTTATTTTATTTTTATTATTATTATTGTAGTTATTATTATCATCAACAACATTAAGAAGGCTTTTAAGTTTCAAAAAAAATAAACCTCTGGATACAATTCTCATAACTGTCAAGTCAAATCAGCAAATATATATATATTTATTTATAAATCAGAACTTAGCCGCTGTAAGGTTAAATGTCTGGTTACCCTCCCTCCCACCCCCCAACCCCACTGCCAAGCCCCATCTTTTAAAAATAAAATACTTTAGTTAAAATTTATTCAATAATTATTTCCCTAGAAATTCCCTACAGACATAAAAAACAAACTTTTAAAAAAAGAGCCTAATCAAAACTTTTGTGCACGCGCATTATCCCAATTTTTCTGACCAAGTACTGTTAACGTGTTAGATTGCAGCCCCCACCATCCATGTTGGCTGGGGGTGATGGGAGATATAATCCAACATGGCTGAAGGGTAGTGTGGGGAAGGCAGCGTTTTGCTCACGTGTTCTCACTTCTCTTCTGCAACTTGTCTTTCCCCTTAAAATATCCAAAACTATCCTCTCCATTTTAGCTGATTATGGATTTTGAGGAGTGAATTTTGAGGACAATGTTCAAGATGGAACTTGTCCTACTGACAAAAAATTAAACACAGACACACACACACACACACATCCAGTCACATAACCCTAACAGCAACAGCTTAAAATAATATTAAAAAATTGCTTTTGGAATAGAAAAAAATGCTATAAAGACAACTCAAAGAACCCATTTCTTGTCCCTCAAAAGTGCATGTGGACCTCACTTTTCACTTGATTGATTTTATCGTTGCAAAGAAAAATACTGCCATTTCAAAACAACGCTTGGGGGATCAGCACATGTTTCACTTGGCTCCACCTGGGTGTGCAGGCTGAGCATTAAAGCTATTCTGTAAACAATGTTTGTATCATTCACAAAAGTGTGCACCTCCCTTCTGCTCCGAGGCCCCCACACCAAAGCGCACGCCTCGTAACCCTTCCCCGCCACACGACCTCAGCTCCCTCCTTCCCTCGCCGGAGCTCGCTTTCGGCCAAGCCTTGTCCCGCCCCACCCCTGCAGGAACTTTGGGAAATAAAAGCTCAATAGAAACAGTTAATGGTTTGCAAAAGCCATGTTTCCGGAGGGCGAGGGGAGGTTAAGACAGTGGGCTTGCCAACCTGGTCAGCTAAGAGAAAATGTGTATGGCTTGTGTGACCGGCGTGTGGCAAGCCGGGCACTCGGGCTCTGCTCGGCCACAGATGCGCACGGCACACTCCATGCAGAAGAGATTGTGGCCACAAGGCACCAGTGCGGCAATAACCTCGCTTTCAAAGCACACCATGCACTCGCGGGTGCTCTTGCGCGCCCCGTCGGAGCTGCTGGAATCTGTCGGGGAGCCTGAGGTGGCCGAACTGCTTCCTGGCAGAGAGGAAGAGGAGGAGGTGTGGCCAGTGCTGTTGGGATGGGCCGAGAGCGAGCCTTGGGTCTTCAGCCAGGACAAAGCAGTGGCGGGGTCGCTCTGGATGCACTGGGCCAGAGGGTGCGCCAACGCCTTGCTCATCTCGGGGAGGGTTGGCGAATGCCGAGGCGTGGCTGCGTTACTGAGGCTGCTGGTGTGTTTATGTGCAGAGGAGGAGCTGCTGAAGGTCTGAAGAGGTTTAGCTGGGGGCTCAAACGGGGACCAGATGGTGGTTGGTGCGGTGAGGTCTAAGGTCAGGAATTCGAACCCAAAGTCGCAGTCGTCAGAGCCCAGCACAGAGGCGGCGGCTTCGCTGAAAGGGAAACTGGTGCTGGAGCCGAAGGGGCTGCCTGGTGCCCCCTCGGCCACGGGCCCCTCAAAGTAAGGCTCTGCAGCTGGGGCTGCAGCCCCCAGGGAGCTAAGGTTCTCGTTGTGTAGGCTGGGCAGGGTGCAGCCCGCAGGTTTGGGTGCTTTGGACCAGAGGCTGGAGGAGCCGCTGGCCAGCAAGTCCAGGCAAACATCTGTGCCATTGGAATGGAAATCATTGTCAGTGCTGGTGTCGATCAAGGAGCCAGTCCTCATGGTGATATGGGCTTCGATCTCTTCCCGAGCCCGATCAACATTCTCAGGCATGCCGGTCACCTCGAAGATTGGCTCCTTGTCCCGACTCGGGGTCACAATGTAGGTGTGTGTCTGCTGCTGGATCCGCTTGATGGTGGCTCCCTTGGGGCCCACCACCAACCCGACCACGCGGTAGGGGACCCGCACTTGGATAGTGGTCTGCCCTGGCAGGCTGGGGGGCCCCAGGACAGAGCCCGTTCCTCCACTGGCTTTGTTGCGTGTGGCCCGGATCACGGAGAAGTGCTCGGCTGCAGAAAGGATCTCCCGCTTGGCCAATTCCACATCCTCTTTCCGTCCCGTCACGATAAAGACCGGGTCTTCTCCTCTCACTGGCGTCTTTATGTATGTGTTGGTCTTTGCTCTCAGTGCTTTAATCTTGCATCCTGAAACAAGGATGAAAGGAAGGGAAGAAAAAAGAAAAATGAGTACACTGAACGGAATCCTAATGAGAACAATGAGAATCCTCATACAACGGGGATTTATTTTCTGTATTTAAAGCTTTTATATACGATTCAGATAATGCTGCTCAGGGTAGCCCATCACAGTCCCAATCACAGCCTCCCCAAATTTCCCTGGTTTTGTGCAGCTAAAGATGCATCAAAAAAGGGAAAACGCGTTGGATTCAGCTTGCCAGATTTTGCCTGCCCACTTGGATCTGATGTTAAGTTGAGCCAAGTCTTTTCCACAGCCTACTGTTTGCAAGACAAGCTGCCATTTGCATTTTGCTTTTGCAAACACCAACAGCATTGCTAGAAGTTGGCACAACAAAAATGTATGATTTTAATGGGGCTTTTGTAAACCCTGATTTTTCCAGGAATTTTTGTGCAAAGTGGGACACTTGGAGCCAAACTACAGCACAGGTTACATAGAAACAGAGCGAGTCAGAAGGGGTCTCCCGGGTCATCTAGTCTGACCCCGGCTCCGCTCATGACATGCCCACCATGTGCATGTGTAGCCTGTCCTTGAACACCCTCACCGATGGGGCCTCACCCCCCTCCCGTGGAAGCCCATTCCACACCCTCAGGGTCCTGACTGTCAGGAAGTGCTTCCTGGCATCCAAATGGAACCTTGGCTCCCTGAGCTTTGCTCCGTTGGAGCGCATCCTGCCTTCCTCTGCAGGGGAGAACAGGTCTCTGCCCACCTCCATGTGACACCCCCTCACACACCTGCATGTCGCCGACAGATCCCCTCTGAGCCTCCTCTTCTCCTGGCGGAAGAGACCCAGTTCCCTCCGTCTCGCCTCATACGGCTTCCCCTGCAAACCGGCCACCAACCTTGTGGCCCTACGCTGCACTGACTCCAACCTGGCTATATCCTTCCTGTAACGAGGGGCCCAAAACTGAGCACAATACTCCTGTTTGGTGAGATGGGTAGAAATCCCATTAAAACATCCCATTTTTTGTGCCAGTTTTTGTAAATTCTGTTGGCAAGTTTAAGAAATGCAAGCTGTCATTCGTCTTCCAGATGGCAGCCTGCGAGTTAGGGTAGCTTGGGCTATGGAGAGTTGGCACCAGTGTGCAGGCAGCAAACTAGAATCCTGGGTGCTGAACAGATGCAATCTGACAATTTCCCAGCATGCCCCAACTGAGCATATTTCTGGAGCATTGTGGGAAACTTTCCTGCTGTTTCCTATCGTAGAAGAGTTGGTGGGGGTCATGAAGGGCATCTAGTCCACCCTCCTGCTGTTGCAGGACGGCATGTTGCCCCATCCGTCTCAGGTGGCTGTCCAGCTTCTTTCCGAATGTCTCCAAATGTGTGGGAGAGCCCCCCACCTCCCCAGGCAGCTGGCCCCACTGCCACGCTGTCCTAGCAGGGAGGAAGGTGGCCTTCCTGCTGACCTTCCTCTTTGTAACGGCCCTTGGGGTGCTTGCAGTGTTTTCTTCTTCAGTTAAGTTGAGCCTCATATTCCCCATCTTGTATTGATGCCTTTAGTTTCTTCTGCCTAAGTGAAGGACTCCCTCTTGTCCTCACTGAATCCCATTCAGCCCAGAGAGAACATTCAGGTTACGGGGAAACATACAAATGGAATAACTATAATAAAGATGTCGAAAAGCGCTGGCCCAGGACCGAATCCTGTGGCACGGCACCAGTTTCCTCCCTCCGATCTGGGAAGGTACCATTCGTGAGCGCTCTTTGTGCCCAATTTAGCAGCCAGTTTTGGATAGTTTTCCCACCTACTCCAGTTTTGGCCAATTTGCTTATCAGAATGTAGCGTGGCACTATGTTGAAAGCTTTGCTAAAGTCCAGATAGATTATGTCCACAGTGTTCCCTTTGTCCAATTGGGATGTTTACCCAGTCAAAAAATGAGATTAAATTAGTCTGACGGGGTTTATTTTTGATAAATCCATGCTAGCTTCTCTTAATCGCTGCATTTTCTTCAACATGCTTACAGATGGATTTTTAATTTTTTTCTGGATTTTGCTCCAGACCTTTTCCAGGGATTGATGTCAGACTAACTGGTCTATAGTTCCCAGATCCCCTTTTTGAAGAGAGAGACAACATTAGCCCTTCTCCAATCATCTGGCACTTCTCCTGTTTTCCAAAATTTGGTTCTGGGAGTTCTCGCTATGCCTCCTATTCAGAGATAGCCTCTTCCGCAATCGGACACAACAAAGGACCACACTGACCTGTCCAGGCAGGCTAGGGAGACTGGACTCTGTCTGATCAGTGGCCAATTGAGGGGTTGCATTCCAGTTATGAGAAAGGCCAAATCCACTTTGCAGCCAAAGATGCTTGATTTTGCTTAGACTTAGGAGCGATTTCAGCTTTTTAGAACTGGACAGCGGGAGCTCCACAAAAGCTGGGAACACACCAAAGAAATCTGAGTAAGGGCTTCACAGGGCAAGCCTGGAGTGTCCCCAGGCCTGAAATGCAGCATCTTGAACCGTCTGCACAAAAATAGGTTCTCAATAGCCCTTGAATTTATGGTAGATAAAGGGAGTGTTCATGACAATCTTATTACTTCTTGATTGGTGATCTTTATTGCAGCATTCAGTTCATGAAAATCTGTGAAAGGCAAAGCAAAACAGGCCAAAAGGAAAAAAAAGGAAAGAGTCTCCTTTTTTCTTTTGCCCTTTCTGGGGGAAAATTGACTCTTTTTGATTTTGTCCCCCTCAGATTGTCATGCTTTTTTTGGGAGGGGGGATGTGCAAAAGCAAAGCAGGAGCCCAAAAAGAACATACAGGGCCACTGAATGCTGCTTGTCTGATTATTTGGTACTTCAGAGGTAGACTGCTTTTCGGCATGAAGATGCTATCAGTAAAATCTCCCATACAGAACATTTACGTATTCATTCAAATGTTTTTGATGCTCCTTCTTGGTTGGGTTGGTTATACACAACCTGTAAAATACAACAGCTCCCTGCCCTTGTGTGGTTGTACAAGATAAAAAGACACAGCAGGAAAGGAAAAAGGGATTTCGAGGGAAAAGGAAAAAGTTAGTTGTCTTTCATCAGACTGGTGGAACCATGATGCTTCTTTTCTTTGCTCCCTCTGTACAAGCTGCTCGAAAGTTTCCTGGCTGAGTAATTATCCCTCAGCATGAAATTCTGCAACCAGGCACAAAACAGGCAGAGAAATGTGCTGTGAATTCATGCAGAGGTATCACACCATTTGCTGGTCAGGGCAGGAGAAGCGTGTGTGTATATAAAGATCTTCCGGAGTTGAACAGGAGCGAAAAAGAATCATGCGAGCCCCAGGACAGCTGTAGCCTTAGGCTGTTTGTCTGCATGTGCTGGAGAAACAGATGCAGCGGGCCTATGCTCAGTTTTCCCCTGTGGGACTGGCAAAATATCAGCAGCCACAAAGCATTCCGCTGCGTGCTGGGAGATCTCCCAAAGCAGAAATGTCAACTCACTGGTGGATGTCCCTCTCTGCACACAGTGGTACTTAGGTAAATGACTTCCTATTGCTAGGAACTGCAACCTTAAAGACACTTCAGTGCATCTTAGTTCCCATAATTCCCTCTGTTTCTAGCACTTGCAAGAAATGCGCAGGGAATCGGGACCCCAGATCTCCATTTCACACTACTGGATAGCTTAATCAGCAACTCCTTTGACATCTTGAAATGCATTGGCTGCTTTTCTCCAAATGTTTGTTCTTGTAACACCAGGGACTAGAAACTTAACTTAATTTTGCCATATGCCAAGATTCATAGGGGTTGTGAACTCTGAGGGACGTCCTTTTGATTTCCTGAGCTTCTGATTAATTGAGGTTTATGCATAAGCTGTAGAAGGGGAAAGCAGCTGTTGTTTACAAATAAGAGAATTAACCATGCTGATCATGAAATACACATAGCCTTAAGACAAAAGCAAACATTTGGGTAGTTTTTTCCTGCATGATGCAAGACAGTATCTCATTTTAAGTATATCTCCACTTCTCCCAGCAGTACAGTACAATACAGTATGAGGTTAGCATCTAATTTTCCCCGGCGGGTGGGGAACTAGAAATCCCATAAGAAGGGTAAAAGTCAAAATGGAATTTCCAACCCGTTATTCTCCAATATCTGACATTTAAGAGCTACAGTGCCCCTGCCCACTGAATTTCCACTTAGTAATCAATACCATTTATTGCTTATAGCTGATGTGAGATGGACATCAGGTTGGAGAATTCTCCACAACCACTGCAAACCATACAACTGTGTAAACAAAAAGTCAGAAGCAAAGCCTTAAAAACAAGTGGGGGGGCTTTGTGATTCTTGTTTAACAGAAATGGCATAGCTAAAACAAATTCACTTTTTTTAAAGGCCCAGGTATTAATTAAAGGTAAAGGTTTCCCCTTGACGGTAAGTCCAGTCATGCCTGACTTCAGGGGGTGGTGCTCATCTCAGTTTCTTAGCCGAGGGAGCGGGCGCTTGTCCGCAGACAGTCTCCGTGGTCGTGTGGCCGCATGACTGAATACCGAGGTGCACGGAACGCTGTTACCTGCCCACCGAAGTGGCACCTTTTTATCTACCTGCATTTGCAGGCTTTCGAACTGCAAGGCTGGCAGGAGCTGGGACGGAGCAACGGGGACTCGCCCCGTTGTGCAGATTCGAACCGGCGACATTTCAATCTACCAGCCCAGCAGCACGGCGGTTTAAACCACTGCGTCACCTGCAGGTATTAGTTGGAGTCCCTTTATTCAGATCAGGGTATTGACTTTGCTATCTACTTACAGTACCTTCAAGAGATGGCACTCATTTGTTCTTAGCTGCCAATAAAAATGTTTAAAAGCCAGTACAGATCATGGAAGATACAGAAATATATCATAGGGCAGAAATTTTATTTTGGAAGTAACACAAAATGAAACAATGGATAAGGAACAAAGTTTAGGCAACCACATTTCCCATTTCTAGCAGACAGGAAAATCTTCTCCAATGCTTTTTCCTAAAAGACATCTTTACAGCATCGTGTTTTTGTATTCCCCAAATTAGATCTATACTGTGTGTTTCCTTCTGCTGTTCTGAATTTACTGCCCAAGATTTTAATTAACAGGTTGTTTATTGTTTTAAGTGAACCAACTCTATTTGCACTTTTTGGACTAAGATGTGGATTTGGGACACAGAATGGATTGTACACTTGGCCAAACGGAGTTCTGTTCTAACATGGTGTATGAAAATGCACATGTTTGGAAAAAATGTGAATTTCCATGGTTTTTCTTTATAGTGGCAGACTGAGATAGAAGTCAGATGCTGTGAACTTGTGACTAGATGCAAAACTAACATGTACCAGAACGAGACGGATCCATCCTTCCCTGTATTACCATGAGTTCTAAGTTTATAACAGATTATATGTAAGGATGTGGGGTCATTCCATGAACCAATATCTACTGAAGACTCTTCTCCAGTTCTTCATCTTTGAGTGTGCCATGTCCTTCTACACTCTAATTCTTCAGATAAGGATTATCCCTCTGTCTCTCTCTCTCTCTCTCTCTCTTTTTAGATTAGGAAGCAAATTAAAAATGCTTTGAATAAATGCAGAAATATTGCAAGAAAAAGCATTTGTCTGTCTGCATAAATTTTATAACAAGTTTATATAAGGCAGACATGAATCCCCCTCAGCTCCAAACAATGCACCTTTACCATGTGGAACTTACTGATTTTACGAGTTCAGATAGGGCCAACATCTTCTGTATCATGCCTTAGTCCTGGCTTTCCTACCTTCTGGTCAAAAGCCTGAGAACTAAAATTCCAGCCTTATTAAGCAACTTTCTAGTTAAGTAGCAATCTTCAATTCCCACAGTCTACAGATCAGGCCAAGAGACTACATTTCATTTTGGCACATGGTAATTCCCCACATTTCCATGTAAACAAACCCCCAAGTTAGCACCATCAGGACTAGAACCTTACTTCTGTTTTTCAGGGAAGGCCACAGTGCAGTGGTACAGCACTTGCTATGCATGTCAACACGCTATTTTCAAAACTGTGAACTCAAGATACCAGACTGCCTACAAAATGAACTTTCAAGAGTGTGTGCCTTGGGGTTAGTTTGTATTTAAAAATGCATTAGATCATCTGAATTCAATGAAATGTGCCTACCTCTTCAGCCTGATGGGGTAACATCCCTGAATCACATCAGTCTGTCATCCACACAAGCTGGAAGATAAGCCTGCTGAGGGACAGCCTTGTCTGGCTGCAGCTGTGGGAAAGCCCCGCTGCTGCAGAAGAGAACGGACGGGCCCTTCCCTTCTGGGGATTTAGGGCTGCACCACATCAGAGGTGGCTTTGCTTAGAAGTGCGTTCAATTCATTACCGTTACTCTGCAGACAAGACTCTGCTGGAACAGAAAGGGCTGTTCCAAGCCCCCAGAAACGGAGCTCTGTTTGCTTGTCAATTCACAACACAGAAAAATGGAAATCCCACAAAAGGCTGTGAGGCACTGGTTTTGCTCCTGAAAAATCAATGGCAGCCACACCACCCAAACCCAGCCGTTGGAGCCTTGCACACTGGGGGGGAAAGCACAACCTGCCCCTAAGAAATTTTAGCAGCCACTCAGAGAATAAACATTCAGCCCCTTTAGATGCAATGTCTAAAGAGAGAAAGGAAGTAAGATCTGTCTCTTAGGCAGTGGGAATTTCAAAGAACACAGAGGAAAATCTTCTCAGATGGCTTCTCCTTAAAAACACTTGCATGAAGCCCACTTTATGGCTGGCTTATGGGAAACACAAGAATTGTTACAACAACCCTGAAAGAGAAGTATTAACATCCAAGTATTAAAAGTTGGAGCATAAGGACTTGCCACAAGCTCACAGCAGAAGTAGTATTTTAAAATGAGGTCACTAGATTGGACAGGAGTGATTTTAACTGGGAGAAGCTAAGAAGCATAGAGGCACACATTTCATGGGAAGACACAGATCTCTTCTACCTTTCCTCTTAAAAATATATACTTTTTCAAAAAAAGGATCAAGGCTCTAGTTCTCACAAAGCATTTGCGAAAGTGTCATGCATACCAACAGGGCAACTGTTAGATTTCTGACCAGGCTAACATCTTTTTGATGGACTTCAGTTACTGTTCTGCAGCTCATTAATACTGCCCTTCCAAAGAAACTTTATGCTTTACCTCAAGGCTCTACCCTGGGTGAGGTAGGAAGCAATTAAAGAGTTCTCTTAGCAGGTGCAGCGCACTTTTAGATTTGCCATGGAGCAAGCGCAAAGTCTGCAAGAGTCAAGTAACGGTTTCCCAGTGCAAGAGTGAGGTTTGCAATGACTTGAGTTTCGGCACCTCTTCCCACCACCCCTAGAAATTAAGCTGTGATGTTTATCAAGATGGGGAGCACAGAAAAAAGTTGAAAGGAGAGACACACAGTCCAATAGAACTTGGGAGTGGCCCGGGGGGCTGGGGGGGAAGAGGGGGTGCTTTTAGAAGCACCCAATAGGAAATGAGGAGCGTGATGTCACTGCACTCAACATGAGCATGGTCTCAGCTAACAAAGCGAACAATGGGCCAGACATGCTGTCCCACTTACAAGAAGGGGGAAAAGGCACAACAACAACTTCAAAATACAGTCACATTACCCTGCAGCTTGGGCTTTTTGGTGATGGAATTTCTCCCCCACTGGAGAACAGGACAGGAGAAAAGAAAATCAATCGGAATGCAAGAGGAGCTGTGTAAGATGCCTGAACTCCGTATCTACCTTAAAACCCTCTGGGCTGCTCACAGCTTTCTTTCAGTAGGACAGGAAGGGTTCGTTTTTGAAAAAATGACACTGCTGCAAGTTAGTAGCTTGAACCCATGACCCCAGCCGAGACAGCCAGCAAGGTCACCCTATCATGATTCAACCCACTGCTCCTGCCTTGGTCAATTTTTGCAGGAACATAACGGCCCTCCTCCCTTTCCTTATACATGCATCCATCACTAAGAAAGCAGATTGTATAAACCAAACTTTTAAAAGGTGTTAAAAATTGAAAGGCTGGCTGAAAGATCTTGCAAATTGCAAAAGAACTGTACCAGCTGGTGGTTGCACTGAAAAGTGGAAGGTGGGGAGGGGGGTTTGCAGATGCTCTGCAGGATGGATCAATTTTTGCACAAGAAGTGCGTGGCCTTCTCTTGAACTTTGCAAACAGCCTCATGTGAGTCTGGGTGTTTAATTCTCTTGTTCAATCAAACAGGTTATCATCAAATGCAATTAATAAAGAGGCAGCTTATCTTCCTCTTACCAGGTGTAAGTGGAAGGAAAACAAACAGATAGTATTTCAGGAATGGCCCTGAGTTTGCTAGCTGTAAAAGCCAGAGGGATTTTCAAAAAATCCTTCCTTCTACTCCACCAAGGAAACTTTTAAAGTCACCTTAATTCACTTCTAGATGGAAGGTCACATTTCTTGGATTTGGGGATTTCAAGACCCTGAACATGAGAAAGCCAAAGTCTGGCTGTAGGCAGAATCCAAAAAAAACAAAAAACAAAAAAGAGGACGGAGATGTTGTCTCCTGAATTTTATCTTTAGGAAGCACCAATAAACAGCACAACAAAAACTCCCCAGTGATCCTTAAAGCTTGGCAAAAGATGCAAAACCCACCTTTCGATTCCAGCGAGAGATAAATAAAGAGGCATGGTCAGAAGCCGTTTGCACAGCACACCTCTTCACACCCAGATGCTTCAAAACCCTCTGCCACATTGCCCGGGCGTCCGTTAAAGATGCTGTGTGCACGCCAGGATGGTCTTCCCACCTTCTGCACGAGCAGGCGCGCTCGGGGCAAGTGCCTCGCAGGAGTGAAGCAAGGGGTGATTTCTACATAGACATCTGATTAATTTTTACCTTGTCTGCCCACGATCTCCGCCACATGTTCCGAACTGGGCACAGAAACACACTCGGTCATGTTGACGCTCTTCTTGCGCAGGCCGAGCTGCGCGGGCAGCAGGGGGTGCTGCGGAGGGAGCGGGTGCGCCAGGTGGGGCGGGAAGGCCCCAAAGATCTCGACCGGGGAGGCCGCGCAGGAAGGCGAGGGGCTGTTCTCCAGGTCGAGCAGCAGCAGCCCCGTTCGGTCGGTCCCCGCAGCAGGAAAGGAGAAGTGCTCCAGCCCGCCTGCATCTCCAGCCTCCATCGCCTCGTCCGCGCGTGGTCCCGCGCCCGCGCGCTCGCCGGTCTCTTGCACCAACTCTGCCTCCTCGCCCGGAGCGCCTTCTTCTCCTCCGGCTTCCTGCTCGTCCTGCAGCCCCAAGAGCGAGAGCTGATCTAAGGCGAACTGGAGCTGTGCCGCGGGGTCCTCTTCTTCACCCAGGTCTTGGGGTCGACCCCCGCCCGGCGGGGGCGGGGAAAGATGCGCCGGGAGGCGCGAGGGCGCGCCCTCCGCCTTCGGCCCGCCCGCCCGGGAGGAGCTACCGCCGTAGCCAGGGGGCTGCGCCGGCGGGGGGCTGAAGAGCCCCGCCAGGACAGGAGGGGGGCAGCAGGAGCCCTCCCCTCCCTTCAGCTGGTGGATGGCGATCGGCATGGCGAGCGGCTGGTCCCCGCCGCCCGCCTCCTGCTGCTGCAGCCGCCGCTGCCGCTGCCCCCCCAGCCTGGGAGGCTCCCACTCAGCCTCCGGCTCGGGGGCTCCCTCTGCCGCCGGCCGCCCGGGCGCCCCCCGCCGCCGCCTCTCGCCCCCGGCGCTCCCGCGCGCCCCGTCCTTTGTTCGCAGTTCCTGCGGCAGCCTTCATCCGCCAGCCCAGCCGAGAGGCGGGGAAGGAAGGAGGGAAGGAAGGAAGGATGCTGCTGCCGCCGCCGCCGCTGCCGCTGGCGGCCCGGGGGTGGGGGGCGAGACGAGCCCAGGCTGTCCGGAGCGGCCCCCGCCCGCTTCTCGCCCGGCTTGGCCTCGCCTCTGTCCCACCCAGGAGCGGCGCGTCACCTCCAGCCCAACAATGAAAGCCTGGCCCAGGAAGAGGCGGACGAGGGCGCATGCGCCGGGGACACCGCTTCCCACGCCCCCCACCCCCCAGGGCTTCGCACATGCACGGCGGGGGCAGCCCTCTCTCCCGCGCGCGCTCGCGCACCTGGCCGCTGGGGTCCGGCGCGTGCCCGGGGCCGCAGTTCCCACCAACCTCAAGGCTTGGCTCAAAGCGCGTCTTTCCAGCGCCAACCTGGCTCTGCAAAGACGGCCAAGTTTCTCTTTGCACGGGGCATGTCTCAACACGCGCGCGCGCTCGGGGGCCCTGATCTCGACCCCGCGACTCGGGTTGCCCCCCGCCCGGATTTTGCATTTTGTGTATCCCCGTGCTCTCCGCCGGCGGCTCCGCGCGCGCGGGCGCGCGAACCAGCGCTATACAGTGCGCACGTGTCAATTCGGGTGCCCACGAACGGGACGGCACGGGGAAGCGAGCAGCACGCGCTTTGCGCGGGTCTTTCCCATCCTGTTCTTGCAAAGCTCCTGCCTTGTACTAGCAGATGACAGCGAATAAGGAACCCAAGTCGGGGGCTGCAGAGGTCCATCTTGCAGCAAAGGAACGCCCACCCCGCGGAGCAGCTGCCGTGCGGGCCCTCTTGCCGAAGGAAGAGCGGATACCTCGCTCCGCTACGGTGCTGGATCAGGTGACCACGATGAATAACGTTTTTAAAGCGCGTACTGATGGCCACTTGGAAGGGCTCTTCCTCCTCCTAGGCGTGGTTGAAAGTCGCAAACGCCAGGTGCTGCCTGTCTTAACCCCCCCACCCCGCATTCCACAAATGCTTCCAGGAGATGGGGGCAGAATATCCAACTTCTGCTATGGGGGGGGGGGGGAATATGGTTGGGAGATGCCTCTTGCTTCAGAGAAGCGCGGCATTTTCTTCATTTCCAGAAAAGCATGGTCAGTCCAGCTGCGTCTACTTGGTCTTGTATGAACAGACACGCATGTGGCTTCTTCCCCATAAGGGACAGCACTGTGGCCTTGCTCTTCTTTAATAGCAGTATCTAATATTTTTCTAGCCTACACCTTGCTCAGTGTGAAGCAGAGCCATCAAAAGTAGTGAAAAACCTCCTGGGACAATCCTAGGTGTGCCTGGGCAGCTAGTTCCACTGTCCCCAGCACCCCACTGCCAGACTAAAAAGTCCCATAATCCCTAGATTTCCTGGGCTGAGCCTTGCCTCCTCTGAAATTGGAAATGGAAAGCCCTCTCTGTAGACGGCACTCACCAACAGCAACACCCTTGCGAGGCTGGTCTTTTAAGCACGAGTGTAGAACGTGGGCTCCTGCCCATGCGTCAAGAGCTGCAGGATCAGGCACAGCCAGAGGCCTGTGGATGCAGGTCCCGTGTGCAGCCGCTTCTCTTGGCGATGACCCAATTGTGCTTCCTCGCTTCACTTCAGTCCAGGCAATGTGGGGGGGGGGGGAGATGCCCCACCCGTTGGCTAGCTGGGGCTTGGTGGGTGAGCAAGTGGTGGTCAGGGCCAGCGGACGAGGGACACTCGCAGCAGGCAGCCCCTCGGAGCAAGGGAGGCTGCCGAGGGCTCCTTTCCCAGATCTCCAAAAAACCTGCCGAGGGGGCAGCAAGGTGGCCCACTTCTGACCCTTGCTGCCCTCCATTCGTAAAACAGAAGAGACCCGGCGGATCCAGAGGACTGCTTGCTCGCAAACGCAGCGCTGCAATCGGCAGCCTGGCTTGGCGTCAGTGGGGAGGGGGCATGGCTACTGACACCCCACCTTCCTTCCGGAGGAGTAGGAGCGCCGTGGCATTGCATGCGAGAGCCAGCAGCAAACCCTGGCATGAAGCAGGAAAGGGGGAACAGAAGTACCTCTCCTCGAGATTGTGGACAGGTGTGCCTGCCAAGAACTACCTAGATTAATCAAGTGCCGGCAGCTAGCGAAAGGCAGTGTGACGCAAACAGCCACCTGGTTCGGCGGGGCTGTGCGTTTCCCACGTGCCCAGCACAAGGTCCACGTGATGTGTCCACGGCCACTCGAGTGCTCCTTGGACTGCGGTCCAGGGACGGCCAGTGGGTCTTGGCCCTGCTCGCAGGTGGGGTCACCCCCACCCAACCTGTGCAGCACAAGCAACGCTCTGTTCAGCAGCTCCCCTGGCTCCACCTGCTCTTTCTCGAGGCTTGAGTGGAGGGTGGCAGCCTGCCCTGGTTCTGGGAGCTTTCTGTTGATGGGAAGCCTTGGAGCTGGTGAGCATGCAGCGAGGAAGCAGGCAGGAAACTGCCGCGCCTTTAGCTGACACAAACAACCCACTTTCTCATCTCTCCATCTTTCTCATCCCCTCCCGAAAGCCGTCAGAACTGGTGACCAATGCCCCACACTCTGAATGCCTGTTAGTCGCCCGGTACAGAAGGGTTTCCGTTCATGCCCCCATCTCAACATTTACTCATCGAGCGGTTCAAGTGTATGAAAAACATTTTTTATTACAAAACTAACATTCCCCAACAAGGTTATACCTTAAGATGTCATTATAGGTGAAAGTACAAATCGGCAGAAAAGGATGCCTGTTTGAAAAGACATACAACAGGATGGTGGAATTTCCTGGAAACTGACCATCACAATCACATCGTCTTTCATTTGTAAAGCATGGAAGCAAAAAGTATGTTGAATCCGATCAACCAAGTTGGAGGGGACAACAAACAGAAGGGTGCCTCCCTTTGTCTTTCAGGGTTGCACAGCAGTAACAAGATTTGCCAGAGCGACATCACAGCACAAAGCAAAGCTCCTTGGCGCGCTTTTACATCTCACAAAGTGTAAAGGTGTCTTGAGGCTCGTCTGCTTGGCAGGAACTCCATGCAAGTAACTGAGCACGGAGAAAAGGAACCCGTGTGCAGGAGGGTGAGAGTGTGTGTCCATGGAAGCAAGATTTAAATTATGGGTTACACCTGACTAGTCAAACAATATTTAAAATGAAGGCTGCGCAAGATCACCACCTTTTAACAAATTAATCTGGGGGCCTGATGCCACGCCTAAATGTCCGATTTCTTTTATTTAGGAAATGCAAGCGATCTCCGCCCTTCCTCAGTAAGCCAAATCGGACCGTCCGTGCGAGGCAGGGCGGAACAGCTCCCCTCTGGAGTGGTGCTGTACACACTTTGGAATCTGCCACCAAATGGAATCGGCAAAGGTACGCTGGCTGGAACACTCTGGGGGTTTCTCCTCTCTAACCAGCCCAGAAGTACATCTCACCACAAGGCAGAATTAAAATATAGGAAGGTGCAGTGTGTACACGTGTAAGAGGCGGAAGACAGCATCTGGGAGCCCACAGCAAGGCAAAGTCTGCATCATCTCCCAAGTGCATCAGTTAGTGGCATTTCCAGGTGCACCTCAGCAAAGCTGGTAACTTCTCTTCCCTTTTTAAAAAGTATATGCAGGACAAACCAAGGCCACCCCCTGCCCCGTAACTGAACCCGGTCAAACAGATGCTGGAGAACTTCCAGCACAGAAAGTAGACTATCTCCCTCTTGGAACTCCTTTCTGTTACAAAATTTTATCCAAATGGTGTTTAACATCCCTGTCTATCTACAACCAGCTTGAAAGTCTCTACAGAAAGACTGCTCATGTTTGGAGCATTCGATATGAACCCCCGCCAGATCCCTGTCTCCAATACAGTTTGCAGTTCCTTTGAAAAGGGGACTCAGAAATAAAGAGCAAATCAACAAATGGTTCAGGAGCTCAGCTTCCCATCCCAGCCTGCCCAGGAAGGCACCTTCCACTCTGGATTTGAAGGGGGGGGGGGGATCCAGGCAAAGAACCTCCAACGAACCCGAAAGCCAGGTGAGACGATATCACAGGAAGAATGGATTATCTACAGCTTAAAATATGGCCACGGACAGGTGCCTCCAGACAGACAGGGGAGACGGCTACATGCCTTCTCCTTGGTTGTAACCTTGGGGACGATGACCTTGCAGTGTGCAGAGGCAGTATGAAAGCAACACCAGCAATGTTTTCTCAAATCAAATCACTGGCCTAGAAAGAAGATGCAAGGACACACCTGCAGTTTCCAGGGTCAGTCCTCTGCCTCCTTCCCCTGCTCTGTGGCACGTTTAAGAAAGAAAAAAATGGGGTGTTGAGAGGGAAGACTACAAGTTTAATAAAATCCTTCTTCACACTACCCGGGGACCTACTGGGTTCTCGGACTCCCTGCAAGCGGAGACCAGGCATGTTTACCACAGAGCCATGGAGTTGGTGTGCGATACAGTCTGAAGACACACTTGCCTCAAGATGAACGGGGACTAGGCTAGAATCCTCCGGAGCACTGCCCTGAGGAGAAAGAGACACACATTCAGTGACCTGCAGAGGACTAGAACCTTTAGAACTACTGCTCTCAAATGCGGGGGAGTGGCAGCAAATTGGCCTAATGGAGTCGCACAGTGATGCTCCAGAGCACAAATGGAAGCTATGCGCCCGTGTGAAAACACTTTTCGGTAGGAAGCACCAGGACACGGGTAATGGAAAGAGCTTTCCTTGAAGCGCTGGTGCTTTTGCAGCCAGTTGGAGGAGAACCCACAGTGCTAGACAGTAAGTGACCTCAGGTCTGGGATATTGCAGGGACCAAAGGACCTCCTGGGTTTTCCAGAACAGCTGGGAAAGACAGGAACCCAGGTCACGGTGGAGGGGTGGATGGTACAGAGGGAGAGGATGCTGGTGACTACCTGGACTATACGCACTCCACATCCTGGCTTCGGTCGGCCTCCTCCTCCTCCTCCCCAGCCTCACCGCCTCCAACCTTCGCTGCAGGGGCCTCTCCATCCTTGGCTACCTCCTCCACGTGTGCAAGCATGTCGGCCATCAGCGCTTCTTCCAGCCTCTTCCGCACCTGCTGGACCAGCTCCTCTTGTTTCCTGTTAAGGCCAAGGGGAAGTGATGCAACGCTGCCCAACCCCGTTCTCCCCTGGTTTTCACTGCCTGCAGCGCAGGCAAATCCAGAATCCACAGGGGCAAAGGGCACGCCCAGAGAGCAAAACCATCGCATGCAAAACGAAGGGGAGTCAGACCAGACTTGCTGGGCCAGACCAGACTTTTAATCCTGCCTCCTGCCATGGCAACCCGACGTTGCTGGATGTCCTCAAGGACCACCTGAAGACAATACGATCCCCCTCTCCAGGTGGTAGACTGCCTCTAAACAAGGAGGGTCTATTTTAATCATTTAGGGCGATTGTGAACCCTCCGTGAATTTACCTAATCCTTTTAAAGCCTTCAAAGGTAGTTTCATAACTCAGTTCTGCTTTGGGTAACTAATAATTTATTCAGAACCAACCACCAATCAATCTCATTTGGTGTTGCTCTGCAGTCAGTTTTAGTGTGCTGAGACGAAGGGGGAAAATATTGGCCCCAACTTTCTTCACAGCATGGTTAATTTCGCAAACCTTCTTTCATGACTTGTCTTCGCTGCGTTTCTGCTAAACCAAGGGTTCCCAAAGCCTTTCCTTCTGTAGGTGTTCTGACCCTGGGGGTGTCAGTTTCCCTCTGCTATCACATGATAAATACAAGCAAGACCGTATCTGTTCAGCTAAGAGAAATCTCACAGTATAATACAAACACAGGTAAGGAGGTTAGTTTTGGGGACCTGGACACACCGTTTTATAGACACACAGTTTTATAGGTCCCCAAACTGCAGCCCATGGGCTGGATCCGGCCCACCATAGCTCGCCATGCGCACGGCAAGGTGCCGGCTTGCTCACAAGGAGACTGTTTTGGACTCGCTCGGAGAAAAGCATCTCTGCGCACGCATGCCCCCACCCCGCGCCCCCCGCCTGCACCACCTTGGCAGCCCACACCGATCCCTGGCACCTTTCAACTGGCCCCCTATTCAAAAACTTTGGGACCCTTGGTCAAGAGGATCCACCGGATCTCAGGAGGAAGGACTCCACTCAGGGAAAGCTCTTCTGACCTGACATTTGAGGATTCCCCCACAACCGATGTTTCCTACCGGATATCTTCATCTGTCACCATAAAGGCTTTGCAGAGGGGCTGTGAGGTGTTCAGCCATACTCCTGGGTTCTTCTCCACGGCAGCCGAGAGCTGCCCGGTGATGGGCATGGTGCTCGTGTGCAGGGCGCTGGCGATCGCTGAAAGGAGGGTCTCGTCTGTGCAACCAGGCCCCACGCCTAAGGAAGCCGGAGCGGCAATCCGTTAGTGCCCCTTCCGCTGTACGGCCGATATCACTCCCTCCAGTCTGATCAACCCGCTCTCCCCAGGCTGGCTTCCTCCACATATGTTCAACTGGAACTCCCAGAATTCCGGCTGGGGGGATTCTGGGAGCTGCAGTTCGGGATGGCTGCAGCAAGCAGAGCGGAGCAGCAGGACAGAAGGTAACAAGGCGGGAAGGCGCTGTCCAGTCTGAGACGCAATGGCTTCCTGTGGCATGCTGAGCCTTAGCAGAGATGGCCCGGGACTGATCCTAGCTCAGCCCTGGCGCTCCCCAGGGGAAAGCAGACTTGCCTAATGCGGCAATGCCACCTGTCCTCAGGATGAAGGCAGGGAGAAATTCAGCAGAAGTGAATGCAAACACAGCCCTGAACCACTAGAATGGTTTAGTTTGCAAAACAAACTAAATGTGATCAGCTTTGGTCAGAAGTGAATCCAAAGCACAGCTGGATCTCCTGGCGAAGAGCAGAATCAAGGGAAAAAGGAATAGGAGGGTGAAGAGAGAGTGGCACTGCTTATTGGATTTATATTCTGTCTTTTTTAAGAACTCAAAGCGGCTTGCATCGTTCTCTGCCTCCTGCTCTCAATCTTATCCCCTCAACAACAACCCTGTGAGGCAGGCTGAGCTGAGCCCGTCACCCAGACGGCTCCATGGCTGAGTGGGGACTAGAATCCAGAATGCCTACATTCTTGACTGGGGTGAGGGTTATGGCAGGCCACCCGGCAGATCCTCAGCCTTCAGTGACTGGAGACACAGACTTCTTGGGGGTGACACCCTGGCCTGGCAGAAGCCTCTCTTCTCACCGAGCTCAACAACAAACAAAGATCTTGTTATTTAATAAATCCTGTTTCAGGAGTTTAAGATTGGCTCTTTTCAAATGTGATCTTATGCTATTTGCTGCATCACTGCATTTGAAAGCTTCCTGTTGTTTGTTAAACTCTTGTAAGATAATACAAGAGAACCTTTGGGGGCCAAGGACCAGAATATGAAATGCCAACTAACAAAACAGTGTCCTGATTTGATCTAATTGGTCACTACTAAGCAGCTGCCCCCAACTGCGAATCAGTCCCCAATGAGTTTGACAGACATACCTTGCAAACCTTTCGGAAGGTCCATGGTTTTCACCAGCTCCTCCGCAATATCAAAGGCATTCAAGCCACTTAGCTTCTTTTCCCAGAAAAGCTGAAAACATAGATCAATGTCATTACATACAGAAACCAAGAATGGAAAGAATAGAGAGAGACTGGCCATGCACATCTCTGCAAAATTGTGAAAGCTTTTAAATATCTTTTGGAAACAGTCTTACAGGCCAGACAATGCATCTCTCTGGCTATTGTCTTCAGTTCCAGACTTCCCCAACATGGGTCCCTCCAAATGCTGTCAACTACGACCCCCATCAGCCCCAGCCAGCGCAACCAATGTTATTCAAGACAGGAGTCAGAATGCAGGGGCCTTATCCCAAGAAGCAAGCTCTCCAGACTAAGCGTCAGACTAAGCCTCTGGGCTCACTCAGATTCTTACCTGGCGGGGCTGGTCCACAGCCTTTTGGGGGTCTGTCTTCACTTTGTTGCTGGGGTGGTTGGTGATCTTCGTGACTGGCTGTTTGAAGATCGAAGCAGTCTGCCTGACCGGAAGCGCTGTGTTGAGGTCGGGTTTATCCTAAGACCGAAGGGCGATGTGCGTCGCGTGTAGTGGGCACAGGGAGAGAAAGAGTTTTGAGTTCAGGAGGTCTGAAACTCTTTCCTACCCCTATGGTGGTCCAGGAGCAAACCCCTCTTCTGAAAATTTACACTTGCCTGCTTGTGATGCTGGATTTTCCTCAGGACCACCCGCATAAAGGGTCAAAAGGCTCATTCATGCCAGCTCTAATCCCAGTGATAATCACAGCCCCGATGTAAATTGCAGTTAAAACATTTCAGTGATGGAGTTCAAGAAAAAAGGGGGATTTAACTCAGTGACATTCAAACCCTTGTGCAAAAGTAGGGAAACTGCCACACTATGGATGGTCAGGGGAAAGGGGATGTGGCCACCACAGAATCCTGGAGAGCTGGATTGGGACCTGGGGCTGGGGGGACACGTCCCAGTGGCTCTGAGGGTCAGGACCCCCACTCTGGCGGTGTCACAAATACCATTCCCTGCCAGGGTCGCAAGATATTGCAAGTTAGCCAGGCAGCCTGGGCGGGAAAGTCATGGCCGCTTCTTCCTGGCCACCCTCACCTTGGCTTGGCTGGAGCAGTCGTAGCGCATCCTTTGCCGGTTTTTGTTCACTTTGCTCATCAGCATCTTCCCCGTCCGGAAGTCAAACGTGCTCAGGTCCATGGAGTTTCCCAAGTACCGGGCCAGCTGGGGCTTGCTGCGGAACTTCTTCCCGCTCGGGCTGAGGGAGAGACAGGATGGAGGGAAATCAGTTTTTGCACTTGGGCTCGATCGTGCACCACGGGCTGGCATTTCCTTGGTGCCCAGCCTCGTCAGACAGGCGTTTTGCTCCAACGGTTATCCACACACAATGCATGCTGCACTTCTTGATCTCTGTGACCATGAAAGCGCCACAGTGGAGAGAGAAACCATTCGCTCTGCACAGAGCTACCTAGGCGAGCCCTGCCCTGAACAAGCACATTCCCAGGGAAGTGACTGCTAAAACAGTGTGAGCAGATCCTTCTTTGAAGCTCTCCAGAGAGAGCCAGTGCCTCTCTAGCAATATCCTTGCCCTCCTTCTCACACCTGTTGCAGGTGTGAGGTTTGAGCTAAAAGCTGAAATGCCATTTATGTCAAAACATCCCTAGTTGGTTTGATGAAGTTAACAGATGAGAGCCCAGAGAAATCTGATACAGACTTTATGCAGGTTCGTTACCAGGAAGCCCAAAATACTGCCCAGCTGCTTCTTCCTCACCAGCCATTTGGAGCACGCCACCTGCCCGCAGGACTTTAAAAACCACCAATACAAACATTGCAAGATTGCAGCATTTTTAAACGTGCCAGGATCAGCTGAATGTGCCAACAAAACCGACTGTACTCTGCAGCATCACCCAGGGTTCCATAGAAAGTGGTCTCAAGCCCCCTCACAAGCACCCGCAAGCTCTCTCAAGGAAAGACAAGGCTTCTCCAAAACACCCCCCCACACCCCTTTTCAGATCAGCCTGGCTAGTTTTGAAGGGACCAGGCAGATGGACAAAGTGCTCAAGGAAAGAGGCCATACCTCAACAAATACTCTTTAATCCTCTGGCACCTGGAGAGAGACTGCACCTCACAAAAGGTAGGTGACAGGAAGGACCTCTTTCTGCCTCACACCCTAGAGAAGCCAGTCTTTAATTTAGAATCATGAGGACTGGAAACATTCTTGATTTTCAGGCAACAGACCACAGTACATGCATCAAATACGTAAGTTTTAATACATGTGAAAGGTGCTAGGTAGCAGGTAACTCAAGACCCTGGAGAGATGCTAGCAGCTGCAGTAGTTTTATTGAGCTAAGCTGATCAACCTTTAAGGGGACCGATTTCCCTTCTACAGATTTAAAGTATTCCAGAACAGGTTCTAGGGCAAGGAGCTGCACAAACAATGTGCTTTACCCACAGAGAGGGAGCCACAATAGCCCAAAGATCAGCTGGAATTTGGGTCAAGCATCTTTTTGATCTGAGGACTTCATACCAAGGAAACCACTCCGTGGGAACTGCTGCACTCTCCAGTGCCCTCAGTCAGAGTTCCTCTCCAAGGAAGATTTTAAAAAGCAGCTGCAAAGCGATGGAGACTAATTCAACGTGCCCCTCTGCCAACAAGTACATTCACCCCGTAGGCTTTTCTGTGGGTTGCTTTGGCCATTGGTGACAAAAAAAGCAGCCAGTATCCCATGTTCCTTTCACTCCTTTATTTAAAGTGTTACTTGACATTCACAGACATTTAGGAGTGTGAGCATTCTGCGGGGGTGGAGGGGAGCGAATTAACAGGAATGTGTCATTCCCCATTCAGACTTCTCGCAACAGCCTCCAGATGTCCAGTCTGCATCGGCAAGCTAAACTCTTTGTTCTTTTATACTCTGTTGGCAAGGGGGAAAAAAGCCCTGCAAATTTATCCTGGACTCTATTATAAGCCAACCTCATCTCCACCTCTTCTCTTTTCACTTCCAAGAGGAACACACCAGCATTTCACAGCACCCGGGGGACGGACGGAGACCCCCCCCCCAGGAAATTTCATAATTATGGGGGAAAGAGCAAACTGAGAATTAAACTATGCATCAGTGCAGCAGTTTTCAAACTTTCTACCTTCAAACAGACTTCCATGCTGAGTTACCCACCGAGCAGCTGTGCACAGGAGGAGATTCTGTGGCGTATTCTACAGCCACTGGGGGGAACTGGCTACTTGAGCCAACGATCAGCTGCAGCAAGCCTTTTGTGGCTGCATCCTGCAGGAAACCAGTTGCGTAGGTCAGGCGCCTTTTGTGGAAACATTAGCAATCACCAATCTTCCCACTGACAAACACCTGATTACCACCCAATTACCACCTGATTACCCAGGTGAAATGCACTGATACCAAGCGCACAGGAATGCCATGATGGCTGCATACCCCACCTGGCCCAATATACCAAGGGATGGACCTATGATGCTGCTGCTGTGCAGGTACCCAGTTCGGGGATGAAATGCCCAGGAGCCTAATCCAGCCCTTCTGGGTTCCTATCCCTGATCACCTGGCTTCTGTGCAGTTTTCCCCATTCTCCTAAGAGGTGGTCGAAACGCCTCTGCTAAGCCCTACTTCCTGGCTTTAAATAAGCTAAACCTGGCTGACTGCATTTTAGCTTATTCAAAGGCAATAAGCCATTGGGTTATTGCAGTAATAGTAGTAACATTAATAATATTCAGGCCAGTAAGTAGATGGTCTGTGCAGCATTTCTCAAGGGTGGGGTAGAGTAGTATTCCCCAGCCTTTCTAATCTGAGATGTCAGAATCAAACCTCCCTCTTGTGTATAGATGGGGACACTTTGGCTATGCACGTCCCAGCGCATGGGAAACAAGCATATAGGATCACACCCTTTCGCAGACACACAACCTGGCTCAAGACTCTGTAAGGAGGTCAGCCCATGGCCAAGATCCACATGACGCCTCCACATTCCAGCTCCCTAGCTTTCTCTTGGAGATGCCTCCAGGAATACCCCAGGCTGCCAGGTTGAAAAAGCTGGGACAGGTGAATGGGAAACTGCTCCAGTCGCCAAGAGCAGCTCAATTTTAAATCAGTGTGGAAGAAAATTAGATGGCTGCATCAAAACATCTAAGAGTTGCACATTTTCTCCATGTTTTACCTGGATCTCCGGCTCCTACTTTTCTCATTCGATTGGTACAGTGGAGCACAAGTGTCTGTCAGAACCAAGAGCTGGTTCCCATAAAACAGTGAGGTTCAGCAGGTGTAGAGGTTTCCCAGAACCTGTGGCAGAGCACTGGCTTTTGGGGGAGGGGGGGTTATGTCCTCATAATAGAAGCCTGTTCTTTGAAGGTAAAAGTTTGAAAAACACTCCACTTTCTTTGTAATTATTATTACTTGAGAGATTAATGCTTGAAAGATTGGAGAGAATCCATCATATGTAGAATGTGTCCACTTGTGCAAATCTACACAAGTGTAGATCACTTCATTGAACTAGAAGTAAATGTCTGTTTCAATGATGATTACTCAAGGTTTGCTAAAATATCTTATTCTAAGATAAAAGTCTGGCTATCAAAATGGCAAGTTATTTCCTCATTCTTTGTGAACTTTCTGTATTTAAGAATAACTTGAACATGGGTGGCTGGATTAATCTGTTTTGCAGCTTGTGAGGCACACGGCGTTGTTTCTTTCCACCCTAAATCCCACCTACTCTTTCCTGTATGAATGGGGAGATGCTACGCCACATCCGTCTCCCTGACAACATCAGGGGACTAACAGCCTTGTAGGTTTTTGACAGGCATTAAAGGTTCCCTCTCTCTCTCACCCCGCTCTATTCAATGGACTACCTGCCCACCAAGAGGTTGCTGTCACCCCGAAGCTGTAATGGAGAGGGAAAGAACTGTTTTGTGTAAGAAAATGTTAAAATCACTTGTCACACATGCAGTCCCTCTATCCAGCAACAGGAGTTAGAAAGGCACCCTGTACCCCTTCATGCAACTGGGCCCTGGATGCCTGGGCTGACAGCAGCACTGCTCCCAATTCTGCCCCCCCGCCCCCAACCCTGTCAGCACCCAGGGCTTTCAGGAGAATACACCCTCCTCAGGCTGCTTCCCAGGCCCACGTCAGGGACATCGAAAGACGAGGGGGCTCCGGCACACAAGGCCAAATCCACGGGCAGTGCAAATCCTTACTTGTCCCATGCAGATCAGGATGCCGCCTTCAGAGGAATTCAGAGGAATGCCCCCCTGCAGCCTGGTATGATCCGTGACATCAGTCCCAAGACTCCCCCACAGCATCCGATGCAGCTGGCATGCCATTGCCACCTGTGCGGCTGCTTTCCATGCCCCCCGCCCTGCCTGCTGCAAGGAGCACCCCTGCTTTCCAGCACGACAAGCCCCACTGTCTCTCTCTCTGTGGCAGAGGATGTGCTCCCCCCATGGAAACCTGCTTGCAGAAGAGCCAAGTCGTCTTCTAACCTCGACTGCAAGGCGGCCCTGTATGTCCTGGGACCTGCAGCCCTGCCTGAAAAGAAGACAGAGAGCACCCCACGCCGTGAATGTTCCCTACAAGACCCCTATAGGGAGATTCCCCACCTGGCCCCCTGCTCTGGCCCCACAGTCCGCCTGGCAACCGGGATGCAGCAGGCACCTAGCCTTCAGCTCTAGGCAAAAACAAAAGCGCAGACCACGATGGGGCCGCCACTCGTGCCTGCTCCACTCCAGCATCCTGCCCCCACGGAAGTGGCAAGCCCTCTGCAATCACCCCCTTGATACACCATCGGCTCTTCAGCCAAGTGCAGGGCGGGGGCTGCCTGCTCCCCAAAATGCAGTGGAGGCCACTCACGCTCCAAACTGGCCATTCTCCCAAGTGTGGCAAGCCAGCGAAGCAAAGGGCAGGTGAGCATGTCCACAGCCCACCCAGAAGACTCCCCCCCCACACACACACAGTCTGTGCAAGCAAGAGGCAGAGGGAGGGCAGACAGCTCAGATGCACCCCCCATTCCTGACTGCAGACACCCCCGCCGTCTTTGTGTGTGTGCAGCTGCAAGGGGGGGGCACACCTTTACAGCAGTTGGCCAGCCAGCGATCTCCAAGAATGGCAGGCGGCAGCCGCCGCGGCAGCAGCTCCCCCGTGACCCCCGCCGCCTTCCTCCCGCCCCGCCACCAGCCCCTCGCCCCAGGCCCCTCCGCCGTGGCACATTCACCTATAATAATAGACATCACTCTTGCCCGCAGACAGACCCGATTTCCTGGTCACTTCTTCCCTTTTCCATCCCTGCGGGAGGGCTGAGCACTCCCACCTCTTCCGATCCATTGCCTCCCCCAGGCCCAGCTCTGGCTCTGGGTCGGCCCAGCCTCCTCCTCCTCCTCCTCCTCGGGCTCCGGCCTGCCTGCTTGCTCCAAGATCCCTCCCAGCCAGGGCTGCGGTGGCTCGTGGGCTGCTGCTGCCGCTGCTGACGGGCTAGCTGCTGCTGCTGCTGCTGCAGCGGGTGGCCTCTTCCAGCTCCCCTAGGGCTCCCAGGTTCCGGCTCTTCCCGGACGCCTCCCAGGCTGGGGTGGCTGGAACGTTCGCGGCGGCGGCGGCTCTTCCCTCCAGCGCACTGTCAAGCTCGCTTCCCGCCGTCTCCTGCACGAAGGGGGCGCTGTTCCTTTTACCCGCCGGCGCTGCCTCCTCGCTTGCATCACGCCGGCTGTTCCCAGAAGTGCGCTCCCCTCCCACGTCGCAGCGAGCGACCTTCCCATTCATTCCCTTCAAGCTCGCCGCGCGTGTCCTCTCTCCCCCCGCCCCGCACGTCTCGCCACGCAGGCGCGCTTCGTCGCCACGGCGCTTCCAGGCTCTCGTGCTCCACCCCGCCAACAGAGGGGAAGCACACGAAGGGAGGGAGCGCGCAGGCGGCCGTTGCTGAGCGGCGTTGAAAAAACTCTCCGCCTCGCGTCCCGCCAAATCGGGGGAAACGCGCGCGCGCGCGCGGTGCGCCGAAGCGGTATCCCTCCGCCTGGGCGGCGAGATAGTCCCCTCTCCTCCCACCCCGAAGGGAGGAGAGACACGGGACAGGCGCACGTATGAAGTCGCCGTCGCAGCACCCCGCCTGTCTCCGCCTCCGTCCAATAAGTCCACACACGTGCCCGCGCCGAAGGCGGCCAGAACACGCTCCCTCGCCGGCCGCGCTTCCTGAACACGGGTCGCAAACAACGTGTGAATGTGGCTCGCCGAGCTCGGCTTCCCGCTCACGCGCTTCGCCTCAGCTCTCTCCCGGCCCGGCTGCTCGCCGCCCGTCTCCCCACCGGCCCACGCGTGCGGGCCTGCCCGCCCCTCTCCGTCGGGGCCGATCGCCCCACAGCCTCCCCGCGAGCCCCGAACGCTCGTCCCGCGCCCTCCTCCGCGGCCGCCCCCACCTCCCGCTCTGCCCCACCGCGAGGCCGCCCAGGCTCCCCACACACCCAAGGCCCCGCCTTTGTCCGCAGCCCCCAGCCTGAGGACCCCTCGCCCGGGGGGCGC
>NW_025336467.1:1975211-2239092 GCF_004798865.1 Varanus komodoensis | reverse complement strand
ACATGCAAATGCAGGTAGATAAAAAGGTGCCACTTCGGTGGGCAGGTAACAGCGTTCCGTGCACCTCGGTGTTTAGTCATGCAGCCACACGACCACAGAGACCGTCTGCGGACAAGTGCCGGCTCCCTCGGCCAGGAAACGGAGATGAGCGCCACCCCCTGGAGTCAGGCATGACTGGACTTAATGTCGAGGGGAAACCTTTACCTTTACCTTTATTATGAGCTCAAGTTCATGCTGCTTGTTTCCCATACTCTGGGCATTGGTGTAGAGACATCAAAGTTCATTCTTGCTGTGACCTGGTTTTCTTTCTATGGCTGCACCCTATAGATTTTCCTTCAGCCTTGTTGGTTTTATTTTTCCCTCTAACACAAATCAGGTGGCTTATTTAAGTAATCTTTACAGTAGTCCTCTGAAGTAGGCAAGTTGTGTTATTTCCATGTTGCAGCTGGATGTATGATGTGAACAGCTGGGCTTAGGCATGCCAAAACCACTGCTTGCGCCTACAAGCACCCAAGAATGATCATGTTACATGAGACCAAATGGACCATTTAGCGCAATATCCTGTCCCCAGCACACAAGCAGCAAGAGGAAAACAAGAGCCCTTCTCAGTTTGTAAAGACTGCCTCTGCTCGGGGAAGTTCCCTTTAGCCTTCAAAACAAGTCCAGCCTTCCAGATATGTAGGCTGCAGTCTGCACTGCCATCTGGACAGAGCCAGGGGACCGAAGGCTGGCCCTGCACACGTGCAAGAAACAGGGATATTTTTCCTGTTTGTGCCAAGGTTCTTGGGTGGAATTGGGGGTTCATTCCATGTATATCACTTCGGCATAAAGTTTTCTACCCATCATAATTATTCTGCAAGAATCTGGCTGCTTCATCTCACACCTCTCTGCTTCTGCTTCGTAAGATGCCCAGGACAACTAACCCATACGGAAATACGCCATCAAAAAGAGAACTCTAAAATTAGACATGCACAGAGCAAGAAAACCATCCCTATGGCACCAGAAGAGAGATGCCTGTACCGCAACAGCTTGTCTGAATAAATATGCCTGAATGACAGCAGTGCAGAGGGCAGTCGACTTTCTAACAGTAGTTCCACCATCAGGGTACCACCACTGAGAAGGCTCTGCCGCATGTGTAGCCTCCTAGGCCACATTCCTTGCAGGGACCACATGCAAAGACTCTCCCCACACACCCCAATGTTGGGCTATGCAGTTCCAGGGAAGATGGTCCTTCATTTCAGTGATCCTGAGTCATCATCGCAGGTATAGGGGTCAGGTAGGATGAGCAGGGGCCATGGGATACCCCCTTCACCAGGGGTGGCACAGCTGCATACATCCATTGCTGAGGGGCTGGGCAGGAGGAGGTCTTGCACCCGTCCCGCTTGGGGGAGCCTGTGGGCAGCTGGGTGGCCACCGTGTGCGCAGAGTGCTGGACTGGGTGGACCTGGCCCTGATCCAGCAGGCTTTTCTCATGCTCTTACATCCTTAGGTGCATGTTGCAAATGATACACACCAGAAGAAAACATCCCAACTTTACAGATGCTGATGGGATCTGAGTTGACCAAGAAAAATGGTGCTGTTGTGGTGGAAAACTTCAGGAACATGTGGACCTGGCCTGTTCGTCTTATTTATCGTGCGTCCCATCCTTCCAGAGTTGCTAATCATTAAGTGTTCCATAATTGAACACATTTTTCCAAACCAATGGTTAGCATGAAGTTAACAACTCGTGAACGGAGCCAGCTGGAGTCGGGGGTCAGACTAGATGGCCCGGGAGACCCCTTCTGACTCGCTCTGTCTAAGTTCAAGCCAGGGTATACTTGCCCCTTTCAACATGATGCAGAAGTTAGTGAGTGAAACCATATGAAGATTTTTATTGTATTCATGCCCCACCTTTCTTTCATGGTGGAACTCAAAACCCTCCCAGCTCAGACCACACCTGCCGAGTTTCAACATGGTGGATGTCTTCTGTGTCTGTAGACTCACTCCGCCTCCTTCTCTCTCAAAAGAGGCTGCAGAGAAGCCACAGACTGACAGAAGGTGGAGGCAGGCTGTGAGCATCCCTTCTCCCTTGTGGAGTTGGGCCGCCAACCTCCTCCGCCCCACTGCCATCTGCCTGTGGAGGGCTCTCATTTGCTCATGCAAATCTCTGCTTCCATGTTTGATGGCTCAGGTACTAAAACAGTCCCACGATTTCAGGTAAGCTTCTACCACAGCACCCAGGGCCTGCAAAGCCCATCCTTCCTGCTTCCCAGGAGTAACATCAAGCCAGACAGCTAGAAAGAGAGCATCCGCCAGCCCAGGCAGGAACAGCAGGAGGCTGGCTTCCCCCTTCCTGCCAAGGACACCTTTTCTCCCTCTGAAAAACAGAATAAAAATACTGCAAATAAAATAATCCTGCCCACCAAGAGTATGTTTTGGAAAGGCTCTACTCCACCAATAAAAAAGGTCCTTCCTACATAAGCCACTTCCCAGGGTGAGCCACCTGCTTTGGAATCAGGTGAGCTAACAAGCAGTCATCAGCAGAAACACAACAGACCATCACCCTGCTGCTGGATTCCTTAGACTGCCAGGGATGGAAAGACACTTAATTTATCTTAGCACGCTGGAAAGACACTTAGCATCTTAGCATGCCTCAGCCCAGCTGGATAACAACAACATTTTCTGGGTTCTAAAGACTAAACCCAAAGAGGCTGAAAGTATGAAAGTTGTTATATTTAAACTGCTGGATGGAATGAGATAGTGAGATAGAAACTACGTACTAAGTGAGGGAAACCTTTGTAAGAGGAAGGTTGGCCTTGCCTCTTTTCCAAGCATAACACTTTACACTTCTGAATATCATCCTCAACATGGCACTCTTTGGAGGTGTGGTGTGAACACGCACGCATGCACAGAGTTGAACGTTAACTCATGTCTTTGTATTTGGATCACTTTAATTGGCCAACTTCCTGGGTGAAACCCATCACATCAAACAGGGACAAACAACATTCTACAGTTCTGCACAGGCCCACATGCTGCAAAAAGTTTTCTTGTTTTCACAGGACCATCTTGCAAGGTTTATTCCCTTCTTGAACAGTAAGATGTGAAGCGATCACTCCATCTCACAGAAGTTGGCACCAGGTGTTTTGAAAGTCTCACGAGCTAAAGGAGCTGGTCAGAGTGAAAGCATCCTGGCCTGCACAAAACAAGAGGGGAAAAAAGGAGGATTTATTTGTAGGACTGCTTGGCCGAACAAGAGTCATCTAAACAGACTCCCACTGGATATTCCAACCCTGCTTAGCGTTTCCCTCCCCAATTTTTCTCCTAAGGTACAAGCTCATGAGCATTTTTAAAATTAGCTAACCACATGATTTTATTCAATTCGTTTACCTGTTAACATAGCATAAAGGCAGTATTTCTGAAGCAAGGACCGCATGTTTTCAAATCAAGTATGAAAGCCCTCAGGCCAGGGGCCAAATTTCCTTCTGAGGATCCAGGACACCCCACCTTCCCTTAGCAGTTGCAGGTGTCTGTCTGGCTTTCTCAATTTATTTTATTTTATTTTTGATTTATATCCTGCCTTTTTCCTACAAAGGGCTCAAGGCAGCTTACATCATTCTCCTCCTCCATCTTATCCCCACAACAACCACCCTGTGAGGTAGGTTGGGCTGAGAGTCTGTGACTGGCCCAAAGTCACCCAGTTGGCTCCATGGCTGAGTGGGAACTTGAACCCGGATCGCCTGAGTCCCAGTCCCACGCTCTAACCACTACACCACTGGTCTTGGCTTCCATGCAGCCTTTTCCCCATGCTAAAAGGTTGAAATGATTCTTTTAACTCATTTAGCTGTACCCCACCTCCCTACCAAACCTGGCAGTCAAGCCAGTTAAGAAACAACAAGGTACTAAGTACAGAATTAAAAATACAGTCAGTGGTTCTCCAATAAAGCGGCTTTTGCTTGCCAAAAGATCAGAGAGAGGGAACAAATATAGCCCCCTCCACTGGCAGCGACCACCCAAGTGGCCTTCTCTCGAGCTGCCACCGAAGCTGACCCTGAAGATAAGGAGGAGGGCCTCTTCTACAGATCTTAGGAACTGCACCAGTTTGTATGGGAAAAGGTGGTGTTTCAGAGAGCCTCTCACCAAGTCATAGGGAGGTCTTGACTAGCACTTGAATTTTTGTCCGGGGACAGCTGGATGAGCAGTGACAGTTTTGGGAAGGCGGCCCCATGCTAGGTTGCAATCAAGATACGGCATGGCTGTGGCCAGCAAAGACATCTTGGGAACCGAAAATATTCTGGCTGTAAGAGCTGAAAGCTAAGACTTGCCAGTCTGTTTGCTTCTTAGGCCCCATCCCTTAAACTGGAAGCCCCCAAGAGCCCCAGAATGGAACTGGCTCTGAGGTTGAACACCCCTGTTTTGGATCATGCCCACCTTCACGAGGGTGGGAAGGGAATGCTACTTTGTCAACAAATTGCTAAACCTGCAGCTGGGCAGCAGCTTTATTTCCCGAGTGCAATTACGAAGCGAACTTCCAGTGGCTGCGGAACTCGTAATTAGGACTGGTATTAAGCAAAACACCAGAGTTTGAAGAGGCAGTGAGAGAACAGGCATGGGCACGCTTTTAAAGGAAAGCGACGCTGCATGGTTACATCAGCAAGTGGAAGAGCAGAAGAGGATGAAAATTAGAGCACAACACATCTATTTTCTCAGAAGGAAGCCCTCCTGAGTTAATTGGGGTGCATTTCCGATAAACAGAGAGATAATGAGCCCATATGGTGTAGTGCTTTAGTCAGCAACCTGGCTCATAGTCCCCGCTTAGTCATGCCATCAGCTGGGCTATCCACAGCCCCTCAGCCCAGGCTTCCTCACAGGACTGTTGCTGTGGGGATGAGGAGAGCAGAACGACACAGGCCGCTTGAAAGCCGGATCGGACCCCCCTCCCTCCCTGCAACACCTGCCGTGCCGCCGCCACCACTGAGGCCCACGCCATGGAAGACCTGAGGCACGCCGCCGGGCCCGAGGGCCAGCTGACGCCGCTTCCACGGCCACCGCTAGTCCATCCCGGGGATGGGGACGCTGGGCACCGTCGCGGCTGAGGAGGGAGACGCCACCTTGCCATATATCTCAGGGTATTTTTTGTATTTTTGTATTTAGTGGTAATTTATTATGTTCTATTGTATTTCAATGTATTTTATTGTGTTGTAAGCCGCCCCGAGGCTTCGGCAAGGGGCGGCATAGAAATGTAATCATCATCATCATCATCATCATCATCATCTTGCCGGCCGGCCGGTGGCTTCCCTGCGCCTGTCCTTGCGCCCTCCCGCCGGCGTCGGTGAGAGCAACACCGGATTCGGGGGGGGGTGCGGCCGGGTGCCGGTTTAACTTGCCGGTCGAGGCCTGGGGCCAGTGGCCAAACGGTGACGGCCAAAGGGCGGTTGCCATTTGCGGCCTTGCGGGGGCTGGGCTGGCGAGGGACTTTGTCAGTGGGTGGAATTTTATATCGGGGGGGTAGACGGGGAGTTTGTATAGTTTGAATGTTTTTATTGTATTTTAATCTGTTTTTATGGAGTTGTCCCTGGCCACGTCGATGGTTGAGTTACCTGGGGAGCCCATGGGTGCTGCCATTGGGGTGGTCATGGGCAACGGACGTTACAGCAGTGGGGGTTTAACGTGTCCGCATAGGAGGGAAAGATGGTTGACACCTGTCCCTCCTTCTGGTTTTACCCCCAGCCAGAGGGTTCCAGGTAGTCTTGTCAACCGCCCCCCGGGCCTGACGGTGCTGCTGCTCAATGCCAGGTCGGTCCACAATAAATCGTCCCTCATCCACGACCTGATCGTGGATGAGGGGGCCAACGTGGCTTGCATAACAGAGACCTGGGCGGGAGTGGGGGGGATGTCGCCCTCTCTCAAATGTGCCCACCCGGGTATCTGGTCCAGCACCGTCCATGCCTGGAAGGGAGGGGAGGGGGGTTGCTTTGGTTTACTGAACCTCATCTCCCTCACGGGGCTTCCAGTCCCCTCGAGGCTAGGGCTAGAGTGCCTCTACTTGGTGTCGGGTGACCGAGACAGATTGGGGATTCTGTTGGTGCACCGTGCACCCTTCTGCCCAACAGTCTCCCTGCCTGAGCTGACAGAGACCATCTCGGACCTGGTGTTGAGGACCCCCAGGATGTTCGTCCTGGGGGACTTCAATCTCCATGCCGAGACTGTTCTGACTGGGGCAGCTCAGGACTTCATGGCCTCCATGGGGCTGTCTCAACATGTCACAGGCCCAACCCCTTCTGGATAGGCTAGCGGGATTGGGGGTCGGAGGCACTGCTTTGCAGTGGTTCCGCTCCTATCTCAGCGGCCGATTCCAGAAGGTGGTGCTGGGGGACTGTGGCTCTGTGCCATGGCAGCTATGCCATGGAGTTCCAGCTCTGCCATGGAGTACTGCAGGGGTCCATTTTGTCCCCCTTGCTATTCAACATCTAATGAAACCGCTGGGAGAGGTCAGCAGGAGGTGTGGGCTGTGGAATCATCAGTATGCTCATGATAACCAGCTCTACCTCTCATTTTCTATCAATCCAGGTATGCAGTGGCTGTACTGAACCGGTACCTGGCCAAGATAATGGGCTGGATGAGGGCCAGTAAACTGAGGCTCAATCCAGACAAGGCCGGGTCCTGTTGGTTGGTGGATCAGGGTTTGGGGAAGGGCACCTGAACTTAGTCCTGAATGGGGTTGCACTCCCTTTTAGGGACAGGGTCCGCAACTTGGGAGTGCTCCTTGACCCAGAGCTTTCACTGGAAGCTCAGGTGACAGCGGTGGCAAGGAGCGCTTTCCTTCAGCTTCGGCTGATCCATCAGCTGCATCCCTACCTGGAGAACGACTGCCTGGCAACAGTGACACACGCATTGGTCACTTCCCGACTTGACTTCTGTAATGCGCTCTAGGTGGGGCTGCCCTTGAAGATGGTCCGGATACTTCAATTGGTTCAAAACAGAGCTGCCAGGCTGCTGACAGGGACTGGGCGTTATGTTCACATGACTCCAGTTCTCCGTCAGCTTCACTGGCTCCCCATTGAAGTCCGGGCCCAATTCAAGGTGTTGGTTATGACCAATAAAGCTCTTAACAGCTTGGGTCCTGGTTACCTGAAGGAGCGCTTACATCCATATATGCCCGCCTGCCCCTTGAGATCAGCGGGAGAGGCCCTTCTCCGGGAACCTTCCGTGAAGGATATTAGGAGGGTAAGTACTCGGAGGAGGGCTTTCTCTGTGGTGGCGCCCAATCTATGGAATGCGCTCCCCAGAGAGCTCTGCCTGGCACCGTCGTTATTTGTTTTTTGGCACCAGGCGAAGACCTTTTTATTTAAATGTCATTTTAACTGTTAATATTATTTATTTATTCTATATCTCTGGCCAGGTTGTCTCAAATTATATTGTTTTTATATTATGATTATATTATGATTATTTATTGTTATGAGCCACCCCAAGGCTTCAGCGAATGGGGCAGCATAGAAGCTTCCTAAATAAAGAAAGAAGAAAGAAGAAAGGCAGCATATAAATCTAATAAATAAAGGACTGACTGCTGGGGCCTGAGAAACTTTATTCTTTCTTCATTTCTTTAATAAATTAAAGGGCTACAGAAAGCTGTCCTAGCTGGATTTGGATCTCCTAGTGCTATGCTGGAATAAACACTCATCGCTAGATTCCATTATTTGAAAATAACGCTTGCCACCTACTGGTTTGTATGCACTTGCACCCCAGCTTTATGTATGTTCAAGCAGCCCCGGCTTTGCACAGGTTGCAACAGCCTTCAGGCTGAGGCAGAGAAGCGTGCAAGCAAACTCTCCGAGCAGCCCCTACTGCATCCTCCTTGGCACACCCAGGCACAAGCACACCCCATATCCAATTCCCTGAGGGGGGGCTGCCCCACAGTAGTGGGGAGGGGACAGGCATGTAGCCCTGAGCTTTCCTGAACCCTGACAGCACCCAGAGACGGGTAACTGGGGGAAACAGTTCAACGGGGCACCAAAAGCTCCTGGACATGGTTCTGAACGTGGGTTCTGCACCCCCTGGGCTACAAGGCGGTAGATAGGAAAGGGAGGGAAAGGCGATACAAGAACCCTGTTGGGTTACTGGTAAACAGGCGTGCAGAGAGGAATGAAAGGAAGGAGAGAAACGAGGGGAGGAAGAAAGCACAGGATGCTTATGGATTCAGTGCAACCATCCATGCTACGGGCTTCAGAATCAAGAGGCCGAGCAATCAGCGATGACAGCTTCTGGCCGCCAGCAGCTGCTGAACAGCAGGGGGGTTGTGTGTGTCCGACACAGGGATGAATCTCCTGTTACCCTCCCCAGCTCCACGCTTAGAACTGGGCAGGGGCTGGGGGATCTTTCTTGGCATAACACAAGACCACCACCGCCCTCCCCAAGTGAAAGACTGCACTGCTGCCGGGAAAAAACTCCACCGAGAGAAAAGCCACATGGCTGAAACCTTACCCCGCTCAGTTATCTGTTCTGAACTTGCCGTTGATCCAGGGGACATAATTGAGGATCAGTTTCCAGTCTGTGACCCATATCATCCCCACAACGCCCACTGAGCACCACGTGGCCATTGAAGGCATCCTGCAGGGGGGAGGAAGAGAGGCGATTCATAGCACAGTTTATATTCCCAGGACTACTGCAAAGTTGCAACATTGCCAAACCTAATGATGTGTCTTGCAGGCTTGCAGTGTGAACAGATCCAGTTTGTTTCCTGCCATGTGCACCATTAAGTGCCGGCTTAATTTGCAGTGGTGGGCGATTCCTGAGAACTTAAAGGTCCATTTTGAGCATTGATGGACCAGGCCTCCAAAATCCTGGGTACCACCAGGAGGGTCTCTTCTGATGAGCACAGCCACTGGGAACAACATGAAAAAATAATTAACACTGGGGAGACCAAGAACTGTAGTCTTTTGCCACCCAGTGGAAAGAAATGGAAATGCTATTGAGAAGCTAAGTTGCAAGGGCTGCAGTTCCAACCAGAAAGGACCTTTTAAGTTGATTCTGAAAAAAGCTCATGGGATATACCAATAGCAGACATTTATAAAGCTACGCAAAATATCATAATAGGTGCTATAACAGTTATGCAAAATAGGCAACAGTGTGGGGAGAGATTTTCTTACTCCGTCCTAACTCCAAAGGTCAAATCATCCAATCATGAGAGCTAAGTCCTGGAAGATTCCACCCTCTCTCCCTTTTGCTGAAGTCATGCACAAACACATCACTAATCCATGAGGCTAAGGGGAGAGCCAAACTCATGCAGCAGCAGTGGTCTCATCAAGGGGGCAAGCTGTGGCTATGTAGAACCTCCATGGATGGGCACAGTGTGCTGTTAAGGAGTGGGCCAGAGATAGGTAGGGGGCTGTTTCCACGTCCTGCTTGTGGGCTTCCCAAAGACACCCAGAGAAGCGCCGGGCGATCCAGCTGGCCCTTGGGTTCAATCAAGCAGAGCCACTCTGGTAAGGGGCTCCTCCATCAGCTGCTCTTGGCCAGGCTAAGCGATCAGGGCTGCAGCTCAAGCTCTGCTATGGAACCAACTAGGCGACTTTGCTCCAGTCTCTCAGCCCAGCCTACCTCACAGGATTGTTGTTGTGGGAGAAAAATGGTGTAAACAGCTTGGAGTTCTTTTTTTAAGAAGATATAAATCTGCTATAAAAACAAGCAAAGCATCACAGCACGGGGGACTCCTGGAAACCTCTCCAGCCGACCATGGCCTCCTTTCCCTTGGTCTATGGGATTCTCCCCGCGCCCGCATGCAACAGCTGCTTAGCATTCTGCAGCCCTGATCCTACCTGGCTCGCCTGGGGTGCTTTAGAGGGTCTCCTTCTATTCTGAAACTTGGGGGGGGGGCTTTGCAAATTGGCAGGTGCTCCCTTACCCGCCAGGTATGCCACTGGAGAGCCTTCGAAAGAGGTGCAAACCCAACCAGGGCCAGCGGAGGGGAAAGGGAGCCTAGGAGGGGCTGCCAATGCGGGAGGGACCCCCACCCCAAGCAAAACCTCGCTTTTGGGGCCTTCTGAAGACTGGGAAGGAGAAGCCTCCGTGCCCCGCGCCCCTTCCAGAGGAGAGGTCGGGCGGGGATCGTCTGCAGGCGAAGAGGAAGCGGGCCAAGGAGGGGCCGCAGCTTGCGGGGGGGCTACCCCGCGAAGCGGCGGTGGGCGGGGCCGAACAAAGGCCAGTCCCCCCCCCCCACTCACCAGTTGCGCAACTGCTGCCGGTAGCGCGGCGCCACGAGCTTGCTGAGCATCGCGCTGCCCCCCTGAAAGTCACCTTCCCCACACGCATGCGCACTCCGCCGTACGGGCTTTTCCCGAAGCCGAGCTCCGCCTCCGCGACGCGCTCCGCCGTAGACGCGCATGCGCCGTGCCGCGCTGCGGGTGACTCGCCCAGCTCTGCTGACCCATAGACTTTTCCAGCAGACGCTTCTACACGTGTCCGATTTCTGTTTTTGTTTTGGGAGCGCCATTCCTGCTCTTCCTCCTCGAGAGAATGACAGAAGGGCCTAGAAGTCAATGGAGAAATTCAGATGCCACTTGACTGGCCTTTGTTTTAGAATTTAATGAGCAGCTCACCACATGTGTGACCGCCGCAAGGAGAAAACATGTCGCGTAGTACATGAGTCTAGTCTACCCTAATCTAAGTCTATGTTCACTCTAAATATAAGTCTTTGAGGCGAACTTCGCCGCCCTTCTTGCCCGTCTCCCCTAAGCACGCATGCGCTGCGCTCGTGGATGTCGTCATCCATAGCCCTTCCGCATGGGGCTCCCGCGGCTTGTTTTGTTTCTCAGGGCGCAGAACGGAGGCTGTCCGCGCAGCTGCCTGAAGGGCTTTCCACAGGGGCGCCTATCCCATTGCCTGCCTGGGACGCAGAAGATCTTTGACTACATTTCCAATTAACTTGGCTTGCAATTAATTTATTTGCTGATCTGCAAACGAAGCTGCACCCGGTCTTCGCACCCGGGCTGGGGCAGCTGGGCAGGTCATGTGTTCCTCTCCCCTGCAGACCAGGGGCCAGGCAGCAGAAAGGGTCCAGGGAGCCTCAACATTCCTGTAACTTCTGTGCTCCCTGGGGAAGCTGCACACTTTGGGTTCTCCTGCTGGTGCCTTTGAATGTTTCTGCCCAAATTCTGCCCTCTCCCTCAAAGTCCAACAAACAGGTGTGCTCAGGAGGAAGGGCTTCTTTCCAGACAGATTTGATAGTGGCATATACAGCAGGGCCTTTTTTGTGGTGTCCTCCACCACCAACTATGGAGTGAACTTCTCAGGGAAAGTGTGCCTGGCCAGGGGAAGACAGTCTTATTTTCACAGCAATTCTAGTTTCAGATAGTTTTCAATTCTGCAGAACATTTTCAGTTTCTGTACTGCTGCAAAGTTTTGCTTCATTTTATACTGGGATTCTAATTTATGTAAATGTTCATGCAGTGGCTGTGAGCTTGGGTGGACTCCGAGGGATGGTGGAGGACAGGAAAGCCTGGAGGAATGTTGTCCATGGGGTCGTGATGGGTCGGACTTGACTTTAGCCCCTATGTGTGATGCACAGAGACCACGAAGAATAACAACAGCTGCATTTAAGCTTCAGATAGATTTTAAATGGTTGTGAGCCACCCAGAGCGCTTCAGCTTATTGGGCAATACGAAAATTTAATAAAAGAATGATTTCTTTTTGACTGTTTGAGATCTTTCCAGTTCCCAGCTCTAGTTCTAGGATCAGCTTCCTAGAATAGATTCAGTTTTTAACTAGGTCAACAATTGCAGAACCTCAAGTTAATGGACCAAATCTGGCCCACTGGGGCTTCCCTGGTGGCTCCATCCCTTCCCTGGAATATCAGTTGTTTGGTGGCTTCCATTCTAAAAAAAAGTTGGAATTTGAAAACTTGGTCACTGGCAAAAAGAGCTTTAAGCTTTGC
Organism: Varanus komodoensis; assembly: GCF_004798865.1. Taxonomy (NCBI): domain Eukaryota; kingdom Metazoa; phylum Chordata; class Lepidosauria; order Squamata; family Varanidae; genus Varanus; species Varanus komodoensis. The sequence continues at coordinate 2,227,187 of NW_025336467.1, read as the reverse complement.
TGGAGTTTTGCTCCTTTGCTGGAACCGTAGCTGGAATATTGCAACTTCTCTGGCTTATTTTGACTCTTACAAGTTTGTGCCTGTCCCACTATCTTCCTCTTGCAAAGAACCCAAAGCTAGCCATAGTACTGGTCTCCATCTTTATCTCCACAACAATCCTGTGAGGCAGGCTAGGCTGAGAATGAATGACTGGCCCAGTCACCCAGCAGGCTTCACGTCCAAGCAGGAACGAGAACCCAGATATCTTGGATCTCCAGTCCAACGCTTCAACCAGCACAGCACACCACTAACTATAATATCATCTACTGGTCAACCGCTGCAGGGTTTCAAGTTAATCAAAGTTATTCCTAGAGGAGTTTTTTTTTTGGGGGGGGGGGTATAATCTGTGGTCACGAGGCATTTTCAGCCTGAAGAGGATAATCATAGAATCATAGTAGAGTTGGAAGGGGCCAAGGCGGCCATCGGGTCCAACCCCCTGCTGTTGCAGGACACCAGTTCACACCATCCCACTCAGGTGGCTGCCCAGTTTCTTTTGAATGGCTCTAGTGTGGGAGAGCCCCCCACCTCTCCAGGCAGCTGGTCCCACTCTTGTATTGCTCTGACAGTGAGGGAGCTTTTCCTGCTATCCAGCCCAAATCTGGGTTGACGCAGCTTGAATTGATTATTCCATGTCCTATGCTCTGGCATTAGCAAGAAGAGATCTTGACCTTCCTCTCTGTGACAGCCTTTGAGGGACTTACAGAGGAATACCATGTCCCCCCTCAGGCTTCTCTTCTAAGGCTGAACATGCCCAGTTCCCTCAGTCTCTCCTCACAGGGCAGTTTCCAAACCCTGCGTCATTTTTGTCACCCTCCTCTGGACCCTTTCAAATTTACCTGCATCTTTCTTAAATAAGGAAGCTTTCTTTAACAATGGCACTGAAGTTTTAAGTACTAGCATTAAAGAAAGCATCTTGTCCAAAGGATTTTAAGCCTTTAAATATCAAAAGCCTTTGGAAGTATCCAAACATGGGGAAGATGGGTAAAACAGTAAAAAGCAATGTTAATCTCAGGTACAACATTTTTAGCATAAATGGCCTCTCAATGTGGGCAAACATTTTGCTTTCAAAGATCCCACCATGACCCTTATTTTCACGGAAAAATGCTGTTTTCCTGCTGCTTACCATACCAGCAAATTCAGTCGAGCTAGAGAAGCATATGCAAACGATTCTTAGAGGATGCCCACCCAATTTAGATTACAGTAATTGGTTCCTTCTGTGTATCTTTACATTCAAATTAGCAGAGGCAGCATTCAGAATCTGTGTCCCTTTTTAAACCATTTTACTGAGGCATAAATTACCACACTAGTTCTTTTTCCATTATTTTCTTATGGCAAACGAGTCAAGATCAGACTAAATGCAACCTCTTGTGCTCAATCTTTTCTCTTTTGAAAGTGCATTCTCAAATTTTGTCATTGTCGTTAGTTGCTATACACTTAGCCTGAAAAAGATAAGCCTCATTACAATAGGGTGTGTGTGTTACTATCCATCCTTCATTTCCCAAAATTCAGCCCAAAGGGGGCAGAAATGAAGCCAAAGGTGAGAAAGCAGGTTTAGTACAAGGTAAACCCTTTATTACAACTTTTCCATCGATAGGTATACAACATCTGAAAGACAGATACGGGAAGGGAGAGAAAAAAAGGTAATATTGTTATAAAATGTCACATTTATTGCTACCTTACTGTTATATACAGGACAGTTCTCAAAATTCTACTTTTAAAAAAGTTAAGGATTATTTAAAAATTCCAAATAATCCAGCCAGCGGTATTTTTTCTTGACACTTGTATAAAATTATTTTTTTTAAAAAAATGAACACAATCCGTATCTTGAGGCACTCGGAAACACAACTGTTAGCCCCGTGCTTCCCCATCCCAGAAATTGTGATTTAGTCCCAAAAATCTTTCCCCCCCATCTTGTCCCTCCCCTCCCCCAAATACCTTTTTCCTTTTTTCCATTTTTATTGGGGTTAGGCATATATTTATATATATATTTATACTATATATATATCTTTAAAAACTATAATGTGTATCTGATTTAATAACAAGTTATCTCAACCTGTTACGTACAGCTGGATTTACATGGTAGGCAGCAAAACACCGAGGCCCCAATCCAAGTGCAGTTAAATATGACTTGAACCCCCTAAAAAACTTTGTTTCCATAGGATTCAACCCATGGCCAACTGTAACTGGACTGGGGTCTCCCCACAAAAAGCAAGGACCCATTTTTATGTTTCTCATATAAAAAAGCCCCAATAACAAAAGGAACCCACCAAATAGTCTAAAAGGGCTGAAAAATACACAGCCCACCACCCCTCCTAAAAAAATATATCTTAATGGGAATCAAGTTACATTTTGTTCTCTGCATTGCTTGAACCCGGATACTTTTTTCAACAAACAAACAAACAAAAAAATTAAGTTTTCCCTTGATGCTGTTTCTCCTAAGACTTTTTTTGTTGTTTTGCTGGTTGTCCCTTCTTGTCTCAAAAATACCTTGATTCCCCTCCCCATCCCCAACAAAAATAAATTATCCCTTTGGGATGTTATCTATATTACAAACTTAAAACTGGTTTCAAACCCAATTAGCTATAATGGCTAGGAAGAGGGGTTCACTTCGAGGGAAGCGGAGCCTCAAGGGAATTAACGCAGCTGCAGGACTCCTTTAGATAAACTGCTCTGAAACTAGTTTAGAGTTTGTAGTGGAGACACATCCATAGAAAGGCAAGTTCGCCTTCGACAGAACAGAAATACTTTCACAAACTGAAACAAAACCAAGAAATGAACAACTTTAAAAAGGGGTGTGGGTGTGGGGGGGGGGAGTCTGTTTGGAGCGGTTAGATTTGGAAGCCATCTGGGAGGATCTGGCACTTGTAGGAATTGGTTAGATGGTTTCTTTACAGAGATATTCAACAGTTCGCCCACTCCAGATATGCAAAGCTCTTTTCAACCCAAGTTGAGAATGTTGTGGTTTCTGCAATCATCTGTATAGAAAAAGGGATGGAATAAGGCAGGCAGCATTCTTTGGGGACCTTGTAGTGCTGGCAGTGGGTTTCCTCTGCTCCTTCCTTCGAAAACCTCCCCCAAGGCAGCATCAGGAGAAACACTGCACCGTCAGAAAATGCGAACGCCGCAACTGGGACAAAGCAATGACGGATGTGACTACTGGCGCAATTCGGCCGTCTGTGGGAGGTCCCTCTTGGCTAATTCAAGAGCAGCCCTCTTCTTCTCATGGCTGTGATGAGGGACGGCTTTCATAGCATCCACAAGCAACGTCCCCCCAAAGGAGAACCCTTCCGGAGAGGTTTCTCTTCTGGCATTTCAGGCAGTGTAGGTTGGAAAGGAACCACAGCAGAAGGCTTGGTATTCTCCACCATGTTCGCCCCCTCACAGTTCGAAGCGGCAACATCCCACAAACAAGCCCTGTCCCTCTGGAACCGGGAGGCCAAAGTTGGCCAAGGCAGCCACATGGGAAAGCAAGAGACCGTGTGAGTCAACCCCTTTGGGCCACTGGATTCGGGACCCCCAGTCGCCTCCCTGTCCCCATCCACACCAGTATGGGTACAACCCTACAATGATGTATCCGGAAATGGAGGGGACACCAAGACCAGGCGTTTTCCTGTTTACAACAAGATGGGAAAAGCCCCCTTCGAAGTCCGCCTGGGATGGGACGGCTTGACCCGCATGCTGCGGAAGAGCGTTTTTCAAACGGACCGGGAGTCTCACAGTGCGGTGAGAGCTCACGTGCCCGTTGTCTTTGGGATGTGCGGGAACCGCAATAACCTCCTCTCAAGGATTGGGGCCTCCTTGCCGGACACACCCTCCTGGTGCTTTTGTTCTTCTCCCCCAAGGGGTCTTTGTTCTGTCTCAAATATGGGAGAGTTGGTTGTCTTGTTCCACACCCTTTTCCCACATTTGTTTGCTCAGACACTTTTGAAAAACGGCATTCCCCCTTTTTGAATGTACTCCCAGCTTCTTCCACCTTGTTCTTTAAGTCTATGTTTTCCCGCAACTTGACGTGTCTTATTTCAGACACACCATCATCTTCGGTTGGGATGCCCCCCGCAAAAAAGAAATTCTTTATTGTAGTTCATTCACCTCCCATTAAAATGGGACTACAAATATTTCTGGGGTGGAGATGGGAGCAGGGCAGGACAAAATATCAGATTTTTAAGCATCGCTATTGGTCATGTCCTTTGAGATGATAGACAGAAGAACTATCTGCTGCTGGACTTAACTTCTCCTTCCAGGTCTCCAATATTCAAAGTAGCCAAAAGTGAGAGAGATGAAATCGGCACATCCTGCTTTATCCTGGAAGGTACTAATTTTATAAAAAGTTTTATTAGCCTGCCTAGCTAAATTGGTGCTTGTGGCTTTCTCAGATCCCAAACACAAACACTCACCCACCCCTCTTTTTTGTTTGATTTTACTAAACATCCAGTCTCTTAACTTTTATTTTTTCTGGTTGATCTCAAATAAAAAATATCCAACTTAAACTATAGAAACAGCAGCAGAAAAAAAAAAAAACACGGGGGAACCAAGTCTCTCTCTCTTTTACACAATTTTTTTCTTGTTGCTTACAAAACATAGATGCAAAAGAAGCTTTAAAAAAACTCAAAGGCATCACTATGTTTGTTCTACATTTAAAAAAATCATCATAACTAATGTTCTTTTTGCTTTTTTAAAGAAAAATGCGTAGGCACAATTTCTTCTGCTGGCCATTTGTGAATGCAAGCCAGTTGTAACACCTTGCCCCTACTTCTCTCTGGGTAACTCAAGGATATGCATTGACAATTCCAGAATATAGACTTAAGGCAATTTTTTTGTTTGCTTTTGATAAAGTTGTTGCTTTTTCTTTCTGTTCAAGAAAAAAAGAAGTTCCTTGGAGCACACTGAACTTCCACAGCCGTGTGTCGGTATTTAAACAGGACTACAGCTTCAGGTGCAGACACACAGCAGGGGGGTGTGAGGGTGAGAACAGATTTCCCCTTCTTCTTACAGACGTCTGGTTCCACATGAAGAAAAGAAATGATCTATGAAGAGAGAAGGGGTGGGGGATAAATACACGTCTCTATATCTGTATCTAGTGATGTCCGACAGATGCTGTTTCTTGTGGCAAAACTGGCTGCATTATTTATTTCTTTATTTATGTGGAATTTTTGTATGCCGTCCCATTTGCATAAGCCTCAGGATGGCTTCAAACATATAAATACATATCTATAGACATACATACATATAAAATCTGGAAACATCCTGGCTTAATAATTTAAAACCAATAAATAAAATCAGCAAGTATTAAAATATTGTTTAAATAAAAAGGTCTTGGCCTGGCGCCGAAAAACAAATAACGACGGCGCCAGGCGGACCTCTCTGGGGAGCGCGTTCCACAGGCGGGGCGCCACCGCAGAGAAGGCCCTCCTCCGGGTACTTTGCCTCCTGTTATCTTTCATGGAGTGTTCCCAGAGGAGATCATCCGCTGCCGATCTCAGGGCAAATATGGAAAAAAGCGTTCCTTTAGGTATCCAGGTCCCAAGCCGTTTAGGGCTTTATAGGTGATAACCAGCACCTTGAATTGGGCCCGGACTTCAATGGGGAGCCAGTGGAGCTGATAGAGGACTGGGGTTATATAAGAACAATGCCCAGCCCCCGTCAGCAACCTGGCTGCTCTCTTTTGCACCATCTGAAGTATCCGGACCGTCTTCAAGGGCATTAACGAAAGATGACCTGTAAGGGCATGCAGTGGAATTTGGAATGCAAATGCTCATATTCAGAATGCAGGTAAAAGGACAACTGACCAATACAGATGGTTCAGGAGCCACCAATCTTAACTGAAAAACTTAAGATCCCAAAGCACTTTAAACCGGAACATTCACTCTCATAAATAAGATGCAGCAATTAAGCCAGCAGGAGAGGGCTTAGAGTTGCAGGGTTAACTTTTTAACTGGAAACTCTGGGGAACTCATCTGTGGTCTGGACTTGGGGTTATTAATGCTCAGTTACTGCTTCTACATTCTGACTTGCATCTCCCATCAAATCCCCAGCCAGACGCAGGTACAGAGGGTGCCTGCAAGGCGGCTGCAGCAATTACAGGAATCTTACAGCTCACCACCTTCTCCCAACCAAGTCTGGCCATGTATTCTGCTCAGGCTCAGAGATCGTTATCGGAGTAACTGGGGCCGTCTTTGTGGTGGCTCACCAACAGTCAGATTTCCTGCCTCTGGCACCAAGCCATCACGGCCCACCCACTTTGCGTTTTTGCTAAGAACCTAAAAGATTTGGGGCTGAGACCGAATGTGCATAACATACCCTGTACCTGCAAACTTCAAAATAACGGCAAGGATTTATTTACATCTCACAGAAGACAAAGCCAGGCAATTAATTTTGTATCCAAATCACCTCAAAACAATTCATCCATGGATTAAGTTCCACCCCATCCCGCAAGAACAGGTACAATGAATTTGGAACTGCTGTGAACTGCCCAGAGAAAGATAGGAACGAAATAACAACATCGTCACGTTCCTTTTCTGCCTCCTCTTCTCTCTTTTCCTCCTATAGAAAATTGGTCCTTCCTTGAGCAATTAATCTCAAAAGAAAGGCTTTCTGGGCTCCCATAAATTTTTTTTATTTCTAAGCTGAATTACTAAGCAGGGAGCAATTTTATTTTGGAGAGGGAGGAGAGAGGAAATATCAGCATTTGGAAACAGTTCCTTGCCTTGCTGGCTGCAATTTTCCTTGCAAACTCCCCCCGACTGGTGGAATGCCGTGAAGCCAAAAAATCTTTCACTGCTGTCCGTGGACACTCAAAAGGGCTCTGGGAAAAAGTCCAGGGCTCCACAGGCCGAGCTCTTGCATAAACGTTTTGGCACATGGGGAATACCTTTGCAAGGGTCTGTGCCAAAAAGTTCGTGCAAGAGCTCGCATTTCCGAGGAAGACCCCAACAGGCGCCAGGAAAAGATACCTTTACATGTGTCCCACAGGGTTGTGCCCATCTCCTAGGCCGGGGTGCGCAGCTGAAAGCGCCATTTGGGGGTCACCCACCACGCCAGACACCTTCTCCTCTTCGCGCCGCTTCAAGCAGGCCGCCTTGGGGTTCAGGTTGCGTTCTAAGGAAAGGGAGCGACACGAGCTGTTGGGAAGAGAAGCAGCCGAAGACGAGCACCTCGCCAAAGCTGCCTCCCTGCTCCCTTCCCTTCTGCTCCCCAAGATGCAGAAGAGCGAAAAAAGGAGTGGAAAAGGCAAGTGGGAAAGCAAAGCAGAGTCCTTGTGGCAGCCGCAGTCCACCCGGAAGCACCCTCGACCCAGCACCCGGAGCGAAGGCTGAAGAACAGGCAGAGCCACTCATGCGAGCAAGCACCGTGCGGACCCCGCGCGTGGAGACCGCCAGCCGCCCGCCTGCACAAGCGAGCGACCTCCGGGTTGTGTCATACCTCGTACTTGCTGCTCCAAGCCTAGAATGACTTGCACTGCTTGCTGAAGAATGATGAGTTTGGTCTGAGCCTTGTCTGTTTTTAAGTGCATCTGGCACATACGCCCCAGCTCTTTAAAGGCCTCGTTAATGTCCCGCACGCGCACTCTTTCCCTGGCGTTATTGGCCATCCGCCTCTCCCGGTCCCTCAGATCTTTGTCTTCCAGGGAAAGTGCCTCATCTGTACTGCTGAGGTTCACCACAGGGGTTAGTCAGGAGCAGAGTAGCGACTTTGGGGGTAGGGGGGAGGGAGGGGGACGGTGCCAAGGTGTGGTGGAAAAATGTCCACAGCGACTACGAGCCAAGACGGCACAGGCCAAATCAGCGGGGAGAACCCTTCTGTTACCCCCTCAGAGATAAAGCAGCTGTTGATTGCTTCTGTGTATGCCCTGCGCTCTCTCGGGTTGTCAGTAGCTGCATGGCTACTGAAAATGCATACTCTCCTTCATGGAAATTGATTTCCTACATGCATAATAGGCTTCTCCACCTAGTAAAGCATGAACTCGTCAAGGAAAAGTGGTCCCTCTCCTTTGCCGCTTTGGAGGAAGGGCACATGTGAACCTAGAAACCCTTTTTCACTGCTGGCAAGTCGCTGGTTTGTTTCGCCACCAGAAGAATTGACTAGATCTGCCTCGTGGTTGACACGTTGGGGCTCTCTGGAAATCTTGCACGTGATTTTGAGACCCCGTGGCCTCGATGCTTAAGTCCAAACCCTACTCTTTCGAACAAGCCAGTTCTGGACTCAGTGGTGTGCCAAGATTCCACTGTGAATTGGTATTTCAAGATGTCAAAGTCATCTTTGTAATAATAAAAATGATGTGATGATTTCCTAGGGACACTAAAATGCACATGTACCAAAATGAAAAGAGGTCTAGCAAATACATGAAGACTGTAGAAAAACAGTATGTGCATTCACCTTTGTACATGAATGTTTCCATGACTAGAAGCCACCTGCTCTCCTACGGTTTCTCTGCTTAGGGCCTGAAGCACCAGTTAGAGTCTGTGCAAGAGGGCGGATCCACCCACTGCATCTCTCCTTCAAGGTACAAAGGCAAAATGGTCCTTCAAGAATGGCCAAGATTTGCAAAAGAAATGCATGCCTGGGGAACAACACTGGCTAAAGCATCTGTGAATGCTGGCCAAGCCCTGAAATTCTTGACACAGCTGAACCAAGAGTGTCTTCCCCCACCCACCCTCTTCTCTAGTCCTGTCACACCTGGGGACCAACCTTCTGCCCCAGAGCAACCCATTTCCATTGCACAAACTTAGGCGTAACTGCCTTGGATGGATGGATTTGGTGGAAGTCCTGGATCACACCTTTCCTTTAAGCACACCTGCTCAGGAACTTGATGGGAACGTTGCCACCTGGAATATGCAAGGCCAGAGAGGCAGAAATTGCATCTGAGTGCATTTTATTAAGTTCTAATCATCCTAAGCGGAAGAAGGTAGTCTTGGGCCAGGAGGGAACCGGCCTTTCCTACAAGATTGACTCTGTCAAGTTGCTCAAAACAGCCTCTTTGTGCCAGATGGTGCTGAAGTGCCTTTCCTCTGGCTGTTCGCATCCACAAGCAACCAAGCCAGAAAAGGAGACTCAGTTTGGCTTGGCTTCCCTCTTAAGACGGGCCTTAAGCCCACATCCTACAAGAAAACACCAAGAAGTACAACATTGCCCCGGAGCCAATGTTGAAATCTTCCCTAAGTCTCATGAAGTCTTTCCTTTTTGAAGATACACTTTAACAAGCTGTGAAGTCGCAGGTTTTTTTACACAAAAGCTATTGTTGCTAACACAGAGGAATCACAATCGTCTGGGGTTTTGTTTGTGGGAAAATGACCCCCAATCATACCAGGATGACCGGAAGGGAGAAAAGGTACCAGCCGGTGGCCATATCTGGCCAACTCCGGTCTGCAAAGCAGAGCAGTGTCCTGTTTACAACTATTTTCTCATCCCTGCAGAAAAATCTTTGGAGAAAAGCTACCGGAGCTGGTTTAGGGTGCATAAGCGTGAGCCATGCCCCGACCCCCGGCTTCTTCAGTCATGGTTCAGATTGCGATGTGCCTTGCCCTGCTTCCCTGCACTCTGATGTTTTCTGTCTCTCTAAGCGAGCAGCAAGTATCAAGGTAGAGAGTGAGAACCACCGAGAGGTTACGGCTGGGGTCTGTCTGTAGGAAAGTGGGGAGGGGGGGAAGGGAGAGGGGGAAGAGAAATACAGACACGGAAAATAATGAAGTTATACAAGTTATGGCAGGCGAAAGGGGAAGGGGAGGTTAGAGCAGAAGAAGTGCAAAGGGATTCCAGCGTCGCAGCCCAAGAGCAGAGCAGAGAACAGCCCCGTGTCTCACACGGGGTGAAACAAGCCCCTGCCGGTGGCAGGCGAGGGTGAGAGGAACCTGGCCGAGATGCACCTGTTGGACAGATGCCAAGGAAGGAAAATCCAAGGATCACATGCACAGCTGAGCATGAAGACACTCACAGCAGAGGAAAAGTTTGCCCGCCCCCTCTGGTGGGAGCTGTACACCAGCTGCGGAGACCAAGCACAAACACCCCTTCCTTCTCCCTCTCTCTCCCCCACAGACATGCTTCCGAGCTCAGCCTGGCTGGGACTCTCTGGGTCGCAAGCATGCATGGACATGCTATGCCGTGGAAGTTAATCTGGCACTGAGAACTGGGAACAGGACTGGGACAATGGAGAGAGGGGTGATCCTCACACTCAGACCCTCCTGGGGCACTTCAGCACAGGTTAAGCTCACCATCACCAAACCTCTTTTCACGGGCCCAAGGTGCTAGTCCCTATGACTTAAAACCCAATTTTCTGGGGGATTTGTCTCTATTCCAGAGAGGTCCGCCTGGCGCCGTCGTTATTTGTTTTTCGGCACCAGGCCAAGACCTTTTTATTTAAAAGTTATTTTAATTGTTAATTTATGAACTGTATTTATTGGGTTTTTATGTATGTGCCGAGATGTTTCCAGTTTTTAAAGTCTAATTATATAACTGTTTGTTTATTATTTATTTAAAACATTTCTATGCCGCCCCCATCACAACAAAGCCTTGGGGCGGCTCACAACAAAACGTAAAAATATTTATGTTTATTTATTAATGTTGTAAGCCACCCCGAGGCTTTTTGCGAATGGGGCAGCATAGAAATGGTATGTATGTATGTATGTATGTATGTATGTATGTATGTATAAATAAATAATCCTAGGCTATGCTTTAACTCCCCCAGCTGAGGAAGTTAAAGCACTTGTGCATGTTTGAGTCATTTTTAATACCTGTTAGGGTGGAAAGCTGCTATGGATAAATATGCCCTCCCAGCTTAAGTGTCATGTGTGGGGAAGAGAGAGAGAGAGAGAGAGGGAGAGGGAGGGGAGAGCGAGAGAGAGGGGCACATGTCTACCCAGCCATCTTCCCATGGAATGCCTGGCCAGAGAACCTGCACCTGGGCTGTGGAACCACTCAGTCTGGGGGCCAAATTCCATTCCGGAGATTTTCCCGGCAGCTGAATTCCGAGCGTGGGCGGGGCTGACACAAAAGGGGTGGGGCAAAAGAGCAACGCACCTGAGGCTACAGCTCTTCCAGCTACTAGGAGAGGCATCCCAGGCTTTGGAAACGAAGAGTCTGAACCAAAGCAGCCAAGGCTCCCCACGGGGAACTTATCTGGGCTGCGGGGGGCGTGCGGCTTGGCACCCTTCGGGTTCACTATGGGCTTCAGGGAGGCATCCCTCTTGCAGGGAACAGCTGCTCGCCGGTGAGAACCTCCCACCCATGTTTCTTGCAGGAAGGGCCCCGCATGGGGGTGAATCGCAGCTCTGCAGAATGACGTGATCTGCTTTCGGGTTGTGGATTTCTCCCTAGCTGTGCCTACAATGGTTAACCCTTAAGGATATGCTGATAAGAAAAAGATATATGGGAAGGGTTAGAGGAATAAAGGAAGTTTCATGAGGGAAGCTGCATGTGCAGGTTTGTGTAAACCTTATCCTAAGAGCTCCGTGTGGGAGAAAGTCAATCTTTCTCCTCTCCAGAACCTCGGGTCCCCACTGCTTTCCTCTCCAGAACCTCGGGTCCCCGCTGCTTCCCTCTCCAGAATCTTGGATCCCCGCTGTGGCCTCTCTCCAGAACCTCGGGTCCCTGCTGTTTCCCTCTGCAGAACCTCGGGTCCCCGCTGCGGCCCCTCTGCAGAACCTCGGGTCCCCGCTGCGGCCCCTCTGCAGAACCTCGGGTCCCCGCTGCGGCCCCTCTCCAGAACCTCGGGTCCCCGCTGCGGCCCCTCTCCAGAACCTCGGGTCCCCGCTATTGGGCGCTACAGCAATTGGGTACAGGATGAACCGCCGTCCAGCCCTACGCAGGAAGGAGAGGAAGAGGAGCCCCACACAGACACAAGGGCAGCATGCAGAGAGCCAGTGTTGGGTTCCCGTTGCAAATGCGAAATGGGAGAGCGAGGGAGCCAAACGGAAAGAAAACAAAAACGGGAGAGAGAAGCGAAACACAAAACCGAGAAGGCTCCACAAGGAGGAGGGCACGAGGGTCCGAGGGAGCATCGGGGGCGGAGAGTGCTGGGCAGGCGTGCCCCCACAGTGCAGGCCAGGGGGGTTGGGAGGACCAGACAGACAGCCCATGCCGTTGTGAAATGTCACCACGTCGGAAGCTCACTGACCTCTAACTTGTTGTTCCAGATTCAGAATAACCGACACGGCCTGGTGTAGGATTAGGAGTTTGGTCTGAGGCTTTTCGCTGTTAAGGTGCAACTGGCACATACGACCCAGCTCCTTAAACGCCTCGTTGATGTCGCGGACACGCAGGCGCTCGCGGGCGTTATTGGCCACCCGCCTCTCTTTCTCTCGCTCGGCTTTTTGCTCTGGGGGAAGGAGGTCGTCTTCCTCATCCTCATCGTGACTGATAATTTGAGATAAGAATGAAACAAGGGGAGGGGGACATTTTTCTTGTGTGCACACCTCAGCACCGGAACAAGTTCACATTGCAAAAAAACAGGATCGCCAACTCGTGTGCCCGTACACAACAAAACGAAAGCAAAACGAAACAAAGCATCGGCCACTGCGCTCTTTAAAAACCGTATTGCTGAGTTGGAAGAGGTGGGAAGCCTCTCCTTTCTGCTCTGCAGCCTTTGAGGGTCAGTGAGTTAGAAACTGTGTCCCAGAAACCCCCTGGAGAAGGAAGCAGTCAAATGCTGCTTGGGGAGCTGAGCAAGTGCAGAGAGGTTTGCCCGCGGTCCCTCGAGGAGCACGGCTGCAGGGCAATGCCGGCCGTCGCAATCTTATTGACGAAGGATTCCTGTGGTCTGGGAAGAGGTGCGATGAGTCGTCGCAATGGCCAAGCACGTCTACCCAGACAACGCTGCATGGTGCAGGGGGGAGCAGAAAATCAGAATGGATTGTCTGTTCTTACACACACAGCACTAACAAAAGCAAATCTGAAAACACCGTTAACAAAAAACCGAACTGGCGGGGCTCAGAGACAGGGCTGGAACCATCGCTGCCGTTTCCCTAGAAGCCGAGGCCTGTTTGCCCAGATCGGCCCCGATCAAGTTAGTGCGGAAGCTCCTACCGCGACGTTTGCCGGAAGCGCCAAGGAGTTCGAAGCAGCCACACTGCTGCGGTTGATTCTCTAGCCCGGTTTGTGAGCTGAAAAAAGTGTGAGGGTCCCTTGGAGCGGGGAAGGGGCTGTTCCCTCCTCCTCCCTTCCCGGCCACCCTGCCAGCCCCAGAACGGGAACAGAAAAAGGTGGACACCTGTTTATTGGGCACCTTGTTCTGTTGCGAGACGACTTGAGCTCCTTTTTCTCCTCCTCCGAATTGTCGGCCACAGAGGTGTTTTCATCGTCTTCCTTGTCCTCCCGTTTGATCTCGCTGGTGCCGGATGAGACACTCCCCCTGCCCAGCCCTCCGGTCAAGCCTGCGAAGGAAACAGACCTGCAGGTGAGAAACGCAGCTGCACCCGGACGACCCCTGGACCCCCTTTATGCAGCCAAGCCAATCCTTTTAGCCATGAAGCACCATGCAAACATTTCTACTTGCCCACAGTCTCCCCATTCCCGGTTTCCCAGCTGCTTTTGCATTCCCAATACATGCAAGCCCTAATTGTACTTTAAAACCTGTGTGCCCGTCTGCGGAAAGGAAGAGAGACTTTAAAAGGCCAAAGAGCTCACATGCGCGTGTGTTGCAGCCCCCTCATAAAGCAGGAATAAAGCGGAGTCTCCCGCCCTGACACAGAATGCAGGAAGACGCCTTGGGCTGCCCGACGGCAGAAGATATTTGAAATGCTAAAGTGAGCAGCGCAGAAACAATGCACTCCTCAGCCAGCCGCTCTGGCCACAAAATGTTTTAAAATTAAGGTAGGCCTGGTGGCGAGAAGGGAGCTGCGACAACCCAGCATCAGCGCACAGTCCTCCACCGAGGCCAGCCCTATTAAGGAATGGCTCCCACCAGCTGATGCTTATTGGGAGGGGGGTTCTATGGGGAGCCAGGACTGTGACCCCACAGTCTGACCATAGGAGGGGACGACAGAGAAGGGACCTACCTGAGGTATGGAGGGTCTCCATGCGGAGGAGGGCCTTCTCTGTGGTGGCACCCAGACTATGGAACATGCTCCCCAGAGAGGTCTGCCTGGCGCCAACCCTCTACTCTTTTTGGCGCCAGGTAAAGACCTTTTCATTGAATCCTCATTTTAACAACTAATACTATTTTAACAATACTGCTAATTTGTATACAGTTGAGTTTTTATTTTTTTATTATCTGTATTAATTATATTGTGGAATGTTTTTATGTTATTTATAATATTATATTAGATTGTTATGTTTTTTGGAATTTTATTCGTGTAAGCTTTCCTGAGGCTCTTGCAAAGGACGGCATACAAATGTCTTAAATAAATAAACTATTCAGCCTCACCCCGAACACAGAAAGAAAAGCCCTATGCTAGGAGAAAGGGGTGAGAGCACTTCTAGGTGCGACCCCAGGGGTGGCCTCACCCCATACTTCTGCTAGGCTGCAGGGCAAGCGTCTCCACTGTGGGGCAGGCGAAGCGACTCAGCCCCAGTTCCCTGCCTTTTGCACGCAATCTGCTTCCGCCTTCCTCCCCACAAACTCCCAGGGCGCCACTTGGTGCGCAGACCGGCTGACGCATGCAGAGGGACCCCTTGGCTTGTGGGGCAGCAGCTACCCCCCATGGCTTAGGCGCCAAGCTGTGGCACACCCAAAGAGACCTGTGCACACAGATTCTGTGCACAAGCCCTGGAAAGTCTCAGTTGCCCTTTCAGTGAAAGAAAAGAGCGTATTTCTGGACCGCCCATCTGCCAGGGATAGGGGTGGTGCGGTGTTGGTGTCATGTAGCAAAAAGACAGCTGGGGGCAGCGATGGCTCTGAGGAGCCCAACCAAGGAATATCCAGTGACAGTAGGGAAAGGTGTATCTGGGGCTGAGAGCAGCTGAATCCTTCTGCAGCATTCTAGGGAGTGGCAGGGAGGTGTCCCTAGAAAATGGGGCTCAGCGAGGGCGAAGGAGACCATCTCCGGCAAGGTGGGATGCTGGGTTGCTACTCCCAGCGGGGTTCTTCTTGTGTTGAGGCGTTTCAAGTCCGGCCCCCGCCAGAGGAGGTCAGGTGGGTGGCTCCTTAGGACAGGGTCTTTTCTGCTGTGGCACCTCACCCACAGAATGAAATTCCCAGGGAGGCTTGCCTGGCACCAGCTTTCTCCTTCTTCCAGTGCCAGGTGAAGCCCTTCTGGTTTTCTCAGCCATTCTCCCAAGAATGGTCGGCTTCAGCATATGTTAAATTGTAAACTGTATTTAAAATCTTTTGTGATGTCATAGAATTCATTAAAATATGATTACTGAGCTTTATCTTAATGTCAAAGCTATGATGCTATTTATTATGAAGTCTGGGCCCAATTCAAGGTGCTGGTGATTATAAAGCCCTCAGTGGCTTGGGACCTGGATACCTAAAGGAACGCCTTCTTCCATATTTGCCCTCCCACCCTCTAAGATTGGCAGCAGAGGCCCTTCTCCGGGAACCCTCTGTGAATGATATTAGGAGGGTGAGTACCCAGAGGAGGGCTTTCTCTGTGGTGACGCCCCACCTATGGAATGCGCTCCACAGAGAGGTCCGCCTGGTGCCATCATTATTTGTTTTTCGGTGCCAGGCTAAGACATTTTTATTTAAAAGTTATTTTAATTGTTAATTATTGATTGTATTTATTGGGTTTTTATACTTGTGCCGAGAAGTTTCCGGATTTTTTAAGGTTAATTATATGATTGTTTATTTGTTTCGTAAGCCACCCAGAGGCTTTTTGCAAATGGGGCGGCATAGAAATGTTCTAAATAAATAAATAAATAGTTTGGAAAGACTGGACATTTAGTTGGCTTAAAGAATTACAAACTAGAACAATTTGTTTACAAGTTCTAATTAAGAACTGATTGACTTAACTGTAGGTAGAAGAGAATTTCTTGCTTTTCTATAAACTAAATAGATGTTGAAATAATGTGCTATATTACTGTACTATCCCTTGGTATTCTTTTTTTCTACCACTTTTATTTTCTGTATCTTCTTTTTTAATGCAAATAATTAAAAATGTATTGTTCTCATTCTTTAAATTTTGTATTAGAATGTTCAATTTGGATGCCAGGAAGCACTTCCTGACAGTCAGGACCCCGAGGGTGTGGAATGGGCTTCCCCGGGAGGGGGTTGAGGCCCCTTCGGTGCGGGTGTTCAAAGATGGGCTGGACGTCCACATGGTGGGCATGTCGTGAGCAGAGCCGGCTGGTGCCGGAGGTCAGACTAGATGGCCTGGGAGATCCCTTCTGACTCGCTATGTTTCTATACTGTATTTCATGTTTTAAATTGTTTTTAAATGGTTGTGAACTGCCCTGCTCAGTATAAAAATGTAATAAAGGAATGTTGTCATAAAAAATAAACAGTGCGCATATTGCTTTTAGAATGGAGGATGGTTCAAAATTCTAAACAGTGATTGTGGCAGCTTTGTCAGCCTTTCAGAGTGAAGTGGGTCAGGGGACAGAATGGAACCTCTGCGTTCCATGGCAGTCTATCTTGGAATGCAGAAGAACTGGGTGCAGGCAACAGGTATTGTTTGCTGTCTGTGAACTTCTGAAGGGCAATTTGCTGAGAGCCCAGTCCAGTCTGGGAAAGCCGTTCTCACAACTGGCTCCCTCTTTTGCTTGCTCAGCTGCACCAGCAGGGACTTGGTGTTTCAACGGAAAACAAGCACTTCAGCCTTACCACTAAAGGCGTCTGAAGACTGGCCTCGGTTGAGGTCCGGGAGTGAGCTAGTCTGGGCTGGAAGTGTGACATGGTTGTGGAGTAGGCTGGTGTTGCTGGCGAGGCCATCCTCAGCATGACCTCCCCCAACCTGCAACAGGAAAACAGAAGGAGGTGAGCCACACAGTTCGCTCTCATTTCATCAGCCTCATCGAAAGCTAAGTTTCTAGCCCTCATGACCCCAGGGATGGGTTTGGGAGCCTGAAACCTCAGGAGAGGGAATAGGTAGGATTCCTATGATGGATGGAAAGAGGCTTCTGAGCGCTGGGTCCTGTTTTCCCCCAGTTGACTTGGCTGATAGCACATGATGCAGCTCTCCCTGCTGGGACTCTGCAAACGTCCGCAGGACAACACCTTCTGTGATGCAGACAATGTGGAGACACTCCAAAGAGCAGAGCCGGGCAGCAGTCAAGAGGCCAGGCTTCCAACTGTGCCTCTTCCCCAAACTGGGGGCAGTGGGGGAAGGTGGACCGGGAGACCTTCTTGCCCTCTTCCAGAACCCAAAGAAGCCGTCCCGCAAGGTTCACCAGTGGGACATCTGGGGCAGACCAAAGGAAGAACTTCTTCACACAGAGCTGCGTTAAACTGTGGAATTTACCTCCACTGGTGAGGGCCAACGATTGGGCTGGGTTTAAAAGGGGACTGGACAAGTTCATGGAGAAGGTTACTAGTCCTCATGGTCACTCATCCTCATGACTGTATGCTACCACCAGGATCTGGGGCAGGATGTCTCTGTACACCAGTTGCCGGGGGACATGAAAAGGAAGGCGAGGTTGCACTGCAGGAGGTAATCATTTCTGGGATGGGCTGGGCAGGAGGATCCAAGGGGCGCAGAAGCTTTTGTAGCCCCATCAAGGCCTGCAGTTCCCTGGCCAACCGTGGGAGCAGACATGGTTTGGAAGAGCTGGGAGGGGACCCAGGCGAGGAGTGAGAGCCGATGCCTCGTCCTAGACAAGCTGGAGGGCTTGTCCAGTCCCAGCTGGCTGGCTCTGCACCGGTGAGAGCCTCCCTGACCCACAAAGTTACTGAATGGGAAGGATTTGGGAGAAGCCCCAGTCTGGGCTCAGCACTCTTGACATGAGCAGAGGCTTCTCACTCAGCCCGCTAGAGAGCTATTAGAATTCTCTAGCGGGATAGGGCACTACAGGTCGGCACTGCCGGGACTGTCTTGGAGCCTGGCAGGAAAGCTACTGCGCGGTTCTTCGCGCACCTCGGCCCTCGAGTGCAAACTTCTAAGGAATCGCTTGTCCCGTGTGTGCTGGACCCTCTTACCAGGCTGGAGTGTCGGCTGGTGATCGGCAAGACCGCGGCAGCGGGGAAGGGCTGGCTGAGGCCGCTGGCAGAAGTGCTGTGCGCGGACGCCGAGGTCAGCAAGTCATGGATCTCTCTGTGGTTGCTCTGGCCCACCGCATGGCTCCTCAGCACATGGATGGCTTCATCCAGGTGGTCCTCCATTTTGTTTTGCTGCGGGGAAGAGGAGACATGGTCACTGCAGGTGTGGCTGAGACACAAAGGGCCGGCAGGGAGAAACGCAGAAGAGGGAAGTCAGAAGGGGCCATGAAGGCCAGCGGGCCCAGCAGCCTCTGCAGTTGCAGGACACCAGTTCACACCCTCCCACTCAGAGGGCTGTCCAGTTTCTCCTTGGATGTCTCCAGTGTGGGAGAGCCCAGCACCTCTCCGGGCATCCGGTTCCACTGCTGTCTTGCCCTGGCAGTGAGGACGCTTTTCCTGACGTCCAGCCTGAATCTGGGTTGTCGCAACTTGAGCTGATTATTCCGCGTCCTGCACTCTGGCATCAGCAAGGAGAGATCTTGGCCTTCCTCCTTGCGGCAGCCTGTGAGGGACTTATAGAGGGATATCATGTCCCCCTCAGCCTTCTCTTCTCAGGGCCGAGTTCTCTCAGTCTCTTTCCATGGGCAATGCTTCCCCTCCCGGCTCTTCCAAACCATGTCTGCCCCGTTTTCTCAGTCTCTCCTCATTAGGCAGCGCTTCCAAACCCTGGATCATCTTTGTTGCCCTCCACTGGGCCCTTTCTAATTTCTCTGCACCTTTCTTAAATCTGGGTGCACAGACATAGATGAAGTAGTATTCTAGATGTGTACAGGGGAAACTAGTGAAGAATGCAGGGAAAGGGTATGAAGGTGGAATTCAGGTTTCCTTTTCTTGCTTCTGTTGGTAAAACATACCCATCCTCTTTTAGAAACAGGGACCAAAGCTAAGAATGGACACCTGCTTTTGCCCAAGATGCAAAAATTCTGTAGGAGACCAGAAACAGTGAAGCTTCTGCTAAGAGGTACCAATATTGTAAGCTGTCCTGAGATGCCATGCAGAAGGGACGGCATATAAAAGTTTTAAACAAACAAACAAACAAACAGTTTTTTTTTATTTTAAGGCTTTTATATACCATCCCTCTACTGGCATCTCTGAAAGGTGTACAACAAAGCAACAGATAAAATAAGGCACAACATCCAGTAATTATGGAATGTGCTCCCTGGAGAGGTGCGCCTGGCGCAGAGTTCGGGACGTTGTAAGCCGTCCCGAGATGCGAGACATGTGGTGACAGCACATAAAAGTTTTAAATAAATAAAATAAATATATTCTTTTTGGTGTCAGGTTAAAACCGTTTTATGTAATTGCTATTTTAAAAACTAATATCTTATCGCTGAAGTGTCGCTCTTTTTGTTTTCGGTTTTTTGTCCTTATGTAATCTTTTATCGAATTTGTTATTCATAAAGATCATTTTACTATTTTTAATTGTATGTATTGTGAGCCATCCCGAGATGCCAAGACATGTGGTGACAGTATACAAAAGTTTAAAACAAACAAACAAATAAATAATTCACTAATATAAAACCACATTAAAACCAATTAAACGTTAAAATAATGGGAAAATAAAAAGGGTTGGAACCAGGCAATGTATTTAGCTCATTAGCCACTTCCAGACAGATGCGATGTCTGAGAAAATTCAGAGATGCTTACCAAGGTATGAAGGGTCCCTTCGTAGCTAGGTGACAAAGCACCCTGTCCACCTGTGCGGGGCCACTGTGAAGAACCTGGGACGGAAGAGAAAGACGGAGAAGAGCTTTAGCTGTGGATCAGACACCTTCTGGAGCACAGAGAAACATCCACGGATATACATTCCCAGTGCAACGTGGCTCAGGGCAGATCTTCAGCTGTGCTGTTTGTGAATTTCAAAGCCGTGCCCTGCACTGGCCGCCAACACCACGTGACTCAGACTCACACCTATCCTGACACCCTCGACTGAGCTGGGATGCTTGTGGGCCGCGGCAAAGGCTGCGAGGGGTGCTGTGGCTTTCTGGCATTGCACCTTCCATCTTAGCATGCAGCGAACGAGAAAGAACGCAAGGACAACAGCTCACTTCTGCTTCTAAAGCTGGAACTTGCACACGCCCCACTGACACGAAGGCATGGGTAACTGACCCCCCCTATGAATTTGTCTAATGTGGGGCAGCCAGTCCCCTGGCTAAAACTGCAGTCTCTCCGAAAGGACTGCTCCTGGGCCAGGCAGACGGGAGCCAAAACGAACCTTGGCCACCGCCTCAGGCATCGTTTCCAAGCACTAGCGAATGAGGGCAATCGCTTGGAGGTGAAAGAGAACCATTTCTTTGATGGGTCAATTGTCACCAAGGGAACGGGAATGTCTGATGTTGCGGCAAAAGTGCCGTATCTGCTCCCTGGGCAAGTGACCGGCTCGTGCAATTCTTCCATGTGGCACTAGATGGAGCCAGGGAATCACAAACGTCAGACGCCTCGTTTCCTCCCCACAACTGTTTCCCCCCAAGGTCTCAAATGCTCATCCCAAACTTATGAAAGGTTTAAGACCCCAAAACCACCAAAGAAGAGAAGGAAAAGTTCAGTAGCCCTCGTGGTATTTTCTGTCTCAATCACCGAAATGTTGTGAAGATGTGAAAAAAATAAAAATTAAAAACAAAACAAAACTCAGAACAGTTTTTAAGAGTTTTCATGCTCAAGCCATGTAAATAAATTCCAGTAGAAGAGGCACTAAGAATTTCTGCATCCAGGGTTTTGCGACCAACCTGGTATGGGGCCCGTAGGCAGTTCTATCATCAGCTGCGGGCTGCCCAGATTCACAATGGGATAAGGGCTGAATCTTCGGATGTTATACATACTTGGAGTGTCAAAGTGGCTACTGGGAGTTAGCACTGGAAACATTTAACAGTTAAGAAAGTGCCATTTTAGTACATTCTAAGCAGATACAGGCTTTCGAATCCCTCTGATAAATACTAAGCCAGTGTTGCCTAGTGGTTAGAGCATGGATCTGGGACTCTGGCGATCTGGGTTCTAATCCCCACTGAGACATGGAGCCAACTGGGGGACTTTGGGCCAGTCCCAGACTCTCAGCCCAACCTACCTCACTGAGTTATCTATCTATCTATCTATCTATCTATCTATCTATCTATCTATCTATCAAAACTTTTATATGCCGTCCCTTACGCATGGCATCTCAGGACGGCTTACAATCACTAAAGCAAACCACAATATTGTTGTTGTTATGGGGATAAGGCTGAGAGGAGGAGGATGACGCATCATGTGCCTGTGTTCCCGTTCACAAGACCTCCACAGGGATATTTTTTCAACATCGCATAACCCAGAAAAGTCGAACAGTCTTGTGAAATACACAAGATGTCACTTTCGGTGGTGGGTCTCTGCAAAAAACAGTAGGGACTCAAAACTGCCCTCTGTTATTTTTAACAGGATATCTGCCTTTAAATATATATAATATTTATAGTGTGTGTGTGGCTGCTTTAATTCTTTAGGAATTAGCTGTTTTGTGATGCAGCGTGAACCTTTTCTGCAGGAAGACCCAACCTGTGTTTGGCTGGTCCTGGTCCTGGAAATGGTGCTGGGGGGGTCTTCCCCCCTCAAAGGGTGACCCAAGCTGCTCTTAGGAGGATCTGCGACTGCCTCTCCTCCCTGCCCTGGAAGAATTATTGACTTACTTGTGATTCCCTGAGGGGATCCCACCGGGGTGGATGGGTTTGAAGAGAAATTATTGCTAGAGTGATCTGGGGAATAGATCTGAAAGAGAAAAAAGGGTGAGCTTTGAGTGAGCAGGGGGCGAAAGACAATTTATTTCATTTTTATGCTTTCCAATAGTTGAGGCTCTCTGGGCAGTTAACAGAAGTTAAACAAAGTTTAAAAGGAACACACAGAAATTAATCTAAAAACTATAATAGCAACTGCTATTCTTCAGCATGGAGGTGTAGTGGTGGGACAGCATAAAGCGGAATGATGTTAAAAGTTCAGGGCTTTTTTTTGTCATAGAACGCACCGGAACAGCGTTCCGGCACCTTTTTTTCCAATGGATTTCACGAAGTGATTTTGAATCGCCTGCCGGCGTAGCAGGTCAGCAGCAAACATCATTAACATAGTGCCTGCGGGCTGCTTTTGTGTCCGCGCCGCCTGGCTTGGGACGCTGCTCGGCTTGGGTTTGGTGTGTGTGGTCACACACTGAGTGCTTACTGCCGGTGGCAACGTGAGTTCTGGCACCTTTTTTTTTTTTTTAACAAAAAAAGCACTGTAAAAGGTTAGAGGTAAAGGTTTCCCCTTGACATTAAGCCCTGTCATGCCTGACTCCAGGGGGCGGTGCTCATCTCCGTTTCCTGCCCGAGGGAGCCAGCGCTTGTCCGCAGACGGTCTCCGTGGTCGTGTGGCCGCATGACTGAACACCGAGGTGCACGGAACGCTGTTACCTGCCCACCGAAGTGGCACCTTTTTATCTCCTCACATTTGCAGGCTTTTGAACTGCAAGGTGGGCAGGAGCTGGGATGGAGCAACAGGGACTCGCCCCGTTGTGCAGATTCGAACCGGCGACCTTTCGATCAACCAGCCCAGCAGCACAGCGGTTTAAACCACTGCGCCACCTGCAGGCCCATTAAAAGGTTAAGGATGTTTAAAAGTTTGACTGTTCACAAGCTGGGAAACTTAAATTATCTTCACCTGGCACCAAAACAATACAAAGTCAATGCCAGGTGTAGCTCTTTCGGTAGCTCATTCCGAAACTGGTGTGCTGTAACCAAAAAGACCCTGCTCTCGTTAGACACCCCCCTCACATTGGAAATATTGCACATAACAATTCCTTCCCAAAAGAAGATCCCATTTGGGGGAATGAGCAACCAATAAACACTTCTAGAAAATTTACCAGAATGGCTTCTTATTAATGTTAGATATCTATTGAGGAGGACCATGGTGTGGAAGAAACAAAAGTGGCTCAGGCTGATGAAAGCAGAATTTTAAGCCCCTGTCATGAGACAGGTGGAGACAGGTAGCACCCAGGCATACTCTTCTACTCACCTGGGTGCTTTCCAGGTGGGAGTTATAATCCTACACATGCATTTGGGGGAGCCAAAGTATCAAGAGCACCCAAACCAAACACCCAGGAACAAAAATAGCAGCCAAGGACAGAAATGCCTTGTTTCTTGTGGTCGTCCCCAGCTCCACTCCCCTCCCCCCGCCCCCCAGGGAGACTCCCTGGCAAAGAGCATGGCAAAGAAGCAATGGGCAGTCCGGAGAGTCACTTTTTATGTGGGTTTTGCACCCTGTGAGTTTTTGTCTGTGTCATTTAAAGATGGGGATGGCATGCGGAATTTTAGCTACACTTCCCTCCCAAGCAGGCAGCTCAGATCTGCAGATCTACAGGGCAAATCTTCCCCAGAGAGCTACTCTCCATTTCTCTGCCGCTGATTTTCTGACCCCTGATCTATTGGTGGATCCCAAATTTAATCTTGTCAACTATCCAGAGAACCATTAGGCTAACAGGAACAGTATTTATTTACTAAAAACTTTTATATGCCATCCCTTAGGCATAGCATCTCAGGATGGCTTACAATCATTAGAATCAAAATACGATAAAACAATCCAGTATAATAAATAACATATAACTAGTAAAATAAATTAAACCAAAAGTGACTGTTAAAACATTAAGATACTATTTTTAAAATAACGATTGAATAAAAAGGTTTTGACCTGGCGCCAAAAAGAATATAAGCTCGGCACCAGGCGAACCTCTCCGGAGAGCACATTCCACAATCTGGGCGCCACCACAGAGAAGGCCCTGCTCTGGGTAGATGTCCTTTTTACCTCCTTCAGGGAGGGTTCCCGGAGCAGGGCCTCCCTTGCTGATCTTAAGGGGCATGAGGGCAGATAAGGAAGGAGATGTTCCTTCAGGTATTCCTGTCTCAAGCTGTTCAGGGCATTATAGGTCAAAACCAGCACCATGAATTGGGCCTGGACTTCAACTGGGAGCCACTGGAGCTGGTAGAGGACTGGTGTTATACGGGAATAATGACTGGTCCCCGTCAGCATCCCGGCCACTCTATTCTGTACCAGCTGAAGGGTCCAGACTGTTTTCAAGGACAGCCCCACGGAGAGTGGGTTATAGTCATCCAACCTGGAGGTTACCAGAGCATGTGTCACTGTTGCTAGACAGTGCTCATCCAGGTAAGGACGCAGTAAAAAATGTTTAAAGAAAGAAAGAAATAATGCAGTTATTCTAGCCCATTCTAAAAAGCTAAAACACCTCTCCTAAGATTAAGGAGGGTACTAAACACTTGGTGCCAAAACATACAGGGAGTTTTAACCTTTCCAGCACATCCCCGTCGCAAAGGAAATACAAAAGAACTACTGATCACACATTTGGTTTTCAGAAGCTTTTATGTCAACGCTTACTGAAGCTAATGCTTTTCCAAGTGCATCTCCTGAACTGCCGGCTGTAGTCCCTCGGTTACCTGGAGCAAGAGAGCAGGGGAAAAAATGAGTAGGAAAAAGGCACACACAAAGGAAGGATTAAGGATAGCAATGTGGCTTCAGAAGGTCAATTCCATGCGCAGAAGGACATGGCTATGAACTCACTCGCCCCAAGAGACAGAAGCACTGTCCCACAGTAGCAGCTATCAGACTTCAGGGGCAGAACTTCAAAAAATCAAGGTTCAGAACTTTGAAAATCAGAAAGATGCTAGTTGCGAACACCACCCTTGGTTGCATAGCCAGAAGTGTGGCTTCTAGATCGAGAGAGGTGTTACTGCCACTCTACACGACTCTGGTGTGCCCGCAACTGGAGTATTGTGCTCAGTTTTGGGTCCCTCGTTACAGGAAGGATTTAGCCAGGTTGGAGTCAGTGCAGCGAAGGGCCACAAGGTTGGTGGCTGGTTTGCAGGGGAAGCTGTACGAGGCGAGACTGAGGGAACTGGGTCTCTTCAGCCTGGAGGAGACTCAGGGGGGATCTGTTGGCAACATACAGGTATGTGAGGGGATGTCACACGGAGGTGGGTAGAGACCTGTTCTCCCCTGCAGAGGAAGGCAGGATGCGCTCCAATGGAGCCAAGCTCAGGGAACCAAGGTCCCATTTGGATGCCAGGAAGCACTTCCTGACGGTCGGGACCCCAAGGGTGTGGAATGGGCTTCCCCGGGAGGTCGTTGAGGCCCCATCGGTGTGGGTGTTAAAGGATAGGCTGGACGTGCACATGGTGGGCATGTTGTGAGTGGAGCCAGCTGGAGCCGGGGGTCAGACTAGGTGGCCCAGGAGACCCCCTTCTGACTCGCTCTGTTTCTATGTTTCTAGTCCTCATGGGTGTAGGAGACATGTGGGCTTAGTATCTCAGAAACCCAGAGCAATGTTACGAGACTTGTGGTGGGACTCCCACGCCTCAGATATTTCACTTCTCCGCAGTGACGCACACTATGGGGAACCCCTTCATGCCACACTTGCTTCTTTTTATGCTTGATCCAGTCCTCCTACCCAAAGGAAATCTTGCCTGCTTGCTGATGACTCTGCAGCCTTCCAGCACCAAGTGCCTTGCACCAGGAAACTCCTTCTCCCAAAAAAACTCCCCCATGCACCTGTTCCGCTAAAACCTGCGGAAAGTCCAGGTCACGGCGGGGCTTTGCAGGGAGATGTGTCAGGGATCCTTCTTGCAAACTTCCCTGAGTGCCCAGAGCAGGAAAAGGACTTGCAGGAGGGGTTAGTGAGGGGCACAGAGATTAGCAGGCTTGCGGTTTGCTCTGGGTGCCTCAAAACACCCCCCCCCCGGCATTCCCCGGTTGGGCCCTGAGCAGAAGGGCCCTCGGCAGCCCACCTTATCTCCTCTTTCTGGACGCCACAGAGACTTCCACGCCTGTCCTCAAAGGGTGCCTGGAGGGGTACAGATGTCCCCCGGCATCCCTAGAACCGAGCCTCATCTGGTGGGGAAGTGCCGTATTAGCCTCTCTGCCTGCACGCAGGTCACCCGTGGGGGAAACGTGAGGTGGTCCCTGCACCCTCCCAAATCCGCGGGGTGGTGAGCTGAGGATGATGGGTAAACAGAAACCCGCTTCCAAGCATATGCATTGCTGCCGGGGCTGGAGGCGAGGGGGAGGCTCATGCTGGACTGTCCTGGGAGGGGGGTGCAGGAATTAACAGCAACTCTCCCAGACAGCAGCTTAGAGCTCAACAGATCTATTTCCGCCGCTCTCAAGTCCCCTTGTCCCCCACCGGGGGATTAACCTACATGTGCTGGGAAGGGCTGAGAGAGCGAGAGAGCTGCGTGTGGGGAGCAGAAGGAAAAGGCTGGGAATTCCCCCGAATGGGACCAAAGGCAAAATGGGCAGAGAAATCGGGAGTTTGTCGCACCTTGTGATTCTCCCACACGGTTGGTCCCCACTTCCGCTGCCACCCAAACGCCACAAACCAAGGAAGGGCACAGTCCCTTAGATCTTCTGAGCCACGTGCGCTACAACCGCGGGCTGCTGATAGCCAGCAGCCATTGCTAGCCAGCGCCTTCCATGGATGGAAGGGTGCAAAAGCCCATTGGGTTCCCCCAAAGGGCCCCCCACTCTCTCCTCCTGGCTGTGTCCCCTTCCCCCTGATCCCTGACTTTTCTGCAACTTTTCCCCAACTTAAGACATTTTTTGAGACGTAGCAAGGTAAAATGTGCAGATATTTTTGCCTTTGGCCTTCCCGACTTTGGCTTCTGCCCTTCTGCCCCTCCCAGCTTCCAAGCACTTTCCCGACAAGGAATCCACCCCTCTGGACTGAACGATATTCCACACTGCTGGTCTGCACTGCACGCATTCCGGAAAATCCAGTGATACTGTCCGTCCGTTTCAAAGTTCCTTGAAAAGAACAAGAAGTTTCCAGCCTGATGGTTGAAAAGTATATGGGAAACTTCTGCTCAAAAGCAGAAATATAGCAAGACAAGTTTCCTGGTGGCTGGACCATGAGGACCAGAATGATGCAAGAACAGCTCCCATGCTATGGAAAATTAAGCCAAAGCAATTTTTACAGGTCACAACATCCAGGTTCTCCAAGAACCCGTACTGGATCCAATGCTTTCCTCTGCTCTGTGCAAAACTACCATGCAGGTACATCCTTGGGTAGCAGTGAGAATTGTTTTCTGTTGAAAAGACACCCCGTATATACAAGCATTTCAAAATCCTGCCAGAGCCAGGCTGCTTCATGGAATAGGCATCCCCAAACAAAGTTAGCTGCCACACTGCCAAAAGCCTCTTCAGAACAACTACTTCTCTTCAGAACAACTACTTCCACTAGCAAATACATTTTTGATTCGATCTACAGTGCAAATAAATGGATTTATTAACAGAGGCACCCATGGAGGGAGCCAGAGGGACTCTAGGCTGTCTTTTAAAACATGCTTTGGGTTCCTCTTAAAAATTCAGCAAAGGTGCCATCCTTGCAGAAAGCATAATATTTGTAAACAAAATATTGTGGTAAATCTACACTAAAGATTTAATATTTAGTGATACATTGCTAGCCCCGGGAATTGAGGTTCATAACTTACCCATCACACTGTCTGTCCCACTGATTGGGGGGGTGTGGCTGGACACACCGTACTGAGAGGAGGCCGAGGAAAACCCAGAGACTGATGGGGGACCGCCGTTGACTTCACCTGAATGCATCTGAAAATTCTAGAAAGGGCAGCAGAAGGGCGGGGGTGGGGGGGTAGCACAATATGGAAATTGTATATATATACGTTGTTCTCACAGAGATAAAGCTCAAATGCACAGGAACTGGACTTGTTTGCCCCCTTCTTCCCCACAAACTCGTTTGTGCCTAAAGAGATACTGTGGTCTGGAAATGTTGAGACTATGAGAAGAAAAGATAAAATAAAATAATAAAATAAAATGGGAACTCCTCTCCCTGGCTTTTGAAAGCAAGAGCAGCTGTTAAAAATATGAATATACAATCCTCTTCTAAGTGCTCTTTACAGATGCAAAGGTCTTTGTTACTTTAGGAACTTTAGAAGTATTACATAGGATTTGATCGGCTTGTAACAAGCCAGATATCAGGAGAGGTTTTCTCACTGTCAGGGCAATACAACAGTGGAACCAGTTGCTTTTATTTCCCAGCATGCCCCTGTCCCCAACCAGATGAAAATCAGTGCTTTTCCATGCAAAGAGGTTTGCAATTTAGTCCTCCTTCCTTCTGGATAGACATAGGAGCCTGCCCCTTACTTCTGAATAAGGCTAGCACTGGCAAGGAGCATTTCCTCACTGTCAGAGCAATGGGGCAGTGGGACCAGCTGCCCGGAGAGGTGGGGGCTCTCCCACACTGGAGCCATTCAAAAGAAACTAGGCAACCAGCCATCCGAGTGGGATGGTGTGAACTGGTGTCCTGCAACAGCAGGGGGTTGGACTTGATGGCCTTCATGGCCCCTTCCAGCTCTACTGTTCTAGGATTCTCTAATATTAGCATTAAAATACTAACAAAATTAAACTGGGAAAATGCACTGCACCACTGCTATTTACCAGCATCTTCCCTTGGCTGGATTCTGTCCCCTGCTGCCATGAAGCAGTTTTCCTTACCATCCGTTCATGCTGGTGAAGACCACTGAAGTTGCTGGACTGCGGGAGCGGCGAGGATGCCCCCAAAATGGCTCCATAATTGGACTGGCTCATGGCACTGGAGGGACTCCACAAATCGGCCGAGTTGTGAAGTCCATCTGCCCGGCAGAGAGAAGAGAACATGAGAACTTCCTGCCACTGACGCTTTTTCTTCTCCCCTTGCTCCTGGGCCCCCCCATTTCCACACCCCCTTGCTCCTGGGGCCCCTCCACTTCCACACCCCCTTGCTCCTGGGGCCCCTCCACTTCCACACCCCCTTGCTCCTGGGGCCCCTCCACTTCCACACCCCCTTGCTCCTGGGGCCCCTCCACTTCCACACCTCCTTGCTCCTGGGGCCCCCCCACTTCCACATCCCTGGGGCAACTCGGCGTTCCGAAAAGCCAAGAGCACCAGGAGACCTTCACAGCCCTGGGGAGGCCTTTAAAGCAGTCCTGAGTACCAGTAATTCCTGCTGCTTTGGACCACGGAAGGCACACACAGTAGTCAGCATTCCAGACTAGGAACGCACAGAGTAGTAGGAGCAGTTATTATACGGCATTTAATGCCAGACTGTTTTTCCTCTTGCACAGAACCCAAGGTGGCTCAACAGAGCACAACAACCCTGTGAGGTAGGTTAGGCCAAGAGCAAATGACTGGCCTGAAGTCACTCAGTAAGCTTCATTTATTTTTTATTTATTTATTTGGAATATTTTTATCCTGTCCTACACAATCCAACTGTCTCAGGACAGCTTACAATATAAGTAAGCGATAAATACATAAACAATAAAAAATCCAATAACAAGATGTGACTGAGAATATAATAAAACCAGATTAAAATTATTTGAACCTTAAAATGTTGGGTGAATATAAAGGTTTTTACCTGGCACCAAAAGGAATAAAGCGTTGGTGCCAGGTGAACCTCTCTGGGGGGCGCATTTCACAGTTGGGGTGCCTCCACAGAGAAGGCCCTCCTCCGGGTGTTCACTTTCCTAGCCTCCTTCAAGGAGTGTTCCCAGAGCAGGAACAATGACTGACTATTCATGACTGAGCGGAGGACTAGAACCTTGGGCTGGCCAGCCTCTCAACCACAGACTGTACTTCCACAGATTAGCAAGCCATGGTTTATGTTAATCATGGTTTGTTGCTACAGCCCAGAATTGCCTTGCAGATAATCCATCTTATATTCCCAATGTCTAGTTTGTTACTCTCTGGCCTCTTTTGCAAAACTTCAGAGTCTCTTCATAGCTTTATGTTTCCTTCTTAGGAGACATGGCAGTGCAAATATGCCAGGAAGAAACAACAGGTGCAGCTATCCAAACACATCATGGCTTAAATAAGCCAGACATTGTAAACTGACAACAAACTACAGACAGTTTGCAGTGTGCAGCTGGTGAGCAAACCATGGTTTATCTGAGAGGACTGATTTGAGAGGAACACCACAGGAAGTTGGTTTTAGCAAACCAGTCCATGGTTTAGCACCAAGCCAAGCTTTTTTTTTTCTTCTTTTTTTTTTGCCTCACCTCAGGTATGGTGACCTGATTTCCTTAGAAGAAGAGAAGGGAAGAAAAGGAACACATACATTGCACTGAAGAGCTAATTCACCTTCTCCTAGGTACCTTACCTGGCATGTAGAAGGCTCCAGGGTAAACAGTGCTGGGAGCTTTGGAAGATGCATAGCCGACCAGTTCCCTGCTGTACTCATCACCTGAACTGGGAGGATACACCTGTGGGGCAAATAAGGTGGAGCGTCACCTCAGGAAGGCCAGACTCCCTTCTGCAATTCCCAAGGCATACGCTTTATTTATATAATCACAGCATTTTTATCCCCTCTTCCTGCCCCAAGGTTGAAAAACCCAAAATACTCATTAAGCAAAAAGACAGCGAGTTCCTTGAACTAGATATAAAAGTGGAGGGATTTCCTACGTTTGGAAAGAAAGTGCAAACTTAAGCAGGCATTGTTGCTGTTCCGAGAAAGAACATTTTTAAAGCCCCACCTTGCAAGCAGATGCACCAAACTTTGCAGCTCTTTGGATTAAGAAGTAGCCCCGTGATGCTTGATTCACAAAAACAAACCAGGCAGCATGAGAATTAACTCAGAAGCAAGTCCTGTGAACGCAGCTCACGAGTTGGTGGGTAAAGACTGGAGCTTCTGCTTGAAAAAACTTGCAGTCTAAATTCCGATGCAGAGGGAGGAGAACCAAAACACACACACAACACACACACACGCGTGCGCGGTGTGGGATTGTGACATGCTCCCCCAGTCTATGCCATCTGGCTGGACCAACCCTGTCCTTCGCAGCCCACAGCTGCAATGCCACATTTCGGCCACCTGTATGGGCGCGCTGCAGCAAGTTGTAATAATAGGCCATAATTACAGGGAAACAGATAATTTTAGTTACTGGTACTGTGCAACAACCACGTCATTTGTGCAACAACCATGTCGGGAAAGTCAGGGTGAGAGGCAGTAAACTTCCTGGCAGGGGGGAATATTTAAACAGGGGTGGTCCAATACTCCAGTTCTTCCATTGAACAGGTGCTGGGACCATGTGAACCAGTGAGCTTGCAGAAGAGGGTGGGAGATACAGGACCGAACCTTTGAAGGAGTGGCTCCTTCCATATACATCAGCCGAACTTTAAGATCTTCCCCTGAGGTCCTTCTTTGGGAGCCCACCTTGAAGGAGATTAGAAGAGCAGGTGCCCAGAGAAGAGCCTTTTCCATGGTAGCACCCCAGCTTTGGAAACTGCTGCCCAAAGAAGTGCACCTGGCACTAACCCTTTACTCTTTTTGGCAACAGGTCAAAACATTTTTGTTTTCCCAGTGTTTTAAGGGCTGATGGGTTTTATATTGAATGTTTTGTTTATACATTCTATTTTAATATGATATTATTGATTTGTGAGCCATCGTGAGAACTGTTGTGGGTATAGATGCGGGAAAGGAAAGAGTCCTGGCTGGATGGGGGCAAACCTAATGGCACCTGCTTGAGGAAGGAGAAGGCATTTCAGGCTCAGGTGAGCATTGGGAAGAGAGGTTCAGGTGAGCACTGGGAGCCACAAAAGGCACAGTTACTAAATCAGGGCTAGATTAGTTCCTGCAATCTTTTCAACATGTGCTGAACTTGGTAGGAGAGTGTTCAGGGGATGGAGGCTTGGTGAGGGCAGCAGCCCTGTGCCCATCCTGGGGAAGAGAGATTAAAGAAAGAAAAAAAATCATAATTCAGCAGGGGGAGACCCGAGCTGGCTGGCACTGAATGGAGAGCCAGGACGGATGGCTGTCTTCTGGAACTCTTCTTCCAAGGAGTGCAAAACTTGGGGTCTCAGAATGAACATTTGCTTTGGATGCTGGAGGTCCTACGCTCATCCCCAAGGGACTTCCACAGCACTGGTCAGGTGAGGTGTCAGATGGGGAAGGCTGAAACCGAGTATCCGAATTACTAATCCAAGGACCGAAAGAAACCGATATTGAGACTGGCCCTGAGAGTTTCAGAATGAGCCTGCAAAATCGAACCCTCTCGAAGATTCACATGCCCGTAAGAAAGACGCGACCTTCCGCTCAACTTGTGTGACACCGGTGGGGGAAGGCTTGTGTTTTAAGCAGGACGGTCCGAGGATTTGATGCATCTCCTGCCTGCTGCTAAAGCCCCTTCTCGTGGCTTTCCGCCCCTTCTGTCCCACAGTCTTCCCTCCGAGACGGTGGGAGGAAGCGGGCAAAGGGGCTGAGCCTTGCTTACACTCCCAAATCTTTCCCCTCTGCAGTGCGTGTGAATATAGAGAGAGGCACGGAGGGGAGGGAGGGGAGGCGGAAAGGGTACCAAGGCGAGACGAGGGGGTGGGAGAGCACACAGGCTGGAAGCAATGGGGGGAGGACGCGGGAGAGACGCGGGGAGGCAGAGTGGGGGAATGAAGCCGGCGACAAAGAATAAGAAAACCAGTAAATTGCCTTTCCCTATAATTTGATTAAATAGCAAGAGCCGGGGCTGAGACTGGAGTGAAGCAGAATAATAGCAAGGCACCATCTGCCAGTACTTGGCGCCCAGCCAGTTCTCCAGGCAGCTGTGGAGCTGGGATGGGAGGGGAGGAGGAGACAAAAAGCGAGTTGGGGGAGAGCCACTTAAAAAAAATGGAGACGCACGCACCAGATAAAAGCCTTGAGAAAGGAGACGGCAACAATGACAGCAACCCTCAAGGTCTCAGGTCGCGTCGCCCGGCAAACAGCGGCAAGGGTGACCCAGCACCCGCGAGTTTCCGTGCATTTCACTTCCTGAACTGGAAAGGGCAGCTCCTTTCCTTCGGTGCTGGCCCTTTTGGCTCCTCTCAGGCGGGAGAGGCAAAATTCCAGGGGGCTCCACTGGGAAGGGCTGGTGGGCTTCCTGAAGCCCCCCACTGGGCCACAGCATAGGAATCACAAGTGCCGATGCAGTTTATTCGTTTGCAATTTACTGCTCTGCCTAAACGCCACTTCTAAGTGCTTGCCAGGGTGTAGGGAAGCAGAAGGGGAGGGCCTTAAAATAGAAACGGAGAGGGAAATGCTCGTCAACCAGACAGAGGCTCAAATACACTGAATTTACAGGGGGAAGTGGGGGCTTGCAAACCTTGGCGTCAAGAATGTGGAAAAGAAACCCACTGGCTTGGGTTTGAGGTGAGACGAAAAGACAATGAGAAGGAATCAGATGGAAGTTTTGGCTCTAAAGTACCGAGTTTCCCCAAAGGAGGGGTTTTCTCCCCCTTTCCTTTGAATCAGTGTGCACGTGTTGTGATGTTTTATCATTCTCTGGCTTTAAAAGAATTTGTTGGAAGTGGAGCAAAGAGCAAACTTCCTTTTGCGCAGCCTCCTTCTAAATACCCAAATTACGCCAGGATGCTAATTAACCAATAACGCTAGAGCAAAAAGATCTTTCCATGCCTCTCCCAGCTACGTACCACCCCATCCAATGTTGTTCCTCCAACCCTCACCGTTGCATAAACTTGACCTATGGGGCAAGGTTGGGGGCAGCCAAGAGAATTGGGAATTTGCAGATCTAGGAGGAGTTTTGAAAAGAAAAAGGTGCACCGGGAGCGGGTGTTGAAATGGCTTCCACGTGGCAGCGCTCAAAGGCCCAGTGTGGTTTTTGCTACAGCATGGGATGCCTTGCATAAGGCGGCCAGAAGGCAGTCCAGGATTCTCTGGCTGACCCCCAACAGGAAACATTAAATCTAACGGCACCTCCTTCGCTGCTTTCTCTCCCCCTCCACTCGGGCTGCAGCTTGCTCACTGCCTCCATCAGCGGAAAAAGAAAGGGACCCCAGGGACACCCCTCTCCAAGGCCAGTCCCACACAGAAGATCCCTCCCTGCAGTTCACGACCCATCACCTAGAAAGCAGAACGGGGGAGCTCTCTCCCCAAAGATACAAATATTTTCTGCAGCAGCTTCCCTTATTCAAGCTGATTGGCACAGACCTCGTTAAGAACGTTTGAAAACGAACTGAACTGCTTGTGTGTAAGATGGGAGATAGTGAAAAGGACCCCAAGGCAGAAGGTGATGGGGCATTTGGGGGACAGGATGGCAAAGCTTGAAGGGGGGCAGGTGGGTGTCTCCCTCCATGAGGAAATGAGAAAATTGGGAGAGGGAAGATTGATTTGACAGAGAATTCTGGATAGGGAAGGGGAGTATTTGTAGGAATAGTCAACAGAACAAAATCAATATAAGGCTAATAAAATTTAACCTGGTCTCAGAGAGTGCTTTTAATTAATTGATTAATTAATTAATTAACTGTGGTTTTTATTTCTCCCAGTAACTGAAATTCTCAGGGCAGTTCACAACCTTTTTGGATGAGAACAAACGCCATAATTCCACATGCATGCTCACGCACAGGAATCTCAAGAATTGCACTACTTGGGGATTGCTGCTGCCATTTGATTTCAAAGGTTACTAGTCCTTATGATTGGGAAGAAATGCTCGAATGGGTTTTGGCCAATGCCTGCCAAGATCTCAGATGCCACTGTGGCAGTTGAATAGGGATCTCCAGCCGTTAGGAAGAGGAAGGAACTTGGGGGGGGGGGGGGACACAGCTTTACACCCCATGCTCCTCCACATGACAAAGCAGAATCAAAATAATATTATGGAAATAGCAGGATCTTAGCTGCATAATTTACGCAGATGTGGAATTCAACAATTCCAGGATTTGGACCACTCTGTGATCGAACTGAGATCAAGAGGAGGGAGTTGCCTGGAAGGCCATGAGTTTAGCTTACTATTAATTAATTAAATATTAATATCAATTCATATTAAGGTCTTAATTCCACTTTTCCCCTAAAAAAATAACCAAAGCAGCTTACAGGAAAAGAAATTTAACCAAAAGGAGAGGCAAACAGCTAGATGGAAAGCATTAAAGGTGCGTCTTTTACAAATTTAGATAGAAAGAAAAGGCATTTCCAGTCTGGCTAAGCCAGTTGAGGATGGTTGCAACTGGAAACCTATTTGCATGGATTGCACCCTAAAAGACTTTCATAGGCTGTGGGGAAAGCTGCTCTTTCTTCAACCCCCATTCACACACACACCCCTCAACGGCGAACTAAGTTCTAGAAGAGTCATTTAAACATTTCTCCCCGAGCACCTCACAAGACTCGGGCTAGAAAAGGCCTCAGTCCACCCACCAGTCCTGGTACTGCTGATGCTTTGAAAGAACACCTGGGCAATAAAGCAGCATTTCCAAGAATTCATGTAAAAATGGCTGCCCCGAGGGTCTAACATACGAGAGCCACAAAAAAACACAAGGCAGGTGTTTTTGGTTCCTGGTAACCTGCTTCCTAGCACCCCAAGCAGGCAGGTTTAACCATAGGATGGCTGTGGCAGAGGATTTTCTGTATCAGCCGCAGAGGTCAGTCTAGATGACCGCTGAGGTCCCTCCAACACTAGACATCTACCCTCACTTCTCCACTGCCCAGGACCTATGTGGCCATCATGCCCATGCCGTCCAGTCCCCCACAGCACCAGCCTACAATCCACTGTAGCCAGCCTCAAGCACCCTCATTCTAGCCCCTTTCACCCCCTGCCCCTTTTCAGAGGCAGAACAGCACCCACACAAAGCCCCTTGGGCTACACATTTTCAGCACCCCACCCCACCAGGGCCGTCCCGCCCCATGCCACAGCAGGTCCAGGAAACCTGCTGTGACATCCCAGAAAGACAGCCAATCGAACCAAAGTGATGGGATTTCCTAGGAGAGAAAAATGGAATGGCTTACCGAGGAAGGGAGTCCCGGAGGCACCTTCCTAACCTTTTTCGGCTGCCCCTCTGAAGGTGTGGAGCAGAAAGAGGGGAAAAAAGATGGAGAGAGATTAATTCAATAATGCCAACATGGAGGAGGAAAAGAGCCAGTTCTGTATACATAGCCTTGATTCTAAGGCTCCAGCTACGGGGAGGCATAAAAATGAAATAACAATAACAACATTAATGACAATAACAATAACAACATGCCAGTACTGGACAGACTTTAGGATTCCAGGAATAGACTTTAGACTCCCAGGATCAGTGTGGTGGTTGATCAGCTGATCACGAGTCCGAAATTGAGTTGTCTTGAGCCCACGTTTTTTGGAGCACCCGCAAACTGGGCCTGTTCTCTTTTTCTGCAGAAACTTGCCCAATGTCTTGCATTTCAGAAGGATAATTTGGGGTGATGGGAAGGGGAAGGGCCGCTTGCGGGGGCACTCGGGGACTGTCACCTATTGTTCACCCCATCTGGAAAATGCAGCATCAGAAACCCCAGGGACTTAACCGATGGCAAGGAAGTGCCAAGACCAGAGATGTAATTCTTTCTTTTTTTTTTGTAAGCCGTTCAGAGACTTTTAGTATTGGGATGGCATATAAAAGTTTCAGATAAATAAATAACACTGCGGGGAAGGCAGCCAGTGTCTGAGCAGGTGCAGAGTGCACATCCCCCTCAAGGCAGACCCAATGAGTTCAACAAGCTGTATCTTTTTCGACCGATCGTTTTGACCTGTTACATTTTGGGAAAGGTGCAACAGAGAGAGGGCTAAGAACTGACTCACAAAGGGGGCAAAACAGCTTGCGGCCCCCATCCTCACTCCCTTTCCATAGGCAGGACGAAAATCTAATGGAACTGATCTGCCACTGGAATCGCTTCAACGTCACAACCGCTTCCTATCTCCCACTTCCCTCCTTGCCGCTCGTCCAGCCTCACAACAGTCCTGCAAAGTGGTACAACAGAGAGAGACTGGCTCAAGGTTTTTTAGAACTGGTGGCTTTCAAGAGGCTTCTGGCTGTCCTCCACCGGGAACAGAGGCCTGGGCTCTTTTCAGGCTGATGAAGCAGGACTTTTGTTATGATTCTAGAGTGCTATATTTCAAGCAATGTGCTACCGGTATTTTTAGCATTCGTAGTTTCAGTGTTTTTCCTCCGTCTTTCATTCTTGTTCAGTACATGCTATTTTACCGCAGTCTGCATGGCCAGCGTGACTGAATCTGTAAAACGCAATCAATATTTCTGTCTTGCTGTCTAGATGGGGCAGTTCCCCACCACAACTACCAAGTCTGCAGACATTTTGGGCTGCAGCTCCCAATTTCTTCCAATGATGGCAGGGTGCCTGGAGACCCACTCATGGGGGACTGAGTACTCCCCACTACAGTTCCCATCAGCCCCAGCAAGCATGGGTGACCACGAATATAGGAGAGGCTGCTTTTCGGGGTGGAAACACATGCATCTGTTCAGCCCAAAGAAAGCAAGCGTGCACCTTTTTCTCGCAATATCTCCAATGAACAAAAGAAAGGAACAGAAATTGACGGTGTGAGCAGTTAATGCAAAGGGTAGGTTAGGTGGGACACCTGAGGGCAGGAAATGGACGTACATCATCCAGAACTCCTTGGGTATTTTCACCATTTTGGCAAGACTAAAACGCTGCTCGCTGAGCTGCCCGCAGCAGGGAAGTTTCAAAACATTTGCCCTACAGGGCGCAGACAATCGACCAAGGAAAGGAGCACCCAGTTTTCTGTTCTTTTCTTTTTTTAAACCCAGCAAGGGTTTAAAACCCCCATGGCCGAGCAGGTACACCAAAAATGCCATGAGTGAATGCTCAGAGGAATTGCTAAATAGTTTCCTGGTGCTTCGGACAGAAGTGCTCCACCTCACTTCTTTGACCTCCTCCTAAAGACTCCTCAAAAGACCAGCCCCAAAACAACACAGACCAATTAAAAATATGGTATTATACGATTATCTCTTTTTTCCTGAAACACAGAATACCTAAGAGTCCTGGTCATTTCCACACAACCCCTCCTTGCCTGGACTTGAGCATAATCTTAGATTGTAAGTAGCTAGGGGCTGGGCACCTCTGATCCTATTCTTTATAAACTGTCTTGTACAGAGATGGTCCTTTACTAAATATACTACTGCTCATCTATAATAAAATAAGTCTGTCTGTCCATCCAGAAGCACTGTGGCACAAGGGCTATGAAACCTAGAAACCTGAATGCTGGGATGCCTGCGAAAGGGACCCAGCACTGTGTGTGCCAGGGTTATTTTGTTTTTAAAATGATTGCTTAATGTTAATTAATTTATAACATTAAGCTGTGGTTAAAGCTTGCAGGGACATCTTCAGTCGCTAGGTGGCAGTTGTCACAACAAGCGTATTGCTTGGCAAGCCATGCAGTTTGTGCCCAGGACACATTAATGGCCCAAAGGACAATGTGATAAATCTGCTCTCTCCCCTTTGCTGTGAGGCAGCCCACCTTGGGCAAAGGAAATGGGCAGACCGCACCCTTGGTCTGCACCAAGCTGGAACTACCAATGGTTCTGACGGTGGAGTAACTTTACTGAAAGGTGCCGCCGCATCAGGGCTTTTCCAGCCTGTGCAGAAACAGTCCTGTCTGCCCGGGAATTAATGCAGGACTCCCATATCACCTCAAGGGTCCGCAGAAGAGACACCAGAAGGACTGCAAATTCTGCCCCACCCTCCAGCCTGTACTGCTGCACGAGAGGGAGAGAAAGAGGGCGAAGGAGAAAGACTCGTGGCTGCTTCCTTGGATTCTTTGGCTGCAATGAATGCCAGATTTCTGCTGCAGAGCAGTTTCTTCAACCGGGGGGTGGGTGGGGGGCTTCAGAGGAGCTTGGGGGCAGGAAAGAAAGGGGGGCCCATATCACAGATCAGGCCTCATGAGTCAAGCAGAACACCCAGAGAAATTTGTGAAGGAGCCCTATGACTAATGCCGTGGGGGCGGGGGGAATCTAATAATATATAAGAAATAAATTGTGAGAGAACATGCAGACTATCCACCAATTCGAGGCTGAGCAATTCGTTTACCCTCAATGCACCATCTCTCTCAGGTGACCTTCCACATGGGGATGATGTGAAGGTAACTCCAGAAGGGAGGGAGGGCTGGTATGCTATCCAGAGCTCCCTAAGAGGTTATTATTAATAATATGTATTAATCATTAATAAATATTAATCACTATTGCTATTATTAGCAGCAATAATGCATGCGATTGACACATCTGATGAAGTCAATTATGGGACACCATCACTCTGGGTAGAATAAGTTAAGAGCAGGAACGTTCCTGCTGTTGCAGCAACAGACAAACAGCCTACCCTTCTAGAAATAACAGTATAACCCCTGAACTAAAATAATGCTTTTGTTATGAGTGTTGTTTCTTTTCTTATTAGACATTTTACAAAGAATGGTGCCTTGCAGATTTTATTACTCTAGTTGCTTTTCTATAAAAGGACAGGCTGTGTTGAGGTCAAAAAGGCACCAACTCCTCTGGAAAGAAGAATTCTCTTTCTCCATGGTGTTGCTATATTGCTATTACAAATGTATTCATGATAGCCACTGTCATGGTAAAGAAGCCAAGTGTCCACGGGGTGACTTTAGGTCTAGCCTACCTCACAGGGCTGTTGTGAGGTAAAATGGAGAGGATATGTACTCCACCTTAGCCTCCTTGAAAGCGGGAAAAAGGCAGAATGTTAATGTAAGACATGAATAAGGGCTGGGGCCAAGGTCTGCTTCAAAGAGGGACAGAAACAGGTTTTTTCTTACGCTGTCCAAAGACAGGAAGTGTGTTGCTGCGGAGGGGTCTTCCAACGTAAAGGAGCAAGAGCAGATGCCTAGCAGAGAACACACCTGCCCA
Source organism: Varanus komodoensis (assembly GCF_004798865.1). NCBI lineage: Eukaryota > Metazoa > Chordata > Lepidosauria > Squamata > Varanidae > Varanus > Varanus komodoensis. Next base: position 2,187,445 of record NW_025336467.1, on the reverse strand, counting down.
CGCTCCCCGCAAACAAACAGGGAGAGTTGAACGTCTTTCTGGCTGGCACGGTCCATGGCCAGCTGGCAGGCAAGGTGGCAAAGCAGAGCCTCCATATTTAGAGGCAGTCCATCTCTGGACACGCAGCTGCGTTTAGGCCTGATTCCACAGGGTGCTTGTGTGGCGCTACAGAGGCGGCACCAGTTTTCAAGGTGGGGGGGGGGGGCAAAATGGTGCCTTCTTCATTGCAGGCATTTGACCTCCGAACCACAGAGCCAGGCTAGAGGGGAAGGGCAGCCCCACCTACGGACTTCTGAGGCGCCATCTGCTGGCTGGTGTGGGAAACAGGCGGCCAGCCAATGGAGCTTGGGACGGATCCAGCAGGGCTTAAAGCCAGCGAACGAGAGGTCCAAACTCCGTTTCTTCCCATCTCGTCACGAGCCAGAGGGCCAGTGGCCAAGCAGGGCTGCCCCGTCCAACACACACGGAGAAAACCTACGTACCTATACTGCTGTCTGCTCCTCTCCTACGCGGGTTGTTGGCATATGGGTAGTATTGGGATCCGCTCTTCACCCCGGTCGGGGACAGCGTGCTGGGACTCGAGATCCCCATTTCGCTGGGCAGAAAGCCAGGCTGCAAAACAAGAGCAGGGCATGAACAGAACGCAGGGAAGGGACCCCTGCCGACCCAAGCTGAACCCACCCTGCGGAGAAGTTTTGCTCAGGCACTGTTTGGCAAAGCAAGGAGAAACCAAGGATAGTGTGTGCCCTTTCATGAAGAGATAGACACTTCCTGGTCCAAAGCCCTGCTCAGCCCAAGCAAGACTTCCTGCGATTTTCGTTTCCCACCACAGACCAAACCCTTTTGGGCAGGTGGGCACATCCGGGCAAAGGCGGGAATCCAAGAGGGCACCAAGGGCGCTGTCACAAAATGGCTGCCATCACAGGCATGCCCAGTTGCAAAATGTTTATGTCCCAGAGGAAAAGTGGCGGGTCTAGAAAGGACAGTCCTTCACCCAAGAATTCAAGTGTGAGGCTGAGGTGGGATCTGAGCTACAAGGACACAAAACCAGCAACAGTTTGAATGCCATGAAGATGGTGCCGGTGGGCAGTGTCTGTGTTTAACCAAAAAATAAATCCACCTTGAGAAATAAAATTCATACAGAAAGGGGATGTCTGCATTATTGAGAGGCATTCGCACGGACTACGTTGAAGCTTCCCAACTGATTGAAGCTGGCAGAATGGAGGTACACTGCCCCTGTCCAAAGAGGCTTATTTTGCCAGAGGGAAGTGCTTAAAGTCACCAATGGGACTCTCTTCAAGAAAATGTGTATTTCAGCATGACTGTGAAAGGTGGAGCCTCCTGCACTGGGGATGGTCTAGCTGTGAATGCCAGGTGCTTGACCACGGCAGAGGGCTGTTTGGCTTGTGGGTCTTTCCAGAGGGGATCAGGCCAGCTGCTGCTGGAGGCAGGGGCAGGTAGCCCTTTGGCCTTCCGTCTAGCCCATGCCTGTGCCCAGCGGACATGAAGAGATCCCCAGGAATGCAAGTTCCGTGTTGCCTCTCCTAAACTGGAGATGGCAACTCCCAAGGGCCAATTCTTCCCCCTCTGCTGGACAGAACTGCTGAAGACCAGACTTTGCCCCTAATGGCTGCTGGAACTGGGGCAAAACATTTAGGCGGCCACACAGAACCACATAAATGTATTACTAATGTTGTTGTTTTTGTTAGTATTATGACAGTTATATCGCACCTTGGAACCCAAAGCAGCTGAGCTCAGTCTATTTTTAGCCTCACAATAGCCCTGCGAGGTAGGCCAGGATGAGAGGGAACTATCAGTCCCTGAGCTTTGTAGCCAAATGGGGTCTCAAACCCAGATCTTCCAAGTCCCACCACCACAGCACACCGGCTCTCCTTATGTCCTCTGTGTGGGCTGGGGATGCTTGGAATTATAGTCCAACACGTGGGGGGCGGGCACTCCAGGTCTAGGAGCCTGGACTAACGCCTTATGCCAAAATTCAGCTCCATTTATTCTTTTAACGCAGGACTTGCACCCCAAGGAGTTCAGCACACTGTAGAAGGAGTCTGCGTCTCCCATGTCCCTTCCTATCATGCATCTCCCCTCCCACTGGGACATTTTATTTCAAGAAATCAAACCAAACCCGTAACGTTCAACAGCTCGGCTGGCTGGCAGCTCTCCTGTTCAGATTTTAAAAATTAAATCCACTCCAGCACTGAGAAATGTCTCTGCGCAGCTGTTTCAAAACACAGTTATGGAAAGACTGGTTGAGATATGTAAGCAACCCTTTTTCTCCTCAACCCGTTTTTCTCAGAAGGGTTTTTCCTTCTGTAAAAACAGCCACAAAATTCACGTGTGCATGTGTGTCTGCCAGGCCATGTGGCCCCGCCGGAGTGCTGGGACTTAGAATCGGTCGGACGGGTCAACATGAGACGGCATGGCAGCCCAGAGAAGTTGCTGTGAAGCCGAGAGGCTCCGAGTTCGAATGATGCCGGCATTCTCCGGGCAAGCTCGGCATGGAATTGAGCTGCATCTCTCCATGTGCAGAACCCTGCAGCAGCCTCAGATCCAAAGCATCCCTCTTCGGGCACCTGAGAAAACCCCGGAACCAGACACGAAAGCAACCGCCGCTTGGGCTCCTTGTCCTTGTTTCTGATCTATGATATCCAGAACAAAGCTCATCTTGAACATACAGATTCTACTCAGCAAGGATTAAGCATGAATCCACCAGCCTTTTCCAACCGTAGCCCCCACCCCTGTGGTTGCAGTACTACAATCCCCATCATCACATTTCCCATCATCCCTGGCCATGCCCAATGGGGATCAAAAGTAGTCAAACTGTAGTCCAACCTTTTGTTAGGGATCCGAGATTGGGAAAGCCAATCAGGGCCTTCAAGAATCTATAATTTTTATTTGGAACCAGGTTGTCCTGATGTATGTGCCAAAGATTGTCATTGGTGGACCTTCCTGGGAAGCCACCTCTAAAGGAAATAGGGAGCGTGGCTACGAGAAAAGGGCCTTCTCGGTGGTGGTGGCACCGCAACTCCGGAATCAGCTCCCCAAAGACGTTTTCCTGGCACCTTCTATTATTATTTTCGACGCCAGGCAAGGCCTTTTTATTTTCCCAGTATGTTAATCGTTAAGGTAATGTTAAAGATTTTCGTTCTATTTGTTACATTTTGTGCTACTGTGCCTTTTATTGGTTTAAGAACTGAGGATACTGTGGGGCAATTTTGTGGTTGTTTGTCGGGATTTTAATACATTTGACAATCTATTTTATGTTTTATGATGCATATTTTATTGCTATAATATTATACTTTGCAACCTACCCAGAGAGCCATTTTGGCTAACAGAAAAGATAGAAATCTAATACATGAATGAATAAATAGAGAGGCACAAGAAGAGCCCCACTGGATCAAATAAGTTTCCCCTGGTGGTTTTCTCTCAGCGCCTGATCTTTAAAGGTAGACTGCTCATGCATATAGAGGCTCCTTCAAGCTATCCCACAGTGAACAAGCACTGATCAGCCCCAGCATCTAATAGCAAAATGACAACAGCAGCAGCGGTGCAGGTTCTGTGTTTCTGGTAAATGTTTTATTTGGTTGTGGGGTTTTCCCACATCATCGTCCCAGAATTAAGAAACTCCCAATGAAACTGTCAAAAGGAAGTTGTTTTGTGCATGTACTGACTTATTAACAGACAGAATTCACCCTCTTAAAATGCTTCCCCCCTTTCCTCGCTTTAAAGGACCCTAGGAGTGAGTCTGAAAAATATTCAGATATGACAATGCAATGGAGCCTCTCCATGCAGTGGCAGTATACACATGGACCAAAAAGATGAACCAGAGGGACAAGGGAAAGGGGACCTGGCCCCCAGGTGCTGGGAGGAAAGCTGGCCACATCCAGAAAACTCTTGGGCCTGTCCCAGCAAGTTTCTTCTTGTGCAAACAGATTTTCATCTCCAAAAGAAGCACCCAGGTGAGTCAAGCTAGCACTGGCCCACCTGGGAGCGTCATGAGACCAAAACATGTGGCTTCAGCCCTGCAAGCGCCGTACCTGCTGTAGTCAGACCAACTTAATAACAAAGATACAGACAGACAAAAGTAAACCAGCAGGGCTTACCTGGTTGAGGGGTGACAGGCCGGGCTCCCTTCCGAAAGGGTAGGTGCTTCTCTCGGTACCCTTTCCTAAGCACAGGGAAGCAAGAAATGTTCGGTAAGTGCTGGGCATGGTTGGCAAAGGGGCAACCTGCTGCGGGCAGGTGATCACCTACGTAAGCTCATGGAACTTTTCCACACCTGTGATTCTGACGTTGCAACCTGGAGAGAACAGGCTCCTGCTATAATGCCCAAGAAAAAGTGTCCTGAGGGAGGGAGGGAGGGAGGGAGGGAGGGAGCAGATTCAGAGTTAAGTTGTGCACACACGTGCTTGATTCTGGATGGTTCTGTCGTACGGTGGGGTGGCCACATAACAGCTTGGGGGTTCGGTTCCAAAACTTGAGGGCAGGCTTGGCAGAGAAGGGGCAGGTATGATTGCTCCTGGCGAGGACCAGCACAAGGAAGGAAATCGCGTTACACTCACTCCTCTAACCGTGTCCCTGAAGAGCAGAACTGGAGTGTCGGTGGCCCTTCAGAAGACTACAGTGTCCATGATCCCCAACCCCACCCATGAACGGAGGTCTGGCAAAGTTCTGCTGGGAGAAATGCTGGGAACTTTTGAAAAGCTTCTGTGATGGTTGTTTGTTTGCTTGTTCTCATTCCTTTTTTAAAAAAGCAAAACAAAACCACATAACAGAATGAGGAAAGGGGTGATTTAGGCCAGTGGTGGCGAACCTGTGGCACATGGGCCGCAGCGGCACGCAGAGCCCTCTGTTGGCACGCGAGCCACGTCGCCCCAGCATCGCCCCAGCAGCCGAGCATCGGATAACAGCGCACATAGGGGCCATGCGCATGCTCGGACAGGAGTAGTGGCATCAGGTGATGACGTCATGAGCCATGACTCATTAGCCACGACTCTGAGCGTTCACGTGGCTGGTCAGTGCACTGCCAAGGATATATATATATTTGCTTGGACTGCCTGTGAGTTTTAATATGTTCGTTTTTATTAACACAAGATTTTAACTCTGAGTTTTCTTATGAAAAATTGAAATTTAATACCTAAGATTTAGCAAAGAGATGCTTTAATTAATGTTGTGCTGTCCCTTGGCATATTTGAATCTGCAGCATTATATTCAGGTTTTATTGCGGTGTTGGCACTTTGTGACAAATAAGTGGGTTTTGGGTTGCAGTTCGGGCACCCGGACTCTAAAAGGTCTGCCATCACTGATTTAGGAGATCAGAGGATGTGAGTGAGGCTGTGGGAAAACGCATTTTGTGTGCTGCTCGAAGTAACTAGGAGCTCCATCATATACCTTGCCTTATTTCAGAGACATGGATGGATTTTATTGATCATTGATTTTATTTATTTTTTATTTTTATTTTATTTATTTTTATCCCCATCCCTCCAGTGCACCTGATTTCCCCCTAAACTTATGCCCTTCCTTGGAAGGATGAACGAACCTTCATCCAGGCCTAAACCAATAAAAATGAGATGGGCTTTAAGTCCATATTTAAGTGCAAATAAACAACAAATATAAATATAATATATATAAACAAATTATAAATATAAATTAACAAATAAAATAAGTGCACTATTTGCACTCTGCAAAGAGAACTAAAACAATCAGTTTGGATAAAACCCAGTCTGGGCCGCATCTTCCCCTCCGAAAACACGGAGGCAGCACAGCAGCCAACAATGACAACCTTCCTCTCTTGCTTGGAAGCCACGCCTGCAGCCACAGGGGGTGCTCTGGAAGCCACGAGCTCCCATTCCACAACAGCATGAAGGAAGTTTCTCCACCCACATTCTCCCGTTCACTCGAGAGGCTTAGAGTTAAGTAAACAGGAGGTCAAAGGGTTACAGGGCAAAATCTTTTAACTGACCTAATTTTTTAAAAGCGGTTTAGGAACTAAATTTGCCACACAACCGCCTTCTTCTTCCCCTCCCTTCTGCATAAAAATAGCCCCAGTTGGTTTCGTCACTAGGCTGATCGGGTTTAAATCGCGAGGGGGTGGAGGGTGGGAAGAAACAACATCACCCCAAAGCCTCCCAGAGACAGGCAATGACGACCTTCTTCCTTCTTGCAACAACTGAGTTTCTTGCACGGCAAAAAGTTTGCCCTAAAATTAAGATGAGAGCTAAAATGCAAGGTGAAAAAAACAGCTTCTCATTCTTGAGGGAAGAATCCTTTTACGAATCTGGCCGAGGGGTTGGAGAGACCCCAAATAAGCAACCAATTAGAGAGAATATGTTTGCTAACTTAATGGATTATCGCACATAGTAAATGTTTACAGTGAAGGGGCACAACTGTTCATAATGCTAGCTGTGCCTGGAGAAATCCCCGTAGTTTTGATACCTCTGGGATCTTGGAGAAGCATTTTGGGCTTCCATTTCAAACCCCTACGGTTGATTTTAAATTTGAATTAAAAGCTGCACATTTGGGTAAAGCTGCTGAGGCAGTTTTATACCAGACACAGACTAGCAAGACCCCTAGGAGGCCAAACCTGAAAACTAGAGCAGGCCCAGAGCAAAACAAAACAAGCGTGTGAACCAAATCTGCTGGAACACAACCTGGTTGAGGTAACCACCCTGTCTGTGGATGTGTGGAAGTGCCCTTAGCCACAACTGGACACGCAAGTGCCAAATCATTTGGCTGGCCAGAGGGGAACAACACAGAGATGAACGATCTGTGGAGGTTTGGAACCTTGGCAGGCCACCAGGTGAATTTCATCCATGAAGAACAGGTATGCTTTGCACAGGTGATTTCTGGAGCCTGCTGCAAGAATCACCCACATGAGGTCTTCCAATCAGGCACCCAGGCAGGCGGGGTGGAAAGCAGCAATGACAATCCTACCTCTGGCTAACCCTTCTTCTAGCCCTAACCCTAAAATCTTGACTGTACCAAAAGAACCCCCTGTGGCAACGCCAGAATATTAAGCAAAATGTGATAGAAATGCAGGGACCATGTTTAGGCAAGAGACAGAAAACGTGTGTGGGAAAGAGAGCGAGCCTGTTCGAGGGGGCGGATTTGAAAATGGAGCACCCAACCGGAAAATTCATGAGCACACCAGAGAAGTAGGTATCTAGTGTATGACCTTAGTTTGGCTTGAGGGCAGAGAAAGCATCTTCCCTCTGAAGCTAAGCAGGCCCAAGGCTGGCCTGAGCTTGAAGGGGTACCCACCTTGACTTCCCCAAGGGGAGAAAGGTGGGTTATAAATATAATAAACAGACAGAGGTATGTGGGAAATGAGAACATATAAATGATCAACTCTTAGGGGAAATGAGAACAAGACTAATCAGCAACGTGAGTCCCCTGCCCTTTCCTCCCATGGTAGCCCTACAACAACCCTGGAATAATCCGACTTGCCCACAGCTGCTCAGGGGCTTCCCCAGTGAGGCCTGGGCAGGAGGAGGTGTGGGAGCTGATGGAAAGTTCCTGCAGGATGTTGGGGTACTCCCACACCGATTTCAGAGTTCCACGGACCACCAGTGGCAAAAGCAGTTTGGGAGGGATAACAGATGTCTGGGGGGGGGGGGCAGAAGTGGGCAGGGGAAAGTTTCAATGGAAGAATGGAGGGGATTTTAAAACCCTATTTTATGCGCAACTGTGGTGAGCGAGAACCAAGCTTTGCTTGCCTACCTTTGGCTGGGATTGTAAATATGTCGAAGAACCCCCCTGGTCTGGCATCTGGAGAACAAAAAGCCACCATTCAAACAGAGAGGTGAGGCAGAATGCAGCAGGGGCAATCCATGTTTAACAAGCCCACTTTGAGCCACTGTTCCAGGCCCTGGCTTGGGTCTGTTCCAGGTATTTAAAACTTGTTCTAAATGACAAGAGCCATTCAATCCGGGCATGACAAGAATGACATTTCCAGATCCGATCAATTCTATTAAGCATGCAATTCCCAGTGAGTGGAGAAGGAGGAGAGTCGCAGGGATTAAAGGCAACGTCAGTGGGGCGGAGGGGGGATCGGGGCAGCGGGAGGAGAGCCCTGAACCGATTACAACTACTGGCCAAGGCATTCACCCATTACGAGCTGGGCCCTGAATAGGAGTTAATTACTAGAAATAATAACTTGAAAGAGATCGTCTTTGGCTTATGGGTTTCCGTACCACTTAAACAATTTCCATTGCTGAATTCTCCCTCGCCTCCCCATCAATTAATTCATAAACACTCAGGACAAAGAAGGGGAGGGGAAATGAGCATGGATGGAATATAAAACCCTGCAGATACACACACAGGAGACAGAAAGGGAGAGAAATGCACACACACAATCCATGCCTCCCCTTGCTCCAACCCATCCCCACGAATGCCCATCATTTCTTCAGTGCGGGATCAGTGCAGGGCAAGAAACAAACCAGGTAAGTCTGTAAGATCGCTGATGTTCTTGTATTGTGTTCAGGCATCTGGACTGAATGGACCGCTTGTCTTAGCTTTCCCCTTACACGCACTTGAAATTAATGTGTGAAGAGAACGCACAAGCCAGCAAATCCAGAATGGATGTGGTGTGAATTCTCTGGGTGCAGGATTCACAGCAAACCTCTTTTGGCTTGACAGTTACATGCAAATTTGGAGTGGCTTTTGGGGGTGGCATTCCACAGCAGGATGACGCTGGGGCTAAAAGGAGTGCCACCAAATTCCCCCGAAGGCCAGCCTATTTTAATTCACTGCCAGGAAATACCCTTTAAGAGAGTCATTTCCATTGTTTCAAATATGGGGTGTGGGAGGAGAGCCCACGAAAAAGCCAGGAAAGTGCTGGTCCACTGGCCACCAGAAGAAAGGGCATGGACACCCAAGGATCCACAGAGGTCTGGATTTGGCCCACAGACCTGAGGACCAAAACCCTGGAAGGTCATGGAACTTACAGTTTGTTAATGCTTGTTGCCAAAGAGCCCGTACTCTAGGAGCTATGCCTGGCAGGCGGAAGAAGGGTAAAGAAGGCAAAAAGACTGATCACTGGGGAGCAAGGAATGGTGGGTGGACAATTCCTTGGCGCTGAAGTGTGGCCTGTGAGCCGCAGATGCCAGGAAGCCCTTCCTGACAGTCGGGACCCCCAGGGTGTGGAATGGGCTTCCTCGGGGGGTGGTTGAGGCCCCATCGGGGAGGGTGCTCAAGGACAGGCTGGACATGCACATGGTGGGCATGTCGTGAGCGGAGCCGGGGTCAGACTAGATGGCCTGGGAGACCCCTTCTGACTCGCTCTGTTCCTATGTTTCCCCCGTGACCTTCCTGTGAGCGATGCAAGAAATGGCTGAGAAGACAGCGCTGTGCACAGAAAGCGGAAGAAAGCTGGACAACAGAAGGGCAACTGGGAATACTGAAGGGGACCAGCGCCACCCCTGTCCTTCTGCCAACGCCAGACTGGCCTTCTCTTTCTGGACCACTGCAGTGAGGGAGGTCCCCTGCCTTCAGCCACAATCCTGAATTAGGAGCCCTTTTCATGCACAGAGAAACCCTTGACGTGCAACATCAGAACTTACCAACTATGCCGGATCCCAGGAATGGTGACGAAGATACGCTGTTATGGGATGGCAGGTCTCTGTGCTCGCCGTAGTGGGAGCCTTCACCATAACCCTGCTAGAAGGAAAAACCCGAAAGACAAATGCTTACAAGGGAGACTTTAAAACAGATATTCAGTCTAGGGTGTCCCAGAGAACATTTCCTATGCAAGACCCATCCTTAAGACAGAAAAACATGAGGGGAGCTCCTGTTGTCCTCACCCCATGAGAACCAGCCACATGGGTTTTCCATCCCCACCCCGAGACCTCCTCTTTGCGCCCCCTTTCCATGATGCTTACAGTCTCTGCAGACAGTAAGAAAGTTTCAGGTTTGCTGGACTTTTCTGCCAAGATGGATTTCTAAGCCCTGCTTTCTCAATGTTGCTGCCCTCCAGAAATGTTGGCCATGCTGGCTGGGGATGATGGGAGATGCAGTCCATCATAGGTGAAGACACCAGGTGGTGGTGAAAGGACCTGACTGGCCCATGGCAAAAATTAACAGCATTTGCAGGTCTGGTCTGAAGGAATATGGGGAAGGGAGGCTGGCGGCCACACAACACGGCTTCCGCAATAACAGGTCCTGCCAGACAAACCTTGTGGAATTCTATGACAAGGTTTTGAGATGGCTGGATGGAGGGGATGCAGTGGATGTGGTATACCTGGATTTCAGCAAGGCCTTTGACAAAGTGCCCCATGATATCCTGGTGGAGAAACTGAGGAGTTTTGGGATAGACCAAAGCACTGTCCGGTGGATTAGGGCATGGTTGACTGACCGAAAGCAGAGGGTAACCATTGGCGGGGAATCATCAGGATGGCGGCCAGTGACAAGCGGGGTCCCCCAGGGCTCTGTCCTGGGGCCGATCCTGTTTAATCTTTTCATCAACAACATAGAAGAAGGGGTGAACAATCTGTTGATCAAATTAGCAAACGATACTAAACCTGGAACAGTGGCCACAACTGAGGAGCAGGTACTCCAGATCCAAAAGGCTCTGGACAGACTATGGAAGTGGGCAGGAGACAACAGGATGGCGTTCAATGTGGATAAGTGCGAGGTCTTGCACTTGCGGCATAGGAATGGGTGTCACAAGTACAGGTTAGGGGACAAGTGGCTGGAGAGCAGCACTTGTGAAAGGGACCTCGGGGTGCTGGTCGACTGCAGGCTGAACATGAGCCAGCCGTGTGATGCGGTGGTCAAGAGGGCGAACGCCACCCTTGGTTGCACAGCCAGAAGCGTGGCTTCTAGATCGAGAGAGGCGTTACTACCACTCTACACGACTCTGGTGTGCCCGCAACTGGAGTATTGTGCTCAGTTTTGGGCCCCTCGTTACAGGAAGGATATAGCCAGGTTGGAGTCAGTGCAGCGAAGGGCCACAAGGCTGGTGGCCGGTTTGCAGGGGAAGCCGTATGAGGCGAGACTGAGGGAACTGGGCCTCTTCAGCCTGGGGAAGAGGAGGCTCAGAGGGGACCTGTTGGCGACATACAGGTGTGTGAGGGGGTGTCACGCGGAGGTGGGCAGAGACCTGTTCTCCCCTGCAGAGGAGGGCAGGATGCGCTCCAACGGAGCAAAGCTCAGGGAACCCAGGTTCAATTTAGATGCCAGGAAGCACTGCCTAACAGTTAGGACCCCAAGGGTGTGGAATGGGCTTCCCCGGGAGGTGGCTGAGGCCCCATCGGTGCAGATGTTCAAAGACAGGCTAGACACGCACATGGTGGGCATGTTGTGAGCGGAGCTGGCTGGAGCCAAGGGTCAGACTAGATGGCCCAAGAGACCGCTTCTGACTCGCTCTGTTTCTATGTTCTGCAGAATCAAGCCGTAACAGCACCAGGCTCTGCAGAAAAGTGGGAAAATTGGCATGTTTTGAAAGTGTCTTATTTAAAGCAAAGACGAGGAAGGCCTGAGTACATGTGGAAAGGTAGTGTGTCGGCGGAGAAGGATTGTGCCTAGCTTCCCCATGCTATTATCTGCAGGAGGGGAAAAAAACCTAGTTTAAGTCATGATACAGACTGTCCACTACTGGAAACAGGATGTTGAAGGACATGGAATTTACCTGGCCCTGGAGAATTGCTCTCATTTTCTACCAAAGAGCTCCCCTCTCCATGTAGCTAAAGAAGAGCACGAAGCATAAGGACAATGTCCTGTTAATCTTTCCTTTGCACTGGGCACGCATCCTTCTTGCAGCAGAGGGTGATGGGAAACCAGAGAGTCATTTCATCACCCCTGTGCCTTCCTATAACTGTCTCCATTTTAGTTGGTGATTATACAGAACTTTAAGACTCAGGGCCTCAGTTTGTTTGTTTCCTCTGCCCTCTGCATTCCGCTTTCCTTTTGTAATGCACTGTTTCAATTGTAAGCAATTGCTGACAAGGAATTGTTTTTAATTTATTCTGCGGAGAGCACCCTTGGAGACTCCATAGCTGAAGAATGCAGCAAACATTCTTTAGAGAAATAAAATATTAGCCATGAGCAGCAGAGGAATGTCAGCTGATTTCATGAATTGCCTAGAGCAGCAGTTCCCAAACTGTGTTCTATGGCACCCCAGGGTTCTGCAAAAGCCTCGAATAATCTCAAAAATCAAATTTAAAATGGATTTTAAATGAAACCACATGAGGTCAACTATTCGAATGGCAGTTGGCATCCAAGCAGCAAATAAGGAAATGCATCACATCATTTGGTTCCTAGGACTCTATTGAGTCATGTTGGGAATAATCAAAAGAATTACTTTGGGATATTACCCTATAATCGATTTATTCATTTGCTATATTTAACATGCTTTCCCTTTATTTCCAAACCTGCTATGTTATGCGAAGCACTCAAGCAACTGGAGCAGATGATAGAAGAAAGAACCTTGCAGGTTCACAAAGCTTAGTAAAAAGCTGGGACAAAGTTAGGGCTCCATGGAAAAATGTCTTCAGAAATGTTCCGAGACACAAAAAGTTCGGGAACCGCTGCCCTAGAGGATCTGGCCGGACACTTTCAGAAATGACACACGGCTGCAACCCAGCAAGAAGCGGAGTAGGTAGGTTTTTGATTTCTTCTTTTACTCGAGGCAGTAGAAAGGGTTCTTAGGTGTACTCCCCACTCTTACCCTGACTTGGTCAAAAGTGGAGTTAGTTTGCTCTCCTGCTGCCCAGGATCCAGTCGCCGGTCTCTCATCCAGACCTGCTGGGGATGGGGTGGGGGTGCGGGGGGGAACAAACCCAAGAGAAAGAAAACACATAAGGGTTGCTTTGATCAGCAAAGCCTTCAAAAGGGAGCCTCGCAAAATTCACTCTTCCTTCTACAAACAGAAAAATATTTGGACGAAAAGCCCAAAGCACACCAACTCTTCCTGTTTTGCAAACTTTTCACATGATTAGGCTTCAAAGAAACCCAAGCGGATAGGTTCGGCAGGATGAAGGAATGAGAAAATAACTTCTGAGTGGAACAGCGGCAACAGAAACCTGGCTGATAAGGATGATAAAATATAGGTACAGTAGACTCCCAACTATCTGGCCTAATGTGGCACCCGCCACTTCTGCACATTAGTTCCACATCCACCCATCTGAAAATCCCAAACTCTGGGCCCTGGAGTCGATGTCTGCATGTCCTTAATGAACTTCAGCAAATGTCAAACACACAGGACCCACAAAACCACAGGGTGCTTACAAGTATCTTTCTGGGGTGGAGGGAGGATCGGTATATCTGCCACATTAATGTACATTAAGATGTTGGTACCAAGTTCTACAAGATGTATATACAGTAGACTCCCAACTATTCGGCCTAATGTGGCGGAAGGGCAGGCAGGATACCAAAAAAGCCGGATAGGCCAGAATTCTATCAATGCTCACTTCCTACCCCACACATACCATTAAAAACACCCTTTTTACACCAAAACTCGCTCTTATTCATATTTTCTGACCTCTTAGTACAGGCCAGTACTTTATAAATGTTTGTTATGTACTGTACTGTACGTTTTAAAAATTTATTACAGAAAAAGGAAGTCCAGGGATAAAAATATTGTACACATTTTAAGATAAATTTTATAATGTCTAACTTAATTGCGGGAAACATAAAATCATGTACACTGTACAGTATGAATACATATACTTTTAAAATAAACAAAACATTAACATAAAACGTAGACTTCATTCTTACAAAAATTATTTAAACTTATTTTACTGTTCATTGATAGTTATTTTTTAACTAGGCCGGATAGTACAGAGGCCGGATAGCCGCAAGCTGGATAGTTGAGTCTACTGTATATTTTACTCTATCACTCTGTGCTGCATGGAAGAATGATTCCCCCCAACCATGGATATCCTTGCATGTAGAAAGTCAAGCTGTCAGGGTCAGCTCTGGGCTCATATTGACACTTCACCGAAACGTCTGACTCCATGTTTGTCTTCTAGAAACGCTGGCCGAGAGGAGGTATTGTGGAAAAATGTGGGAGCTGCCAGCTTCTTGCCACCCTTTTAATCTGAGGTTGGATAAACGTCACGTTCTGCATGGAAGTATATTTCTCCTCCACCCCTGAAGTGGAAGAGAACTTCAAATTGCAAATCCCATCCATTCTAACCTGGAGTTGCACTGTTACTCCGCCCTCAAACACTCCTTTGCTACTCGGTTTTGGTTCTCTGTAGCAGACATGCAATAAATCACATGCCTTTTTTCAAATGCTCCCCCCAACACATGTAAACATGCACACTGCATAATGTTTCCTCCTTGCATTCATTTTCTGCAGTGCAGAAAATGCTATTAAAAGGGGGCAGGGTCAAAATATCTTAAATCCCAACATGGTTTAGCTTAAATTTCTTAGCAAAATGTCCCTGGGTAGCCAAATAAAAACTTCCAGAAGGGGGAAAGAGGCCTTTCAGAAGCGGGAAAGGGAACACACCCTGAGCATGGGAAGAGTGCATTTTATTCCTCTGCTTTCAGGCTTGGAACAGAACCTCCCAAGACCTGTATCAGTGACATGGCAGTGCAAAAACAATTCTGCACTTATAAACACACCCTATTGTGTGCGTGCGCCCGTGTGTGTGTGTGTGTGTGTGTGTGTGTGTGTGTTTATTTATTTATTTCCAAAAGGTTATTATTATGGGAAACACCCCACCCCGTCTTTCCTACACTCCCCTTACTGTTCATTTAACCAGAAACTTCTTTCAAAATTTCATGCTTCCATTCCAAAGCTTTTTGTGCTAATCATTTCCCCGGAGAATCGGTGTTTAATTGCTGTCTAATTTGCATAATTATGCATATTAATCTCCACACCTAATGAATATTCATAACTCTCATTTAGATTTTATTTTCTAATCAAAAATTTTCCAATGTGATTACTTTGCGGAATTGAAGGCGCAGTGGAATTCGATGCTAATGCAACTCCGGATTCTACAGAGGAAAGGGGCAGCCCTTCTTCTCCCCCTCAGTAACTTTTGCTTTGCTAATACGAGCTTTTCCATACCACACCCTTCCCTTCAAGAACAATTTCATTTGCATATTGTAGAGGGGAAACCCAAAATCAAACCCACCAACAGAAAATTATGGAGGAAAAAGATTCAGGGGCTAGTTCGTGCAATTACACAGGCCTTCCATTGAGAAATGGGCCTCAGCCCCACAGAATTTACAAATCTCAGGTCAACAACACAAGAGGGGAGAGAGAAAGCAAAACAGTCAAGGCATGGTTGAGGTTTGCTGGGAGAGCTGCAATCCAAAGATCTTGATCTTCAATGAAATAATATTTTTAAAATTATTCTTCCACACACACTGGCCAAGTACTTGCCCAAATTCTAGAAGGGATGCTTAGAAAAGAGTGGAACTAAATAGATTTTAAAATACAATCAACTGAGAGCTGTAATTAAATAAGCAATTATGTTCATTTGCAAAAGCTCATTTTAATGTTTCATAGCTATTCCCCACACCCCCAACACAGCTTGATGTGATGTTGTTGGAAAACACCGAGTTCTCCTTTGGAAAGGCCTGGCTCTTGGACCTATGATGGTACCACTTTACGAATTGGGCCTCGAGCAGCTGCCCAGCTCTTTTCTCTGCACCTTGTTCAAAACTGCAACCAGGAGATTCTAGATGTTTGGGACTTCAGCCTGCTTAAGCTCTGGTCAGCATGCTGAAGGGCCAGAGAGTCCCAAGCAGTTGAAGGTCTAGCTTTCAGACATGTCAACGCTGGTGAAAAGCAAGGACTGCCCCAAAAGTTGGGGTCAGTGAATATAGATTTACCAGATGATTGGGAGTTCACTAAACCATCTCCAGAACGGATCCTTTTTCCCCCAGTTCAGTTTTGCAAAAGTGGAAAGATCTATTCCACCCATCTTGGAGTCAATGTCCCGCACCAAAAGAGGACAGATATTATAAAGATATAGAGACTGGGAGAAGGCTACACCGTGGGTGGGATCAGAATGGAGAAATGAAGGCTACAGGATTTGGGGTGCAGGAGGATGGACCATGCCTAAAAGAGTCAAACTGTTCCCATAACCTTGAACTGCACACCACCAAGAGTCACCTCCTTTCCATGATGGAAAATAAAATCCCCAGACTTCACGCCGAGAACCCGTTAACCCTTATCCATATACTGCAATCCACCCAAGGTTGAAAAGCAGAGAAAGGAAAAAAGAACGGCATGCTTTCCCAAGTAACCCGCTGGTTTGGTTTCTACTGATCTTGTCTGGGTCTTCCTCTTGCCACTAGGAAGACTTTGGTCTTTGCTCCGAATTTGCTCCGTTGCAGATCAACCCTTCTACAACTCTGTCCAAAAGCCGTGCCAACAATCACCACAGTAGTTGATAGTCAGTCATAAGAGACCCCATGGGGCCACCTCATGAAGAAAATGGGTGGGAGATCAGGACCAACAGAGAAAGGACCTTTTCACGCCCTGCAGAGTTCAGATTTGGAGCTTGCAACTGTCTAGAGGTTGTGATGGCAGCTTTCAGTTCCAAGGGAGATGAGACAATACCCAAGAATTAGAAGAAGGCCGTGACTGCGAAGGGCAGCAAGGAAAGAAGTAGAAAAGGTCATGAAGTGTAAGGACATTTCACTAGAGATCCAAGGCCAAGATCATTCTCATGATTGTATTGCCAGTCACACCCAGGGAAGAAATCCAAGAGGAAGAAAATGGAAGTATTCAAACCATGGTGTTGGAGGAGAGCTTTGCAAATGTATTTATTTTTTACAAACATTTGTATCCTGTCCTTCCGACAAGCGTTCAGGATGGCTTACATAAAACTGAAACAGTACAAGAATAAAAGACCTATTATTAAAACCATATATAACTGAACCTCATCAACTAAAAAGAAAAGGAAAGAAAAAATGGAAGATAGAAGATGGAAAGTGCAACTGTGAGGAAAGAAAAAAAATCTTAATACATCTAAATCCGTTGTTTATTAAAATGATGGTTAAATAAAAACAACTTTACCTGGCGCCAGAAGGAGGACACCAGGCAAATCAGGCAGATCTCTCTGGGACAAATACTCTGGACAAACAGAAAGACAAACAAGTGGATCCTGAATCCAGACAGGCCTGACAAAACCGAGGTTCTCCTACCTTGGGCATGTCATGAGACCTCCCTGGAGAAGACCGCCATGCCAGGGTAAGTCGCAGGCAGAAGACAAGAAGGAAGACCAAACAGAGGATGGATCAACTCCACCAAGGAAGCCACACCCTCGAGTTTACAAGAGTGGGTCAGGGCTGCCCTGGGTGGCTTTCACTCACAGGGTTGCCATAAGACTTGACGGCAGAGAACAATCATACGGAGAAGGCCATCCGTGGCCCCTCGTCCTTTGAGCTACTTGGGTCTCCAGACATGAGGAACACGGGCAGAAAGGGTGTTACACTCCTGTCCCATTTGAGCATGTGCTTTCTCAGGGATTTCTCGGCCGGTTGGCCATGGTGTAAACAGGAGGCTGGCCTAAATGACTGTTTGGTGCAATCCAGAAAGGCCTTTTTGATATTGTGGTCTTACCCACAATTCACAGCTCCATCAAGGAGGCAAACATCAATGAGGCACGAACCTACCTCGCATGGCTGCAGTGTGGATAAAGCAGCACGGTGAGGGAACCAGGGAAGCAACTCAGGAGAAAGGCAAGGATGCAAGATGTAATCTGCACACAGTCCTAAAATGATGTCCTTCCCCATTTGCCAGAATTTCCAAATTACAGATGCTTATCCCCAGGCAAGACGGGGCAAAAATAGAGCCCCCCGTCTCCCATCCCCTGGCCTTACCCATCCTTGTTCCATTAATAGAGTTATTAAAATGGGGGGGGGGGAGAAACCCCACAGATTAATTATGCATTTTAATAACCCCAATCATGAATATTCATTAAGCATTCCGTGCTCATGTTCTAATTAAAATGTACTCATAGCAAAAGATGTGGCTGTCAGGAAGGGAGCTCATTCTTTTCCTTCCCTCAACTTTCGTTTAAGGAGTTCCGCACAGAACAGCACGTGGGAACAAAGAGGAACCCCGTTCAGTTGGATACCCTCTGCGCATCTGATAAAAATAATCTGACCAGGTCCCACATTAACCACATTTCTGGGGCCATGGGGTACCCAGCAAGAAACAAAGAATGATTTGTTTAGCTCTTGTCAACCACGCACACACAGAGAAAAAGAAAGCGTACAGAATGAAGGATCTTGGCTGCGTGCGACCTTTTCAAACCTAGTCCCCTGCAGCTGGGGACGATGGCTTTCCAGTCTGACATACTTGCAGGGGACCAGGCTGGGGACGGCTTCTTGAAATATTTGCTCAGAGCAAGGGGAGACAATTAAGGCCATGTACACTTACAGTTTGTGGGAGCATGGAAAAATGGCTTAAAGGGCTGGTATCTAAGCCCGTTTTCAAAAGCACAAAAGCTCAAAAGGTCCTTGAGCTAAGAAGCTGGAGAGCAGGTTAAATTGGCTTGGAAATACCCATAAGAATTTGACAAAACATGAGGGAGGGGCAGGGAGGTTGTAGTTTCTGTTCTTCCTTTTGGCCATTGATTAGGTACAGAATTCAGTTTCTAGCTTTGTTCGGCAGACAAAGAGGATGCCCAGTGTAGTCAGGGGCATACGGAACCTGGTGGTGCCCAAGTTTGCTTCTGCTTCGGTGTTCACTTCTCCAGAGCAACCGCCAAAGCAGCAAGCCAGGAGTGCAAAGATTTTGCACAGAAAAGTGCAAATCTGCCTGTTTCCCAGCTGGAAACAACAGTGCATCACCTCACACTTGAAGGATAACAAACAAACAGAGCCGACACTGTCGCCCAAGTCATTCTGTATATTCTGGATATGGAAAGACTGCTGTACCCCTCACCTCTGAGCACCCCCCACACACGTGTTTGACACATTACGCATGATGTGCTTTGATTTTGTTCACCCTTAAGCAGCAGGATGGATGCTTAAGCGGTAACATTTCCTTGGCTTCAAGATGCACCAGCGGTGCCTGGACTGTGGTCTGAAAAAGCGAGCTAGGGGAATGTGATTGCAAAACGCAGACAGATGCCATGATGAATACCACAATATTAAGCCTGCCTCATCGGGCAGGGAATCAGCCCAGAAGAAGAACACTCCGCTAAGCGAGATTTGGAAAACCAGTAAATTAGCCGACTGGGATCCTTCCCTCTTGGTGCACCCTGCCAGGAAGACGATTCTCCTACAAAGATGCTCATACCAGTGCTCAGTGGCGTTTTGCAAAACACACTCCTGCAATCTTGCTTATATTTACTCAGAAGCAATTCCCACATGCATTACAATGGGGTTTACACATGAGTAAGAGCACTTACTCTTGCAGCCAGGAAACACACTAGATCATGAAGTGGGAGTGTTTCTTCTGCTCCCATTTCTAGCCATGAACTCAGGGTCTTGGGGAGGACTTCTGGAAAGACGCAGCAGGAAAGGATGACAGACAGATTTGGCAGGCTGGGGAGGGAAAGAAAGTTCTCCTCTTCTGTGTTTGTTTCCTGTTCTCTCTGCTTCCATGAATGGAGCCCAGGACTGGGTCTGCCTTTTTAGCAGCTGCCTCACTCCATGGGCTTATAATCTGAACACGCAGATTAAAGGCAAGTCCCACTGAACATCATGGGCCTTAAGCCCAAAGACCTCCATCCCGTCTCCCAATCTATGGCCTGCGGGGATCGCCTGAGTTCTCCCAGTGAGCAAGGCCCCAAAGCCCCACTCGTTTCAGGAATCCGTTTTGAGAGAATCTCTGTCATCGCTGAGCTGAAATGTGCTGAAAGGAAGGCAATACAAGTGGGAAGACTCAGTTGGTGCTGTGAAGAACCTTTCCTTCCGGTGACGGCTGGCCAGGTTCTTTCCCCTGTGCTGAATGGTACAGAACTTCTGCAGGGAAAAAGGCAGGGGATAAACACAGCTGTCTGGGGCATTATTTATTTATTAGATTTATATCCCACTTTTTCCTTAGAATGGATTCAAAGCGGTTTGCATCATTCTCCTGCTCCCCATCTTATCTCCACAACCACCACCCTATGCTGCATTTGGGAACTTTTCTCAGTCTATGCACACCCCAATTTGCCCCTCAGATGCTTTTCTCATGCACCCTTGCTATGCCAGGCCTATGCTCTTCTGCATTTGTTGGGATTTGGGGACTTATTTCCTGGGAACACAAGCTGGATTGCCCGTGGGAGATATGCGTTCATTCAAAGGATGCTTACACTGGGTGCCAAATGCATACAGAGGGTCGGGGTGTGCAGATGAAAGAAAGAATATGGCAGCTGCATCCCCACAGAAAGGATTACAAGACAGAAACCTAGAAACAGAGCAAGTCAGAAGGGGTCTCCCGGGCCATCTAGTCTGACCTCCGGCACCAGCTGGCTTTGCTCACGACATGCCCACCATGTTCATGTCCAGCCTATCTTTGAACACCCTCACCAATGGGGCCTCAACCAGCTCCTGTGGAAGCCCATTCCACACCCTCGGGGTCCTGACTGTCAGGAAGTGCTTCCTGGTATCTAAATGGAATCTGGTTCCCAGAGCTTTGCTCCCTTGGAGCGCATCCTGCCTTTCTCTGCGGGGAGAACAGGTCTCTGCCCACCTCCCTGTGATACCCCTCACACACCTGTATGTCGCCAACAGATCCCCTCTGAGTCTCCTCTTCTCCAGGCTGAAGAGACCCAGTTCCCTCAGTCTCGCCTCATACGGCTTCCCCTGCAAACCGGCCACCAACCTTGTGGCCCTACGCTGCACTGACTCCAACCTGGCTATATTCTTTCTGTAATGAGGGGCCCAAAACTGAGCACAATACTCCAGTTGCAGGCACACCAGAGTCGTATAGAGTGGTGGTAAAAACGAATAGGCCACCTGCTTTGAGCTCTATAAGTTTTATATTGTCTGATCTACTCTGCTTCTCCTCCAACCCTCCAAGCCCAACTCGATCACAGATCCTCCCAAACTCACCAGCCATTGGGGAACCACACTGATACAATCATACTACAAATCCCATCTCTCCCAGCCCACAGGAGCAGTAGTCCCAACGTGTCTCACAGACACCATGTTGGGGAAGGCTTTTGTAAATATGAGTGGAGCAACCAGCCATGGGATTGACAGATACACAGAAAAAGATATTCTATATGAAATAAAATATGGATGCAAAGCCTCACACAGGAGCTGAAACACACCTCTGGAGCTTCACCCAGAAGACACAGACTCTCCCCAATTCTGCATGAGATCTCGGGGGGGGGGTGAGGAAACTGAATTGTCAAAGATTTCAAGGGGTTTTTGCCCCCAATGGGAAGCATGGGGTTTAACAGGGGACTTAGAACTGTGCATTCTGGGGCTTCAAGTTGTGAGTGGGGAAGAACACAGCCACCTCCGGAATTTTTTTTTCGTGGGCGGAGCGGCTGCATCTCCCAGTCTGCATCAATTTGGACCCAGGGAACATAAAAGACTGCAGACGGCTGACACATTCCTTGCATCCATGGCTCAGCTCCCGTGACCTGCATATTCTTTGTCTTGGCTCCTGGCATTGCACCAAGAGCTGCAACTGAGGAATTTGGCTGATGTGCAGCCATCTACAATTGCAAACTGGATGATCGGTGTGTGTGTTTGTGTACGCATGCAAGGCAGGCATTATACACACTCCTCATGCTGCTGCCAGTGAGTGTACCGCCCCATCGAGGGCTAGTTGCCTCTCTTGCAGGCTAACAGACGAAATACTGGGGTGGAGGGGAGAGTGGGCATTTCTCCCCTTCTCAGTACCTAGTCAGGCTCCCTTCCCTGCAGCCGAAGGGAAAGCTGGCAACGGGACAAGTGCACACCTGCGCAGCCGACAACACCTGCCACTCCCTTCAAGCCCCCTGCCGCACTCTTTCTCCACACAGGTAAAGCCTCTCCCCTCCACCAGTTTTTCACTCCTCACACTTTCCTGGTCAGCGGCTTCAATCAACCTGTTCCCCTGTTACACCTCGGTCCAGGTTCCTCCGAATGCCATCCAGCAACTACCTGCCTCAGGTTTGCCCCTGAGCTACTGGATAGTTGATTGCCTGAAGCGGGATATGCAGGTGGCCCCGGAAGAGGCATCCTCTCTGGGCCGCACTTTCTGCCCTGGAGGACCAAAGACTGCCTGTATTCCATGGTGCTTCAGTCCTCCAGGGCAGAAAGTGTGGGCCAGAGTGGCCTCTTCCTTAAAGCAACCCCTGTTACCACCTACTCAGTGCAAAGGATTATGGGAAACATAGTCATTCGCCTCTCTTCCCGCGTCGCCCAGCATCCTCCAGGGGAAATGGGCATAAGGTATTCCTGAATTTTCCAGCCCTGGAGAAAAGGAAAAGAATGCTGGAAACAAAGTCGCTGATTTCAGACCCTCCAGCGAGAGGACTGTGAAAAACGCAGGCTTTTTACAGGGAGGATCAAGAAGCAGAGGCAGTTTTGAAAATTTAGCAAGGATGGGAGAAATCGGTAGACAAGCTGTTTGGCTGGGGAGAAAGAAAAGCAGGGAGGCACCTGGAGAAAACCAGAGAAGGGGGAAATAAACTCAATGCCCCAAACACTTCCCGGCAGCTGTGAAAACAAGCGAGCCAACGGTGAGCAAACAAAGGACTCCAAAAGGAGCCACATGCAGAAAGCGGGGGCGGGGGAGGAGTTTTAAGCCGACACAATAAAGGCAGTCCCCCCCCAGCACCAAAATGGAATTACCCATGGAATATCTGGGGTGCTTGCACTAGGCATCACGGAGCAGGATCTTGCATCCCTGCATCCTTGGCAAGCCGAGAGAGCTGCAGCTCCAGAGATCCTGGTCCCGTTCCAGATGTACTGTTCTGGCGGCAGGGGGGAGAGATGCCGCTAACAGTTCAATCTCAGAGGCGGTTTGGGAGAGGCTAAAACATCCCCGGGAACCCTAATTCACACACACACACAGAGGACTCTGCCCTTTTATGCTGCCCGCCACCCCCTGCTTAAGCACCAAAGTACCACATCTTTCTGGTGTTCACTAGGATCCTAAGAGAAGGAATAAACTGTTTTACTAAAAGATGGAACAAGGGCAGGGAAGCTTTTTCAGAGTTGGGGGGGGAATGGAACAGTTCTGGCTAGTTGGGAAACTCTCCCGGGCACAACCACAACATGGCTGCCGGGGAAGCCCCGTGAAAGACAAGCAACTTACCCAAAGACTGAGCGCAAGGCAGAGGTGGGGCCTGACCCTGATGTATCCAAGAATTGCTTTGAACCCCAAGAATCCTTCTGAACCCGGGAAAGCACCAGCAGGAAAACATTCCAGTGCCATGACTGGAGGTAAGAAAATGTAAAGCTTAAAAGTAGGAGCCGAAATGCACCTCAGTGGCTGCCACAAAAGCTGTCCAGGAGGGGGGTGTCCATGCAGCCTGCCCTTGGGTCAAAGCAATGAGCACTGGATTTGAACCCCTGCTCAGTGCTGGATTCGGCACAAGGCGTTCTCTGTCTAACCTCACAGGGCACTGCTGCTAGGATAAACTCACATGTCACAAGCAACCCTCATGCTGACATTATTTATTGTTTTGCTTTTCAGCCCAAATGGCCAACACTTCAAACAAAAAAAATCCTCGTCATCCAGTGCAAACTTGATAGAAACGAGGGGGGGGGTGCACATTTCTTGGCCGAAGCTGCAAGCTACACCTGCACCCTGAACTGTTCATCGAACAGGCCAAAGCAAAGTTGTTCGGGGGCTGCAAGGCGGTGTCATCCGGTGAGCAAATCGTCCCTAAGCCAGACGGTGAGTCACGGCAGGGGAAAGCGATAAGGAGAATTGTTCCGGACGAGGAAGGACAAAGGTGCGCAAAACAAGATCCCCCCCCCCACCAGCCCTTTTCTTCCTTAAACAAAGTGTTCCGTCGGGCCAGCTGCCCCTTCAAAACTTAGCGGAAGAGGCTTCACCCAGCAACCTTTTTGTTTCAGACTGTTTACCAAACTGCGTTGCCACAGTAAAGATGGTACCTCCTCTGTTCTTTTTTTGGGGACAAAGTCGGGCTTCGGTGTGATGTTATTTTCTTGCGAGTTCGCCTCGAGTGCAGACTCACATCCTGGATCTGTTTACCAACAAGCACACTTAGCCACGAACCCTTGTGTATTTCTGACCTGGTTTTGCACTTGACCTGAAGCTTGCGAAGGGCCGCCAAGTTCTACATGCTCTGGGGGAAGCCCAAGAAAGCCAGCCTGCGGTGCGCTCCGGCCGGTCAAGACCGGGTGATCTGGCACACGGCCTTTGTATCAAGTCCAGCATGGAAGCAAGCTCGGTGTGGCAACGGGACCACAAGGCCAATGGAAACTGTCCCAGTAAAGAGGCCGTAAAGAGGAATCACCCCTAATAAACTCCGGCTCAGCTTTCCCATGAGTACTACAATTTCACTCAATCACCTCTCCGTGTTAATATTCAACTGCTCTGTGCTTTGTGATCCTAAATGGAAAAACGGTTCTGTGGAATCAGGCGCATCTCCCCACATTTGGTGTCTTCCAGACCTTTGGGATTCCCAAGATTGCTGATGGGAATTGAAGTCCACCAGGTTGGGGCAGGGGTCTTGAAACAGACATGTTGGAGAGACACGAGTACACGCAAGTGTTAAAAATAAACCACATTTTTGTTTGCAGGCAAAAGGAAACTGAGAAAGATGGTCTGCCAAGGAGACGCTCAAACAAGACGGACCCAAGATGCTGTGAGCAGAACTGAACTCTTCCGCAGACGGTTTCTTGCCAAATGCAAGAAATATTAAGAGCTGTGAGAAGAGTGTAACAACAGAAAAGTCTCTGCTTACCCAGTAAAGCTGGTGGACAACGCCAACAAGAAAAAACAGGCATTTCTTCAGATACAGCATGAATTTTGGAACTCACTGCTGTAAGTTAGGGAATCAGGCAGCACGTGTTACAAAGAGGTAGTAAGACAGAAAAACACAACAGGCAGGCCTATCGAGATCATCCATCAGTCATAACAACTAGGTAGAACCTCTCTGGCTAGAGGCAGTCTACCTCTGAATGGCATCTGCTAGGGCAGCTCAAAACACCCAAACTACCGGGTGAAAACATGACTGCCTACTGAGACTAAGCTTTACCATCTTTCTACAAGAGAAAGAAAAATGTGTGGAAGTCAGGAAATCTGGCTTGGCAGACTAGGGGAAAAGATTGCTACCACAGGAGCCACAAAAATGGTTTTATTGGGACCTCAGGATGGTGCGAAGTGGCTTGCAGGCTGGAGGGTATGCACCCCTACATAATAGGTTAAAAGTAATTTTGAAAATTTGGACTGTTCTTTCATTATTCCGTTTGCATTCTGACCTGGCGAAGCGGCAAAAGTATTATTTTACAAATGCACCCAAACTGGGGTTCCCCACTGCACGGAAACCTTTGAAGATCAGCTTTTTTCCCATATGAGGAATGCTGCTGCCTGGAAAGGAGCATTTCAGGCACTCACAGCCCAGATCGAAAGAAAAGAGAACGCCAAGCTTGAAGAGCTTCTCAAGCAGAGTTAAAATAGCACGTTGAACAGAGTTAAAATTAGTGTTTCGGCCAACTTCCTGAAGCCACACTAATGGGATCTGGAATTGTCATCAGGCATAGAAAAGACTTGGCATGTTGCACATGAAACTCTCCTCCATTGCTATGTTAAGGCAGACTTTGGCTGGATCCTGGTTGCCCTTTCCCTGGAAAGACAGTGCAGTGCGGATTCAGGAGCTCTTCCAACCCGGGACTTGAAGCAATTGACTCCAGAAAAATGAGGAGAATCCCAGAAAGGAGCCCTGCAGAAATTTTGTTCAGCTGGATGGCAAAATGGGCCCAAGTCCTATCACTTGCCTGATATTTTAAAATAACATTTCTACCATATCAATTATCTATAACGTGTGGCAATCAGTCTTTTTGTTCACTGCAGCAGAAACAATTCCTCATCTATTACCTGAGTGCCTTGAATTTCCACACTATGTAGTCATCCACATTTGGAGATATTTGCTCCATATATTTGAGGCATGTGCCAAAACACTGCTTGTAATCATATGCAAAGGCACAATAAGATCACGTTTACAAGAAAAAGCCCAGCCCCTCCACAAAGACAATAAACACAATCCCGAACATAAAGCGAGATTCCAAATTTGATAGGGTTTCTGGTGGGTTTTTTCCTCCTCCATCGCAACCCAAATTGGAATCCGTTCATATGGCGAAAATCCCGGCTCTGAATTTGAAATGCTGTTGGACTTTCAAATGCAAATTCCAACAGAAGCCTAGCATATGGTGGAGGTTAGCTCTTATTTTTCCTAATTAAATGATGCACCGCTGTTTTGTATAACAATGTTAATAGGGCATTTGAAGCTTTTGGAAGGGAGCTCACGGCCATCACCAAAAATAATAAATAAATAAATAAATAAATAAATAGGCAGCAATCGGCTGCGTTCCAGTCGAGAGAACTCTTGGATCCCCTTCCCCACACCCAATCCCTTCTTCCCCTCCAACACGAGGCTTTGGCACCTTCCTAGTTTTTGGGGTGTCAAGGAAGAGATAAAAGAGGGTCTGGGTCTGCAAGACCATGAAACTTCCCACCCACTGCATTTAAGAATCCCCTTAACCACCCACAGAAGTTTGCTTCTTGAAAACTATTTTCTCATCTCTGCCGCACAGATTTTCTGCTCTTGCTGGCAAAGTCCGGGACAGAAGCGAGCTTAACTTTGCTTTCAATTTCCCTTGGCGATCTCCCTTCCCTCGCCCCAGAAGCTGTACAAAGGATTAGGGTTGCAAGGGAAAAACTCCAAATTTTCACAAAAATGTCCCCGTCACAAGGGTTAGGCAATAGCTCCTGCACTGTGGAGTGACCAGGTGCAACCTATGTGAGACCCTTGCTCTGCACTGTCTTCACAATGGCACCTCCTCCGTGGGTCCCACGAGCTATGGGCCACTGAGATCCAGGAAGATTAAAACTTCTTGTGCCCCTCCAAGCACAGCTCAAAGGAAGGCTCCCCAAACTCTCGTTTGCAGAAGTTCGAGAAGGATGTTCTGTACCCAAACTCTTGGTTTAGACAGGGCGTGGGTTGCTCCATCTGCATTTTGGAAATCAATTCAAACTGAGTCTTGGGTGTTTTTAGGCTGTGTCTGCTTTCTAGAATTCAGCATATACGGCTCACTCCTCATACTTTTCTGGGATTGACTTCAGACCCTTTCTTTTGCTTTTTAACGAAAAGGGGAACTTTTGGCAGCTAGTTTTGGGGATGATCAGGAAGTGATATAATACCTGGGACTTGCTATGAGAAACAGCTGGTATTGGTGTGGATTGAAGGGCTACTGAAACTACCCTGATTTTTATCTCCATTGCTCCCTGTGAAGTCCCTTGGATTTCCTTCTTTCCTTGCTCCCTGGATAAGGTCCCAGGATGTCCAATGGGACAGGTCGCAATTTACCTGTTGGGAAATAAGCTTGAAACCTTTACTGTACAGGTTGCACATTTTTCCTCTGAAGACTTCATGAATTTGGGAGGTTGTGTACCAGGAATGGAGCCTCAAAGGCCAACGTGGCTGCAAATCAATTTTTAATGGTCCTGTTTTAACGGTCCTGTTTTAATGTCTGTTTTACTTGTGTAATGTTGCATGCATTTTTATTGTGGTACAGACTTCTAGGCATTTGATAACTAAATAGGTGATGATCTCTACTAAAACATGGCTCCAAAGCAAGAGACGAAAAGGGACAGTGAACACCAGGAGGTCCCGGAAGAAAACCAAGCCCCTCTTCTCTCCAGAGGGATCAGAGAATATGCCACCCTAAACTTTGCTAGAATTGCTGCTCAAGAGAAAGCAGCTATGGTCTGCGTCCCCTTGGACCGTACCCTCCAAAGTCCTCAGTGCTGTTCGTGGTTCAAATGTTGCATTCCAAGATACACATGTTTGGGAACATTAAGTACATAAATAAATGCCATTTTCTTGGTGAGTGTGTGGTTGTTTTTAAATTGCAGAGACAGGATGGAAACATAGTTCAATCAGAGTACATGTTAAAATTTGCCAACTTGATTCCAGGATCACCCAGGATAATCACAGGCAATTTAAGGAAGGAGGATCCTCTCCCAGCAATGTCTCTGGCAGATGGTTATTCCAAGATTGTCTTTTTTTGCATGTGGACCCATCAGCGCTAATGGAGATATCCCAATGCATTTAAGAAGCTATTTGGGCTCAAACAATCTTCACACCAACTGGCAAGAAAATTGCATTGGTCAATGGCACAACTGTAGGTCAGTGGCTGGCAGCGTTGCTCTTAAGATCCTAAGCTAAGCTAAGATCTGATCCCAAACTTCCCCAGACCACTGTTCCAAAAATATTATATCCATAACTCCTAATCAGGTATAGAAAGACTTTTGCATTCTCCTCGACTCTATAGTAATGGGTGGGGAAAAAGAACTTTTTGTCTATCCAGGCTATTTTAATTCTTTGTTTGGGACATGAAAGGTGGGGGTGAGAGAAAGAAGCTTGCGGAAAGCAATGCTCTACCCTTCAGAAGCCATGCCAACAAATTTTTTTGGAAAGAGATGAAAGCACACCACATTAACAATTAAGAAGAATATTCACAATAGGGAAGGTAGACAGAACACTCCCCCCCTCCCAATACATTCTTGCCAAAAGTAGCTGCAGTTTGGGAATTTACCAGGGCCAAGAAGTGGGGGAGCACTTTGGTGACCCCGTGGAGTTGCAGAGTTCAAGCAGCCAGGATCCGCTCAAATACTCTGTGAGGCGGACAAGGCCCGAGGGCAAAAGCAGCTGTGATTGTGCCTGTGTTGAGTACCTCCAGTACATACATTCGAAGTCTCCAGAAGCTCAAGGCAGGAATGCCCAAGCAAGAATGCAGAATAACTGTTTGGCGCTGCACTCTTTGTCCCAAGACTGGAACACTTCTTTCGGCATAAAATCCTGCAGCCTGGAGGTGTTTAGACACACAAACTGGGTCAGGAACCCCAGGCTTCTTAGTTCCTGCTGGAATTTCTTGCATGTGTGCAGCGGTGGACAAACGGGTGCTGCAGCAGAGAAAGGGGCAATGCTCAGAATAATTCAAGCACAATTCACTGGGGAGAAGGCCAGAGGTGCAGAAAGGACTTTGATGCTCCAGAATGGGCCCCGTTCTCTAGACGCAAGAGAAAGCAAAGCCAAGTCCTAGGAGTGAGGTTTATAAAGGGCGCATTCCATGAGCATGTCAGTAGTAGGGAAATGCCACATTTCTGGGCTGTCCAACAGCCCAAGCTGCCTACAATGCGCACTCCCCAGCAACGCAGGATGGGAGACTTGGGTAGAAGGGTGCAGTTCCCCCCTCCAGCTTGTGGGATCCTTTTTGCAGCTTGTGGGTCACCATGAAGGCAGAATTCTGGACAGATGGACCCTTGATCCAATCCAGCTTTGAGGATTCGTCTTATCTGGAGATCCCGTACGTCTTCAATCCTGAGCACCTTCCTTTAAAGAGAATGGACTCACCACTGGAGGGCAGAGTCTTTTCTGCCCAAGACCCTGGAGAGGTGATGCAGGAGGCAACCCGTCTTATTTAGGGGTCCCAATCCCTCCCTAGCCACACCCTAAATCCATCCCTATTCTAAAAGATGGGAAGACTGCTCCCTAAAGTTTACTTACTGGCAGTCCGAATTTAATGCTAAAAGAGACTGGTAGTTCAGTCTCAACACTATGGACTTGGTCCACCCCGAAACACAGATTCTTCTGGGCTCGATGGACCTTAAGGGAGCTTTTAAAGCTCTACACACACGCACGCGCACACACACTGATGTTGCAAACCTTTCTGATTTGCATCAGGCAGAAGGAACATAGACATTAGTGTATTAAGATAAGTAATCAGGTGCTGAATGAACCTCCAGAGCTAGGCAGAAGTTTCTACCAGCTCCAGAGATCAGATATCCAGGCAGGCGGACCAACACCTTTGCCCTCCACACAACTCCTGAGCCAAGGAACCAAAGAGCAAAGCTGCTGGGTCCATTCTGGAGCAGAGCATCAACAGGGATGCTGCTATAGTGATCCATTTTGACTCTTTAAAAGCGAATCAGAGGGAGGACGCTCAGCCGATGCGACAACCTCTAGGCAGAGGGAGTGATACGAGGGGTGTTTTAGGTTACACTTTCTTCTAACCAGCTGCAACTTCAAAAAGTGCTGCGTGCAGGAACCTGTTTCACTCCCTAGCAGGAGAAAAGGAGCTGTAGCACACGACCCAAATCAAAGCGATTCCTTTGATTATGAAGTTCATATCGCTTTCATGTTAAAGGAAGACATCCAGGACAAACCTGGGAAAGAGGGCTGGGGTGGGAAGGAAAATCCCCCTTTTATTACCATGTGCTAAAAATAAAAGCAATGGGGATTCCCCCACCAAACCTGAACTTCTTTTATCCAGCCCGTTTTTAATGCGCAAAGGACCTTTCATGCACAAGCCATAAAAGGGAAGTGCACAGGACACACAGATGCTGCACCTTAAACACGGGGCTCATTCAGAAAGCAAAGCGAACCGAACCAAACAAAGCAAAACTCACTGGTTTGTTTACATTTCATCAACCTCACTTTTCCTTTCTTTCAACACAAACATTTTTAAAAGCGACATTTAGAAGTCCACCGGACAGCTTTCCAGCTCTGTCAGGCAAACCCTTTTATGTCTCGACCTTAACCACAGGTAAGAATCGACCAATGCAGATGGTCTGTGCAGCATGGCTTCTTCAAACCAAGTGTTGTTCCCCCATTTTCCAAGCTTGTCCTGCCTCCCAAAACCTGCTTCCACCTCTGAATTCGAGGGAAGCAGGGTTCTTCCAGAGCGCTTTGGCGACAGGCAATATAGAAAGGAAACAAAGAACAACATTTTTTGAAAGCCGTCCTGAGACGCTAGTAGTGGATGAGTCAGAAAAGCTTTTAATAATTAATAAATAAATAATAGTAACCTAACAGTGGGCCCAGTACCTACTTTTCTACCTCCAGGTCCAGGTGATTCTCTTGTCTTCCTCCCTTCCTCTAGAGATGTGAATGCCCAGAATATCACGCAGGGGGAAGCAGGACAAAACTGGAAAAATGAGTGTTCCCTATCCCAATTTTTCTGACTTTAAGTGCCCCCCCTGCCCCCAGGCCTTGATGTTTCCATCCCCCTAGCAGGTCAACCAGAAGAGCCCTAACCTGCCATGTGAATGAGCCCCTTCACCTGCACACACCTGATCTGGAATGCTACCTACCAATTAAAAAATCAAACTCAGAATGAATGGTCCCAACGATCTTCAAGCAATTCACACCCAGAGCAGCTGAGACCCCCCCAACCCCCCCTCCAAACCAGGCCAAGGGGTGAAGCTTTCATCTTTTACCCATGAGGAAGGTAACAGCCTGTTTTCAGCTGAACTGGCCTTTGGATCATCCTCTTCCAACGCACAACTTGGAGCAAGGACAAGAAAGGATGACGGCCATTGTACATGAGATTTTTAAAAATCAACATGAGTACCTTCTGTTGACATGTCCATTTGAAGAGCTTTGGAAAGGAAAATAAACCGTCTTTACTTAGTACAACAACAACCCAGTAAGAGGGAAAACATGCGGTGTTTGAGCGGTACCTGATCCTCCAAACTGTGTGCTCGCGAGCGTTGTGGGTCGGTTTTTTCCATTGGCCACTGGCAAGGGGAACATCTGAGGGGACAAACAGTAGAGAGATTAGCACAAAGAAGTAGAGAGAAAGGATGGTGGAAGGCCGGATGGGTCACTGTTAGCTCCAAACTTTCCAAAGCTGGAGCAGTTTCTTCTTTCTTGATTGAAGGCTCAAGAGGAGAGCCCTTTCGGTTGAAACATGCTGGTTGTGGAATGAGCTCTCTGGGGCCCACTTCGTATTCCTTCCCGCATCAGGCAAAGACCTTTTTATTCTCCGAGCATTTTAACTATTTAACTTTTCAACTTATTTTTCTAATACTTTTGTTCTAATGCTTTTATTTCTAATGGTTTTATTCTGCACCACTGCTGTGCTTCTATGCTGATTCAATTCCAATTGTGTACGTTTTTTAAAGAAATGTTTTATAAACATTTGTTAACTGCCCAGAGGACCTCAGCTATTGGGCAGTATAAAGATGAAATAATAAAATAAACCAGAGGTACATGAGACTTTATAACACCCACCCCCCATCACTCAATGTAGATGACAGAATAATTCTCTCAAAAGGTGTTTGCTTTGCAACTGTTACACCATTTAAAAAATCAACCTATTATCTAAAACAGGATTTCAAAAGTCAATCAATTCATCAGTTGAATTTAAAGACCAATGACAAATGTTTAATCCATTGAACATGCTCCTTGCGTAATTGCTAGCAAAACTATTTTTCAATTAATTATTGTTAGTCCTAGTATTTATTAAAAATTGCAGGCTGACAGATGCCATCTCCAAAGAGGTGCCCCGTTCCTTTCTCCCATGCACACAGAATGCCTCTTCTAACATGATGCATTCTTTCCCAGAAGAGAATGCCTCTTCCAAAACAAGGCATCACTCCTCTTCTCTCCAGCGAAAGAGGCCATGACATCTAGCCATTTAAAGATACTTGCTGCTACAACAAACACACGCATCATTCCATAGCAAAGGAAGTGTAGTTTGTTGTGTATGGTTGCTTTGTTTTTTGTAAGCCGTCCAGAGACTTCAGTATTGCACGGCCTATAAAAACTTTAAATAAATAAATGTGTTTCTCGCATTAAAGTTTTGTGCTCGTAGGCCAACCAAATTAATTAAAATGTCTTTCACCGGGTAGGAAGCAGTGCTTGTTTGGAGGGAGAAATGGAAGGTTTCTATGATATGAACTATTCCATGTGAAAAGCGATGCAATTGACTTAAACCATCTCCAGGGTTCCCAAAGCCATGGGCACTTGTGGGAGTAGCTGGCGAGGTTGTGAGAATGCAGTCACTGGAGGAAAGCTTATTATTTAAAAAGATGCTCCTTCCTACACTGTTTTCCACCTAGTGTGTTACAGGCCTTCATTCCTCCATCAGGAACTAAAAAAAAATTGGACAGAAACCCTTATGGGGCAGAATCAAACACCACAAAATTCATTTGATCGCTATTTTAACAGTTAAAGTTTTTAAATGTTTCAATATTTTATTTTATTTTATTATCCCCCCTTCTTCACAGTTGCATTTTATAAAGTGATGTGTTTTTTATTGTTTTAATAATTAATGTTTTTATGGTAGTTTTATATTTATTGTATTTTTATCTATCTTCTAAGCCGTCCTGAGTGCTTGAAGCAATCAGAAGGGGTATAAATGTATGTATGTATGTATGTATGTATGTATGTAATAAATAAATAAATAAATAAAATCAAGCCCTCAGTCGGGACTCAAAGAATGACTTTCAATTGATCTGAGAGATGCTCAGCTTGGGTCAGGATAAAGGAAGGAAGGGAGATAAAACTTCAAACCGGTTTAAAAACATTTGCATGGTGCCAGATCAGAAAGACTGGAACATCCGCACTGGGGGAGGCACTGCCCAAATTATGCTTCCCACAGTTTTATTTTATTCATTTATTTAAAACTTTGATATGCCGTCCCTTATGCATGGCATCTCAGGATGGCTTACAATCATCAAAATCAAATATACTAAAACAGTCTCTAACAATAATAAATAATATATAGCGAATAAAACTAAATTAAGTCAAAAGTGACTGTACATTAAAATACTTTTAAAATAACAGTTAAATAAAAAGGTTTTGACCTGGTGCTGAAAAGAGTTTAAGTACAGTTCCGCTTGTCT
The DNA here is from genome assembly GCF_004798865.1 of Varanus komodoensis. Taxonomy (NCBI): domain Eukaryota; kingdom Metazoa; phylum Chordata; class Lepidosauria; order Squamata; family Varanidae; genus Varanus; species Varanus komodoensis. Next base: position 2,153,706 of record NW_025336467.1, on the reverse strand, counting down.
TTTTGCCCCCTTATTTTCTGTCTGCTTTGGGAAAATTTCAGATGGGAATATGTATATAAGCACCCCCTACTGTCTCACAATTTGTCAGCACAAGTTAAAAATGCTGTGTTTGTATAAGCATTTGGTTTTAAAATGAAACTCTACATCTATCACTGTTTGATTCATTTCATTTTATTTCATTCATTTCTATACTGCCCAATACCCAAGGCTCTCTGAGCACTTAACAGAAGTTAAAAAACACACAACACAAATTAGTACAACCCCAAGCCTAGCAACTTAGATTTGGCCCCAGCTTAGACAGGAAAAAAAGTCCTATCACTTTTTCCCCCCAATATACTTTTCCCATCTACTTTCCCTGGGAGCTGAGGAATTTTTTCCATCTAGAATTGCATCTTTAAGGGCTCTCTGCTGCCAGTAGCCTCCAAGATGCAAATTCCCAACTCTCCCAAATTTTCTACCCAGAGAGTTCCTGATTTTAGCTGCATCTACTTCAATTCTCTTACAACCATCACCTCTCTTTCTCTCTGCACCCACTAGGAAAATTTGCTTTTCAAGGTACCCGTCCCCTACCAGAAATGCTCCCATTCCAAAGAATAATTCCAAAGGTGAAGACCATTTATTCTCCCAGCATCTTAACAGTTTAACTTTTAAACTTAATTTTAATCCTGCATTTTATTCTGTACTGCTTGTATCCAGCAGTTGCAACTGCTGTGCATGTTTATGTATTATGTGTTTTAATTAAAAAAAAAACCTTTTGCTAGCCACCCAGCCAGCTCAGCAATTGGGCAATATAAACACGAAATAATAAACAGAAAGAGAAGGCAGTTCTGGTGGGGGCTGCCACCTTCCACCTAAGATGTGGCACAACTTTCAAGAAGGATTCTGAACATGCCCCCATCACAAATTAGAGTCCACCTCAAGCCACAGCAGTTGCAACTGAATCAGCACCCATTGCACCAATGGGGGTGCCCAACCAATAGCCCGGGGAGAGCCATGTGCAGCCCTCCCAGCATGCCAATTCCCCGCTGCCTGCACTCCCAGATCCCTCCCAAAGAGGGAGCCATCATCACAAAGATGCTTCTTTGCCATAGAGGGTTCTAACCTTCCAATGGACCTTTAAAATTTAGCAACAAATAAATCCAATCGTTGGGATGGCGGCCTGTGACAAGCGGGGTCCCCCAGGGCTCTGTCCTGGGGCCGATCCTGTTTCATCTTTTCATTAACGACATGGAAGAAGGGGTGAACAGTCTGCTGATCAAAGTTGCACACAATACTGAAACTGGGGCAGTGGCCACAACGGAGGAGCAGGTACTCCGGATCCAGAAGGATCTGGACAGACTATGGAAGAGGGCAGGAGACAACAGGATGGCGTTCAATGTGGATAAGTGCAAGGTCTTGCACTTGGGGCATAGGAACGGGTGTCATAAGTACAGGTTAGGGGACAAGTGGCTGGAGAGCAGCACTTGTGAAAGGGACCTCAGGGTGCTGGTCGGCTGCAGGCTGAACATGAGCCAGCCGTGTGATGCGGTGGTCAAGAAGGCGAATGCCACCCTTGGTTGCATAGCCAGAAGTGTGGCTTCTAGATCGAGAGAGGCGTTACTACCACTCTACACGACTCTGGTGTGCCCGCAACTGGAGTCTTGTGCTCAGTTTTGGGCCCCTCATTACAGAAAGGATATAGCCAGGTTAAAGTCAGTGCAGTGTAGGGCCACAAAGTTGGTGGTCGGTTTGCAGGGGAAGCCGTATGAGGTGAGACTGAGGGAACTGGGTCTCTTCAGCCTGGAGGAGAGGAGACTCCGAGGGGATCTGTCGGCGACATAAAGGTGTGTGAGGGGGTGTCACACGATGGTGGGTTGAGACCTGTTCTTCCCTGCAGAGGAAGGCAGGACGCGCTCCAACGGAGCAAAGCTCAGGGAGCCAAGGCTCCATTTGGCTGCCAGGAGGCACTTCCTGACAGTCAGGACCCCGAGGGTGTGGAATGGGCTTCCACAGGAGGCGGTTGAGGCCCCATCGGTGCGGGTGTTCAAGGATAGGCTGGACGTGCACATGGTGGGCACGTTGTGAGCGGAGCCTCCTGGTGCAGGAGGTCAGACTAGATGGCCTGGGAGACCCCTTCTGACTCGCCCTGCTTCTATGTTTCTAAGATGAAAAGAAATGATTCCAGGTACATCTCTGCAAAAGCTGCACAGAGGTAGAGCCTGGGCAGCATCAGAGTCCTGAGTCAGGGGCTTTAAGCACACCTCAGTTTCCCCTTCCACCAATTTTAGGAGCAAGGAGGAAGGCTCCAGTGAGACCTGCAGGACCGCAACCAGCGGCCACAGAGCACAAGATAGAATCTTAGCCCCTTGGCCCACAATCGTCTTAGGGTCTGGAATCTAGGAGCCAATTAACTGCAGCCTGTGATCAAGTTCCAAAATTTGCTACAATTCCTCAAATCCGGGCGACTTTGTTGCTCAAGGTCTCTTTGTACCAGGACTGCACATGAGCAATCCTGGGATGCTATTATTCAGAGATATGGTCTTCCGTATCAGCCCATCAAATGCGTCAGAGATACTTGGTTGCCTTGGGGAAATTGCTTATGGACTAGGAACTTGGCCAACTTAAAGGCAACAAGCCAAGTATGATAGCAAGCAAGATGATTAGGAAAGGAATTAAAAACATGGTCCATCTCATCCTGTCCTTATTGAAAACAATTTTGCTGTGGTGGGTGGTCAAATCACACCAGTGGTAAAACTGTGGGCAAGCATAATCAAAACTATCCAGTTCTTGACTACTCCTCCTATGCAGAAAACCTTCATACATGGAATGGAATTTTTTTCAGAAATTTTTCTTCCGCTTCCTATCAGGACTCAAGTCATCAGGTCATTCAACAAAGGACAGTAGCAGAAGATATATGCCATCCTGAAAATGCTCATTAACCGCATCAGCCTTCAAAACGAACATCTGCAATCTGTCCCAGTTGTCTCTAAGTGAAAGGGCTTTTAAAAGAAAAAAAAAATGGAACAATGGAAAGTTCTAGGAATGTCTTTTAGTTAGGATGGCTCTGTGGAACCACCATGTTCAGGAGCAGTCTACCTCTTCATAGCAGCTGCTGTGGACCAGTGAAGGCAGAAGACTATTAACTGCATAGCTTTTTTGTGGGTTGCCTTAAGGTATCTTTTGGACTGCTGTGGGAAACACAGAGCTGGGTTACCTAACTCTTTGGTCAGATCCAGCAGAGGCTGATGGGAGCTGTAGTCCAAATCCCCTTCCACACTGCCAGGGCCCCACTTTTCACTTTCATCACTATGCGCACATTCTGAAGCTAAGGGTACCCATGTCATTTCCCCTATGACAATTCTGGGTATTATAAGAAACCCTTCACAAACACACAAGAATTCTTTCAGTAAGTTAGGGGATGGAAAATGAGTCATTAACCGGCATTGCTACCTTAAAACTGCCAGGAGAACAGAATGGATTTACAGACACCAAACAATAAGCGGTTGCAATAACAGCCAGCTGCTGTCTTAGGCTAAAACATATTCCAAGCAACCCAGGAGAACTACCCTACCTCTGTGCCGAGAGCCTGCAGACTACAACTCCCATGATGTGCAAATATATTTAAAGCCAGTGCAGAATGCTAAAGACGGGCAGACCAGCAAGCATGATGGAAAACCCTTTCTTCCACCCAGTGCTTTCCAAGTTGTGTACGATGGGAAGGATTTGGAGATATTCTGGCATCTAGGTGGGCGAAGGGAGTAGGAAAAAGGCTTGCTGCTCCCGCTGCGAACTCCTGCCTACTCAGGATAGAAAATGAGATGATTGCCTTGTGATTATCACTCTTTGCAAGGTGCTGGCTTTCTCTGCCTGCTTCCAGCCAGCCATGGAGGTCTCCTTATCTGAAAAAGCTTAGCCCACACGCCTTCAAAGTTCAGGCCCATGACAACTTTCTTTCAGTCAGTGTTGCCCATAAAGTAAAACCAGCAGCTGATGTCACGCACCAACTTTTAAAAACCTCACGTACACCTCAAACCCAGGGGATAAAATATGACTGGACAATAGCACAAGCAGAACAGACAGGGCAGCATGTTTTTCTCTAGGGTAGTATTTCATCTATAGGGCAATGGAAAGCTGCCAAAATTCCTTGGAAAAATGGAAAAGCTGAAGCAAGCCCAGACAACTGGAAGTTTATCCCTCAGCTCAGCAGAGAAAGAAACCAGGTGAGAATGGTACCCCCAATCCAGAATATCACCCATCCGTCAACATCCAATGTTCAGTTCTTTTATGCACACATGCAAACCCCAGACATGAATCCGCATGGGAATATAAACAAGCACACACGGCAGGGAAAGCATCCATGCACACCCCATGTGCCAAGTTCTTAGACACCGGAATCACCACCAACTCCATGAGGAAACTGCCCAAATCAATTGCAGTTCGGAAGTGAGAAGAGGTTTTTCTGGAGGTGTGGGGAACCTCTAATCACACACTTTCCCTCCAAGGAATTCAGCAGGACTTACTCCCAAGTAGGCCCAAATTTACACAACTGGGAGTGGTGAGAAAGGGGCGAAGGGCAGCGCATTGCAAGAGGAGTAAAATCAGGCAGAATCGGCTACTGGCAAGAGGGATAAACAGAATGCCACACTGTTTGGCAAAGGCAATTGGAAGAACAGAGGCGCAAGGCATGAGCGATTACCTGTTTCTCGCTCTGCCCTCCCCTCCCCTCCCCGCCAGCCACCTCTTAAGACTCTACAAAAGGGAGGCTGTTGCAATTACTGTTCCCCTTGACACTCGCAGTGCCAGAAAATAAACAAGTTGGAGCATGCAGGTCCTTCTCTGCCTGTCCGTCCATTTAACCTCATGCATGCGCTCCCTCCACCCCTTCTCCCTCCATCCCAGGGAATGTCGGGAACAAGATGGAGCTGCAAGTTCATTTCGAGATCTCCCCCTCCCTCAACCCATGCGCACGCACCGAGCGCAAGCGGCCCCGAAGAACCAAGACGGGAAAAGCATCTCACTTACCATGCTGAAGTCCAGGAGGTCACTCAGCTCCTTGTCTGTTCCCGCCACAGCCATTCTCTGTTGCTGGTTCATATTCCCCCAAAATGCCCGACCTTTTAGACATGGGGAAATGTGGGGGTGGAGAAGGGAAGTGGATGGCAGGAGGAGTGTGTGGGTGGAGAGAAAAAGGGTTTCAGTAGAGGAACAAAGTCACTTGATAAACAAATAAAAACGATCTCACTTTTGTAAATCTTTCCCAGACTTGGAAACTCTCTTATGCTGAATAGGCCAGGCGGCAACAAGTGAAATGCTGCCGACTATGCGCGGTTAGCCAATTGCAATGACTTAAAAGTCATTCTCTGCTGCACAGAGTAGAAAATCCATTAGAGGGGAGGCAGAGAAGACTTAGAGTCCTGGTGACCTGACATAAAGAAATGGCAAAAGTCGAGCCCCCTGTTGTTCCACATGCTGTTGGGAATAAAGTTTGGAGAGCATACACCTGCCCAGCCTGGGTTAGTGCCTTAAAGACACACTCATTGCCATTGATCTCCCATAATTTGCTGTGGGACAAAAACTCACTGGAAGTAACTTTGCCCCTAATGCAGATTGACTCTCAAGCTACTAGTCCATAAGAAGTCACACAACATTTTTGGGCAAGCAAAGCAAGGATCCTGGTACAGACCAAGAGGACACTTCTGCTGCAAAAGCCAAAAGCAGCCTTCCTTCCCTACCCCTAAGAAAAAATGCTATGACCAAATATATTCTGAGTTTTGCTTCCAAACCATCAAAGGTCCCTGCTCCAAATTCAGTCTGTTTGCCCCATCTGCAACCTCTGCAGGCCTTAACTCTAACACTTGCTTGTTTGAGGGTAAATCACACTGCTGTCACTGGGACCTACTTAGGATTTGGGATCTGAAGTGGATTAAAAATTTCTGCCCACTCACCTCTTCTAGACAAAAGCACTTCAGCATGACCACGTTGCTCTAGGCCAGAGCTGAAGAGGGGAAAAGGAAGGTGGGTCAAAATGAAAGATTTCCTGGAAGTCCTCTGACAGAGGAACAGGGTGGACAAATTCACTCACATCCAACCTCCTCTCCCTGTGTCAAAAACTGACTGCAATCTCTCTGGGGCAGAGAACTTCCTTGACTCTCTTCTATTTCACCTGCAACGTGCTACGCCAACCTGCCCCATATGGATACCTTCCAGATGTGATGGACTACAGTTCCCATCATTCCTAGCACATTATAGTCCCACTGGGCATCCAGTTAAGGAAGGAAAGCAGGTGTATACCAACCAACATCCTGTAAGAAGTGGCAAGTTCAGTGGTGGGGCTTAGCCAGACAGACCCAAGTGCAAATTACACCACTGAGTGGCCGCATTTCCATGGTCTCTCACAACAACCCTGTGAAGTAGGCTAAGCTTAGAGATACTGACAGGGCCAGGATCATCCAGTGAGCTTCATGGCCACACAGGGATTAAAACCCAGGTTTCCTGAGACCTAATCCAATGCACTAACCACTACAACACACTGCTCTCTGTATCACTGTCACTCTAGCCTACATCACTGGTTTGTGGAGAGAATAATAAAGATTACAAAGCGTAATGTTTTTAGACCAGCTGGACATGGATGTTTTGATGCTGTTTGGAAGATGTCCTTGTTAGGGGCACTCTAGACGTTAGTCTAAAAGCAATCTATCTAATAAAAATGTAACAACAGGATCAACGGGAGTAATGACCACATTATCAGTACTCCTTGCAAGGGAGAGAAGAAAGCTTCCAAAACAAAACTCAAGTATAATGACAACATGGCAATGCGAGCCAAGAGAAACACTTTGAAAATATCACTGCTTCTAATTGCTTCAAGTCTCTGTTTTTGCCCAGGTTGTACCCAATTTTCAGGTTATAAAACAACAGCCTCAATCCTAGGCAGACTTAACCACGCAATTCCATAGGATTAATTTTCCAGCTGGGGCACACAGACAGACCTGTCCCATAAATTTCCCAGTCCTGCACCCACTTAAACAGGGGTACATCTCATCGGCAAGGGGCAGCATAGAAATGTTCTAATAATAATAATAATAATAATAATAATAATAATAATAATAATAATAGAAGTCAATGGGATTACTTCTGAGCAGGCATAACAGAATTGTGAGTCAATGCACAACAATTCCTCTTACAAAAGAGTAAACCCATCTCAGTAAAACCAGCACTCAGCTCACTTCCACAGAAACACAAGCCCCAAATTTTGGTGTAGACCAGAGTCTCCCACCTTGGTCTACATCCAGATGCCTCAACTACATCACCCAGAATCCCCAGGCCACAAGGCTGTGGGAAGACTGTTTCTCCAAAATCCTTTGGGTTTTGTTGTTCCAGAATAAGATGCATGAAGCAATGCCCTGCAAGCCATTATTTTTCATGTCTGGGGTCTGACTTGTGTTGCCAGTGAAAGGCACTCTGTACATGCTCTTCAACATACCCTGTTTGATCAAACCTGGACCAAAACTCAAAACTACAGAGCTAATCCCCAGAAATTTCAAAGAAATGGTGCAGCAAGCATATCTTCATTATCTCTCCTAAGATAAGATAACCGTGTTAGGGAATGATAAGTGTTGGAGAAGTAGGCAGTTTTTATTGCTGTCCTCCCATAACTAGAGGGATGCAAATCCACTTTTTCACATGTTTCCTTTGTTACCTGCTTGCAAGGTGCTAGTTCACATTAACTCGGTCTCTGCAGTGGAATCCTATACATGTTTTTGTGGCAGGACACACCATGCTGGGTCCAAACGGGCTTATTCCCATGTATGCACATTTAGCACAGTGGACTTCCGAGTACAGAATCACACAGCAATCACAGGTCAGTCCAGTCTGCATTCTTTTTATTTTTAAATAACTTACTCATCATTTTCTATGTGAGAAAGCATGAAGGTTGTGTGAACATGTGTGCATGTTTTGGAGTCATCTGGCTATTTTAAAAAGCATTTTACAGCCGGTGCTTTATTTACCCCGGAAATCCTTGCATAAGGAAATTTAAAAGGAGTGAGTGTACCAAATTTGGGGATGAGAAATTTGGGAGATACAGGGAGCTGGTGGGTCTGGACATAGGCATGTGGGAAGGACTCAGCCACAGTATTTTCCCAGCAAAGAGGCAAAACCTACAATGATTATTTCTGAACGGGGGAACTTGCCATGAAAACACACACAACCTGTGCAAGACCCAAAAGGGAGAAGAAGGTGGGAGCAGGACTGAAATCAAAATTTTTGGATTCCCAGGCCACTGAAAGCTTTGTTATTTACTTTTAAAAGTAATATATGGCCTTCCAACATCTTACTGGGTGGGCGGCATCTATGCAACTGAAATCATTCCCCCCCCCCACACACACACTCAGTTAAGTGGCAAAGAACATCCATACCCTGGAACATGGGGGTCCACCCCCAACACATTCAGAGTAGGAGGCAGGGAACAATTATACACTCTCGGTTGCATAGGCGTGCTCCTTTCTGTCACACACAACCACACACAACCACACATGCACAGTTTGAGATGGGTGGAATGCACACACAACTCCTATTTAGCCCTTCTCCTCTCAACCAGCTGAAAATAACATTAAAATCTTTTCCCCAACACAATGCAAAGTAGTTTTTAATGGGCATTCTGCCTCCCCTGCTCTGAGCATTCCCACCACACCTCCTCTGCCCTTCAGCCTGACTCATCTGGGGCCACTTCTCCCAAAGAGTTGATTACTTCCAGGACAAAAAGTCCAGGCCAGCTTGCCCACTCCAACACAGCCTGCTTCACGCCTCTCCTCCCACCTTGCACCCCTACCATTAAAAAATCCAGACAAGGACAGAAATATTTCATCCAGGTCTTTGTTTTCCAAGTATCCAAGCCATGTAATTTCACACATACATGTACCTATGGGGGGGGGGGGGGGGAGAAGGAAATCCAATACAAATCAAAGTGGGAAGCTCCCACCTCAAGCAAGAAGTTTGCAGTACAAAGAGTTCCAACAGCTGCTTCCCCCCCCCCCCACACACAAACACAGGAACGCATGCATGAATTCTCCTAGTTTTTTACTACAAGGAGAAAACCACATGGTGCCCACCCTCCCCAAATTTGGTTTAATTCAAGCAGACAAGGAATCTCTTATATGCAAGCAGCTGTTGTCCAGGCCTCATCCCTTTCAGCCCCCCCACCCCACTGCAAGAAGATACAGGGTTAAATGGGGGGGGGCATCTTGAGGTTCATGGGTGCAATGATGCAGTATATGTAACCATTCTAGTTTCCAGATGGCACAGAGGGAATACCACCAATTCTGAGAATTCATTAATATTGGTATCCATAAGTACATACATGCAGCCACCTGACAGGTGCATGCCACCTTTCCTCCTCTAAGGATCTCTAGGCAGCTTACATAGCTCCGTTTTATCCTCTAACAACAATCCTGTGGGGAAGGTTCAGCTGAGACTCTGTGACCCACCCAAAGTCACCCAGTGGAGCAACTTGCTTCATGGCCAAGAAGAGTTTAGAATCCAATTCTCCCAGGTTCCCAGTCCAACATTCTCACAAGCACATCACACCGGTTTGCACACATACATTTTCCCACATATAACAACAAGAGACGCGAGTAATGGATGGCATACAAATTTTATAAATACATAAATAAATAAAACATAGCTAACTGTACAGCATGCCATCAGGACACATTTGTGAGACAGGTACACACAACCCAGTGAGAAAAAGTTGTTGAGGCCAGGACCAAAAACCAAACCAATTACAAGTTTGCTCAGAAACCCCACTGTCTCTCCTTCCAAAACAGAATCAAGAGTTCTTGTATAATTTGGGCTGAAAAAGAATAAACAGAGCAAACCAACCCAGATCACTTCCTCACAACACCTTGCACAACAGTCAGTGTGCTCCTGTTGAGGCTAACCATTGTAGAGAACACACACAGTGAAGTAACCAAAGACCAAAGAATCCACACTGCTCAGTCCAGAAACCGTTTACTTTTGAGCCTACATATCTTTTAAACTTAGGCTCAGAAAACTAACGCACAAACGTCCCCAATCATTTGAGCTCTGATTCCTGCTGAACAGGGTTCTGGTGCAAAGGAACTTGCAACCAGATGGGATGACATTTAACCATATCCATCTTATCCTTTTGCCCCATCACCGGAAGTTTCCCCCAAACCTGCATGGATGAAGTTAACAATTAGACACTTGAGAGAAAGTTAGGGGTGGGAAGAGATCAAACCTGGAGTGGAAATGAGAATATTAAACAGGTGCGCATGAAGGGGGAGGCTGGCCTGTGCTCTTATGCACCCCCAAACTGTTTTGGAAGCCTGGACTGATGCGTATGTGTGGGGTGTTAAGGGGGGAGGAATATCTGTCCATGAAGTCAAGACATATCCAAAATAGTCTACTGCAACTTTAGAGATCCTGAACTTTATTCACTGGATTTTTTGGTGTGGAGGGGTGGGAAGGGAGTGACACAGAGCAGCAGCCAGAAACTTCAGCAGCGGGGGTGGTGGGAGATAAAATGTAGGATTTAAGAAGGAGATTATGATGCAATTCTGCACATCATAGGAGCCATTCCTCTCATCCCCTCCCTGTGCGTGTGTGCGCGCATGAGTAGGAGAGTGTGTGTAGGTACATTAAAAGAACAACAGCAACAACAACAACAACAAAGAATATTTAAACTCTTTCAAAGTCAATCGGTCCAGAGCAAAATTGCCCACAAAGGAAATGTCTGGGAGGTGTTTCCTCCTTTCCCCCACATCCATGCTTCGTTTTTAAAGCTACAAAGACAGACTCACAAGGCCAGCGAATGCACAAAAAACACATCTCGAAGTAAGGTGGTTGCTTGCGTGGGAGCTGCAGCTCCCACCCCGCCATTTAAAAATGCCTCCCTCCTGCGTCCCTCAAGTACAAATTCCACGAGGCAGGGGAACGAGGGGGCTGAGACGCCCTCCTTGGACTGGAAACCCGACCTCCGTGACCATTTTAGAGATAGGAGGACGGAAGAGCTGCTCTTGACGGTCCGCACCCCAAAATACTGAGGCTGGGACACCCGCTCTCCAACTTCTCCCCAGCCCAGTTCTGGTTTCCACTAACTTCCCGCCCCATGAAGTTTAATATCACTTCCGGAGGGGGGAGAAAGAAAGGGCGACAAAGGAGGGAAGGACTACGAAGCACGTCTAACCAAAATTAGATAAAATACCAACTGTACAGGCTGAGCGGGGAAGGGCCCTGACAAAAGTAGCCGAGGCGTCCAAGTTAGTTCCATGGAGGTGTGTGTGTGTGGGGGGGGGGGGACCTAAGTCGGGTCTGTCCCCTCCAAAAAGAAAATAGTTCCGTGGAGGGGGAGGAGTCAGAGAAGGACCCCCGTTAAAAGAAAGCGCCCCTCCCCAATTGCTTGCCCCCCACCAAGCTTACCTGCTCTGATCTCTGGAGTGGGAGGGGGGTTCACATCCACAACTGGCCGTGGAGATTCCCGGGGCGCAGCCGGGGTGGGCGCCCCGGTCCCCGTTCCTGCTTTCCTATTGTTCTCCCGGCGGCGGCTGCAACGAAGGCGGCGGCGGCGGCGGCTTTTAACAATGTAAAGCGAACGGAAATGGTTTACAATGTAGCGAAGGAAGGAAGAAACGGGGGGTGAAGGAAAGGAGGATCGCGAAAGAGCGAGAGGGCAGGAAGGCACGAGAGAGGCGCTCCCCGGGCGTTCGATCCGCGCGCGCCTCTCCCGGCGTTCGATTGGCCGCCCCGCGTTCGATCGGATGCTTCGCCCCCCGCCGGAGCCTTTGATGTGGCTCAACGTTCCATCCGCTCCCGGGGAGGCAAGAGTCGTCCGGCCGCCGCCGCCGCCGCCGCCGCTCCGGGCCCCGCTTAGCGGTGGCTCACGCCCGCGGAGCCGCGCTCGCCGGTCCCCTCGCTCGCTCGCTCGCTCGATCTCGCAGGGTTTTCTCCCCTCTACTCACTGGGCAGGCGGACGGGCGCCCCCTTCTCCTCCTCCTCCGCTTCCACACATATATAGACACAGACACACGCACACGCACGCACCAAGGCCTGCCTCCTCCTCCTCCTCTCCTCCTCCTCCTCGAATATCCTTCCGCCCCAGCTAGCCACCGTCGCCAGCAGCTCCACAAACCCGAAAACGGGAGGTGGGGGGAGGGAAGGGAGGAAGGAGCGGGGGCTGGTTTTGCCCACGAGGCTCTTTCCCTCTCGCCCCTCCCCTGACGCTCTCCCCCAAATATTTGGAAAGGGAGGAATGAAAAAGAGAAGTTTGGATCTTTCTTTTTTTAAGCCCACCGAGAAGGAATTCCCAGAAGTTGGAATCGCTGGAAGAAGCTCTGTCATTACCCTCCTTCCGAATCTTTGGGATGGAAAAGAAAGGGGCTTCGAATGGCTGCCCTCGCACGTTTCAAGGGGAAGAAGGGCAGTTTCTTTACTTCAGAACCCAGCGTTTTAAAAGGGAATCAGCAATAATGAGACCCCTCTCCAATGCACAAGATCCCCCCCCCTCCTTTAAAGGCGAGAAAGGAATGAGGACCGACGGGGAGCTGTAATTTTCTGGATATTAACCCTGGCAGGGGTCAAGTTTCTCCCCTCCCCACCATAACTCCAGAGTCAAATCCCCCCCCCCCCCCCGCTGCACCACAGTTCCAGAAAAAGCTACACAATATACCAACCTGCAATGATGTCCAACAGATCTTAGACCATAAGTAGGCACTTCACTGGAAATCTTTCTCAGGGGCAGCCGCTCAAAACAATTCCCACATCTGTACGGAAAAGCCATATTGCTGTAATGGGCTTCCACAGCACCCCACAAGACCCCATAGCGCTCCTGCTTCTCAAGCCCCCAGAGGAGGAATCCCAACCACTGAGAAGGGCACCGAAGAGATGACCTGCAGAAACCTACTTTTCGTAATGCAACCATCCAAAGACCCCATAACCCTTAACCACTCTTGGTCAAAACTTTCCCACAATGGATGCCCCATAAGTTTGGACCTCACTGCTTTCTATTGCCTCACTGAACATCCAAATAAACTGAGCACTAAAGAATAGTTTCATGCAGAAAAGGGTTGTATCGCTTCCCACAGGATGATCCCCGTATCACCTGCTTCCTTCTGCCATTCCTGAAGCTGCATCTTGGAAAAACAGCAGTCGCCCTGTGCCAACATCCTAAACATTCCACTGGCCCCATTCTATGTCAGACCCCCACCCTGCACAGCCCTCCCGTAAGTCAGTAAGAGACCTCCTCGGGCAGAGAAGACTTCCTCGTCCATAGGAACTGGGAGATAGTTCTTTTGATGAAGTTGTTTTGGTGCATTTCAAATCCTACGCAAAATATACTGCAATATACCTGAGCATTTGTGGGCCACAGTTTCCAAAGCTCTCCCCAGGACAGTTCCAGAATTGAACAAAACCTGTGATGTTCTTACAGGACTTTTCCCCAGACATTTTCCTGTGTTCTGCCTCATCCCCAATGACCCTACAGGCCAGCTCCAGTGAACCAGCGAAAAACTAGCCTTTTTCCCCAAGAATTTTTATTTTTCAAGAATTCCCTTGATCGATTAAGACATCAGCTGGAAGAAACACCCCAAAGATGCCATGTCAGCTAGACATTTCAAGGAATGAGCCCTGTCATTTGGTTCCATTAGAGATTCACAGCATCTGACCATGGAAGTTCAAGTCTAATCACAAGCGGAAGAATGGGACCCAGTCAGACCAAAGGCCCACAAGGAATAAATTGGAACTTGCTGGACTATTCCCATGGCAGAGCCTCAAGAAGACATCTTGTTCTTCCTGCTGCCTGGGTTGCTTGGACTGGATGGTGTTTATTTCTTTTATGAATGCATTTTCCACTGTGGACCTCATACTTGTTTTTATTATCATTTTAATTAAACATTTGTTTAAATTTTTGTCATATTCTAATAGCCTTGCATGTTCTTTAGTGGAAAGGTGAGATAGAAATAAAAATAAACTCACAGAGAGTAAATTTGCCCGGAGGGTGCAGTATTCAGAGGCAGAATTAAATTATAAGCAAAGGGACCTTTTTTTTTCCAAGTTCAGACAGAAAAACAAACTCAGCTGGCTGAGAGTTGCAGGCCTTTCTTTCTGCATAAATTTACAAACAATTGAGTAATTCCAAACTACCACTTCTGGGCCTTTGTTATGTAAAAGGCCACTAAAGTAAGGTGATTGTCACAAGATCTTGGAGCAAGGAGTTCCACCAGTTAAGACCTCCTTGCCTACAAGAACAGAGTCTGGCATCCATGGATGTCAGCTGACAATGAGACCCCTTAGGCCAGCCTTCCCAGCTGCTTTGGTCTGCAACTCTCAGTAGGTTGCACTGACTGAAGCGAAAGTCCGTAACATCCGGAGTATTCTTGGTTGTGAGAAGGGAGATTTTGCGAAGTAGTTGTCTGCGTCTTCGTGGGCTATTTGCGTGTAAATTTGCTGGGGTTTTGTAAAAGAAAAACAAGACTTTGAGACAAACTGGATTTGAGCGCAATCCTATGTCAGTTCAGACGGAAAAAAGGCCTACAACTCCCAGCATGCCCCAGGGAGGCTGCACCCCTTTAAGTGTTTTAAATCATTGCAATTCTATGCTTAGAACAGTTGCATGCCCCTTTTTCTCGCTAGACACAGAATCGCAACTTTACTTATTATAGTACTGCACTTAATATTACTTACATGGGATTTCTGACTTTCTGTACAATGTTCTAATTAACGTGGAGAGTGCTATTCAATTGAAACATCTTACTGTATGCTCTCATCTATTTAAAAACGATTATTATGTTAATGAAGGTCTTTCAATGCCTGTTGAAGAACGCAAAACGAGCGTGCAGCCAAACGTAGAAACTCAGCGCAAGGTTGCAAACAGTCTCCCTTAATCTTAAGTGGAGTGGGCGTGGCTTCTCTGCAGCGGGTGGAAGAGGGAGGAGTCAAGCCAGAAGGTGGAGGAATAGGAACTACCTTTTCTGGCGGAGGGACAAAAGGAAAGAGCGGTAAAGAAAGAACGCAGCCGCCAGAAGCAGCAGCGGCAGCAGCAGCAGCGTGACGAAATGGGAGCACCGACGAGATGGAATGATAAGGCCTCGGGGCAGGATCCAATGGGAGGGCGCGGCGCCCTGGAGTAGCAGGATGGAGAGCCAATCAGCTTCAGCTCACTTCCCTTTCACCGCCACCCCTCCCTTCTGACTGCCTAACCCTGCGAGCCCTTCTTCGCCCACTGAGCAAGGGGGAGGCCCCGCAGGCAGCTGCTGCGCTCTTTCGTTTGACGGACCCGCCCGCATTATATTTATGCATGTTTTTTTGTTTAGCACTTTTCATTATTAAAATGTGGATTGGGAGGGGGAGCAAAGAAAAAAACGCAAGTGATCTACTTTTTCTGAAAGTAATATAATTTATCTCTCGAGATGTGGCTGAATTTGGTTCTCTTCGGAATGTTGCCTTTTCCTGGGCATGCTTAGCACTCTTTCCTACGGAAAAAAAATTAAGGTCAGTCAAAATTAAATAAATGCAACCCATCTTGTTGGACTTCGACGATTTATGAGCAACATTATTATTGCACTTAATATTTTATTTGCAGGGTTTTAAAAAGTTTTGCTTTAAAAAGAGTCCTCATAATTCCTTGGAAAGTGCTTTTTGCACTGGAAGAATGTTTTTGGTCTACTTAGAAGCCCCACTAAATTCTATAACCTAAGATCTAGACACTTTTACTGGGAACTAAGTCTCACTGAAACCAGTAGGATTTATTCCGAATAAACACAAAATTTGATTGCATTGTTAACACACTTGCATTTTTCTCAGCACTTGATCTACAGCTGTTAGAACAAGTGAATATGTTTACTTTGCACACTTTGGAAAGAAAAAGTCACCTGCTTCCTGAACTTGAAAAGATAGGAGAGCAAGTTAAGGTTTCTATTTTCTGGTATGCTGGCAACCTCATCTGGAGCAAATGTCTCTGAAGAATTCTTGCTAAGTAGGTTTACAAATTTTATAATAAAAGGAAGGGAGTGTGATAGAGACATTTTGTCTCTGTACACACCCACCCACACACATAATAGTAATAATTTGTAAATTTATTTCTATGCCACCCAATAGCCAAAGTTCCCTGGGCAATACACAGTACAGAAAAGACAGTTAAAATTACCCTGCAAAGTTAAAAAGCCACGATAGTTAACACAAATGAGAACAAATGAAATGAGACCTGTTAACGGACGTAATTTCCCAGTATGCTATTGAAAGCTGATTGGCCTGCCCTGTCACGGCATCAACTTGGTGCCAGAAAGATAGCAGAGCTGCTGCCATAGACGAGGCCCTCCTCTTTATTGCTGGCTATGCAATAAACCATATATAACCCCAGTCCTCCACCAGCTTCCCTGGCTCCCCATCGAAGCCCGGGCTCAATTCAAGGTGCTGGTTATCACCTATAAAGCCCTTAACAGCCTGGGACCTGGATACCTAAAGGAACGCTTTCTGCCATATTTGCCCTTGAGATCAGCAGCGGATGCTCTCCTCTGGGAACCCTCCATGAATGATATTAGGAGGGTGGTTACTCGGAGGAGGGCCTTCTCTGCGGTGGCGCCCCGCCTGTGGAATGCGCTCCCCAGAGAGGTCCGCCTGGCGCCGTCGTTATTTGTTTTTCGGCGCCAGGCCGAGACCTTTTTATTCAAACAATATTTTAACAATGTTTAATATTTATTGGTTTTAATTGTGCAGCCAGGGTGTTTCCGGGTTTTTAATATTTTAACTGTATTTGTATGATATTTATTTATTTCTGTGAGCCATCCCGAGGCTATATAGCAAGGGGACGGCATATAAAAACTTTAAGTAAATAAATCAATCATATGCAGCTTTCCTTGGAGAAAGCATACAGAGGCAGGCGTCAGACCTATTCATGCTGTTGGGACTTGGGGCAGATGCAAATTTCTAAAACATGTAGAGAAACTTATATTTCCAAAAGCATAATTATTTTTATGAATGGATAACAGAAAAGCTGCAAAAGAGATTGCCAAAGCTATGTTAATTCAGTATGGGTATGCTAATACAGTGTGAGTAATGCAAGTTTCCTCAACCCGGAGTCCTCCAGATGTGCTGGATTATAACACATCTGGAAAGCACCAGACTGGGAAAATTTTTGAGTTACAGAGTATGACATGGTGGGGTGTTAAACTGGGGACCTGGGAGAGCCAAGTCCTAGTACCCACTCGGGCGCGATGCTCAGGGGGTGATTTTGGACCAGTCCCTGACTCTCAGCCCAAGAGAGCTGTTGTGAGGATTTATTTATATACATTTATAGGCCACCTATAATTGCCGAGGCCTTCCTAGGTGGCTTACAGTGCAAACCATACTAACAGGGTAAAAGCACATTAAAAACCAATTAAAACGTAACAAAAAAAAATCTATAAAAACAATTTAAAAAGGCCACAGCATACAGGCTAAATGTTAAAAAAATTCCTAAAATGATATGTCTCCGCCTGGTGCTGAAAGCAGAACAGAGATGGCGCCAGGCGGATTTCCCTGGGGAGGGAGTTCCAGAGATGGGGGCAGCAGCGGAAAAGGCCCTGCGCCCGGTTGCCCCCCTTCTCATCTCCCCAAGGGCTTGTGGTTCTCATAGAAGGGCCTCCTGGGCTGATCTAAGGGGGTGGGCAGGTATGCAGTGGTACCTCGGCTCATGAACTTAACCCGTCCCAGGACTCTGGTCACTACCCGAATTGGTTGTGAGCCAAGTCAAATTTTCCCATAAAGTTCAATGTAAATGAGGTTAATCTGCTCTAAATATTTTTTTAATCACAAAAATTTGAAGCACAGTGACAAAGAACTACAAAGCAACAAAGGACAGTACAGCAGAGAACACTAACCTGGGTGTGGGGGGGACGTTATTTTTGGAGGGAGAGTCCAAGCCATAATCGTGCGATGGCGATCATGCTGGGGGGGGGGGGGGGGAGATGGCCGTGATTGTGGTTGTGCTCGTGCAGGGAAGATGGTTGTGATTGTGTTCGTGTGGCAATATGGCCGTGATTGTGGTCGTCACCCAATGCTTTCTCTGTGGTGGTGCCCCACTAATGGAATGCGCTCCCCAGAGAGGTCCGCCTGGCGCCGCCGTCATTTGTTTTTCGGCGCCAGGCCAAGACCTTTTTATTTAAACGATATTTTAATAATTGTTGATTCTATTTATTGGTTTTAATTTATTAGCCAGGATGTTTCCAGATTTTACATGTATTTGTATAGATATTTATTTATATGTTGGAAGCCGTCCAGAGGCTTATGCGAACGGACGGCATACAAAAATTCCAAATAAATAAATGCGGAGTTTGCAAAGTGAGGCAATTTTTTTCTGAAATTTCTGTTTGCGACCTGATTTGGTCATGAACTGAGGTGTTTGTGAGCTGAGGTACCACTATGCAGACAGCCCTTTAGGATAAACTGGAGAGGATAACTTGGGAGTCACTTTGGGTTCTCTGCAAAAGGAAGAAAAAGAAAAACAATGCAATATGTTACCATGTAATAATAATGTAATGTAACAACAACAGGATAAATGATAACTTCAAGGGGCTGGCTTCGGAGTGCCTCGCCCCAACTGGATTGGGGCCCTCAGGCGTGCTTCCGTGTGCATGGATGCATGCAGAGATATGACAGGAACCCTCGCCTCAAGGGAGGCAGGCTGGTGTTCACTTGTGATGGTAGTGAGGAGATGGTTCAAAGCCAAGCGTTTGCCGCTTGCATTCCTCTCCATCTGGCAGAGTAAACATGATGCCCCCTGGAAACAAAGAGCAACAGCATCCCAGAGGAAGTAATTCCCATTCAAGGAAGTCCCATTCAGCAAGCGATAGGGTTGCAAGCTTTCAAGTCCTCATTTTTACTCTTCCGCCCTACCTACCTCATTCCTGAGCAGGGCATGAGTGACAAACAAAAGATCTATGTGGCTGGCTTTTCTGGGGCTGATTCATAGACCAGTGGTAGAGAGAAAAGAAAGAAAGAATGAAAGGAGGAGGAAAAAAGTGTAGGATCTCTGGGGAGGAAAATAGGGGGAGGGGAGAGGCGAGGCTTGGGTTTGTTAAAGCGGCGGCGGCAGCGGCGTCGCACCCACGCGCCCATCTGCACCTTGGTGGATTCCAGATACCTAGCAGGGCAAGAATCCTGGATCCTCAGTTTTGTAAATTTCAGAGTGAGTGCATCACTCAAAAACTCTTTTCCACCGCGGCAGAGAATAAAGCAATGGACTCCCCCGAGGGGCTGCCCTGAACTCTGTTTGCAGAGTTTGCAAACTTTTGTCGTGGTCTCATGAGACGCGACCTATCAAGACTTCTGAGAAGTAAACAAGGCCCCGATCCTGTAGGCGTAAGCGTCATTGAAATCAGCAGTGAGTCGCTTCTGGGCTGAGGCGCTTTATGAGAGACTGCCAGCGGCCTGCTCCATGCTTAGAGACAGACACATGACTGATCAATTAGGTCTGAACATTTATGAGAGTTATTCCCCACTTTTTCTTCCAAAGAACTCAAAGCAGCTTACATTGTTCTGCTCCTCCTGCTTCATCCCTGCAACAACAACCCTGTGAGGTAGGCTGGGCTGACAGGCAGTGCCTGGCTACTTGGCCAAACAGGGACTGGAACCCTGATCGCCTGAGTCTCTGTCCCATGCTTTGAGCCACTGGATCACACTGGCTTTCCTGTTGTGATCTAGTAGGGGATCAAAGCAGGGAGTCAGAGAAGCAGCCAGCAAGGGGTTTCCTTTAGCACTGGTGATTCCCTCTGTCCTCACACAGGGCATGATCCATCTGTAGTATCCGACAAGAGGATCACAGAGGCGAGCAGAGGCCGATCCAAGCCATGATTCATCCAGAACGCTGCGCAGACTCCCCCTGCAGCAGAAGAGCAGAGAGTCATTCAGAGCTAGCCAGCACCCTCCCAGGCAATGCCTTTAGTTACTTAATTAAATGTACTCTTGGAGCCTCCTTGTTCAGATCAAACCCTTTCCTAACTTTCCTTTCAGTTTAAAAGGGGATGGCAAGGGAAGAGAAGAGGACTAGCCAATTTAAAAATTCACAACTGTTTTGACGAAAGCAAGGCTTTGCCTGAAGGCTGGTGAATGGAATGGCCCGGAGTCCACCTCCCCACTTCCTTAACGTGCTCGGTTTCTTTGACAAGGGCATGCAGGGTGTGTGAGACCATCTCAGATTTTGAACACAGGCCACAAGGATAAGTGCCAAAGAAATGTTTAAAATGCTTTCTCTCACACCCATGACAAACCCTTCCGAAAGTTCAGGACACGATTAGAAACAGGGTCACTTAGCAAGTATCTTTCAGAGCTAAACACCCAGCGCTGGCATTCCCCTGTTCACATCCGGTTCCCAATCCGTGAGAGCTGCTGGACTTGATGGTTGTTTGGATACCTCCTGAGCAAGAGTGTTGACCCCCCCCTTTTTTTTTTGCTTGAATTTGCACCATTGACCAAGAAAATAACTCCATTCCCCGAATCCCTGGCTAGGAAACTAATCTTGAGCACAAGCCCACAACAGTTGTGGGCTCTTAAGGGCACCACTTCTGAAATGCACAAGTCAGACCCACTCAGATAGACTGCACCTACTTCAAAGATCTTGTGTTGGCTGAATTACACCTGCACAAACAACAGAAGGGTCTGCACCTCTCTTTTCTCTTTTCTCTCTTCCTCCTGCGCAGGCTGCAAAGACAGAATATGATTCCCTGTGTGAGGATCCTTGCAGGCGTAAGGCAGTGGAGGCCCGGCAGCAAAAGCACAGCTTAGCCCAGCTGCCCCAGCTAAGCTCTTAAGCAACTTGTCAGCTAGCCACGCGTTGCCTGTTTTGAGAATGTCGACTTATTCCATTCTGAAAAGAAGAAAGGAGGTGGATAAAGAGTTCTGTTTGCCCACAATGGGACCATGGGACCCCAGGAAGAAGTGGGTATTTGACTTTAAAAGCCCACAAATCTGACAAGACTGTACTGAGCGCTGGCCATAAGCCACAGGTTGCAAAACCACTTTTGTTGAGGCAAATTGGTCTTTTGACTGGACGTGTGCTGGCCGACAGCGCTTGTGATGCCAAAATGTCTGGATAATTCCATTCAAAGCGCTGCTTGGAAGAAGCAACACGCAATCAATAAAGCCATTGCAGATTAAAACCCCACTGGGCTGCAGAGATGGATGACAACAGTGGGCCAAATTGGGGGGGGGGGAACAACCCACCAAACAAAAGGTAACAGACTGATGGACCCCACTTTCCGACATCCTCTGTCTCTTGAGAGTCCAAAGTGCAAGTAAGGAACCAAGATATTTTTTCTGACAACATTTCCAAGAACAGTACAAATTGCATTCAGTAGGTATTCCCTTGGGGAAAATGGAACTTCCTGTTCATTTTAATCTATTTATCCATCTCTCTTTCTCTGCAACAACGGGTCTAGGCCAGCACTTTGCAAGAACTCTTGATGCAAAAGGGGGAACATCCTGGTGGAAGTACACCCTTCCTGCCAAAACAATAGGTTTGCTTATTTGTTTTAAAGTTAGGCAGGAGTTAACAGCTGTTAACAGCTGTCTGCTCTTGCTGGGTCAACCTGGTGGAAGGTCTCATTGGCAAGCTACTGTTGGTTCTTATCTGCTTCCTGCTAAGATACTGGCAAACGCACCATAACATCCATATCACCAAAGGCTTGGGCAGGTGGGCTGCCTTACCTACCGCATAGCCTAAGGATGGAAACTATCAAGCTAAGAAGTACATTTTGAAGGAGAAAAAAATGGCAATGGATCAGAGGCTGTCTACCTAAAAAGAAGGCAAGGGTTGGGGCCAAGCGTGTCAGATTGCACTGAGAAGAAAAATATATTTCTGCCTATTCCAGGAGCAACAGAGAATTCTGCAGCCAAGGTAGCAAAAGGCTTTTTCTCTTCATCTAAATTTCTCATGCCACCTTCTCTCCCCTGCTGGGCAGTTCTTCTAAGTGAAAATTTAGTCATACAATGATTCAGGCATCCCAAAACTGCTGTGGTTGAAATACCTCTGCACTGACTTCTCTTTCCTTGGACAGATGGTGTCTCTATTTATTTATCTTCTTTCTGTTCCCTTTGCTACCATTTTTTCCTTCTGTATAAGAAGAGGCCTGTTGGAGCAGATCAAGGTTGGTCTGTGGAGTCTAGCAACTTGGTTTCTCAGAATGGGGCATGATGCTAACAGCATCCCACCCAGGACTCCGAGGTATAATGTCAACACAACAAGCTAACCTGCTCAGGAACATGGATAGGCTAATCCTCCAGGAATTTGTCAAACCCACTTTAAAACTGTCAAAATGCGCAGCGCTGGCTTTTCTACCTTCCTCTGCCTGGTTGGAATCCCAGGGCTGCAGTCCGACACACCCAGAAAGTGCCCCGTTGGAAAAGATTGGACTACGTGTATTAATTCTGTGTTGTGTCTGCATTTGCCCTGGTTTGTTATTGGAAAGATGCCCAAATTCTAGAATTTTAAGACAGAAAAGAAAACTTGTCTCCATCCTCTCTCTCTGTACAGTGCATAAATTTATACTCTGCTGTCAAATTAGCTACACACTGGGAGACGAGACGAGATTGCTTCCCTATCCTGAAGAGGCCTCTGCTCTATTTCACTGGTGGTGCAACCCCTCCTGTGTCTACTCACAAGTAATCTCCTGAGTTCCATGGACTGACTCCCTGATAATGGCCATTCAGCTACATGGGACCCCAGAACTTTCAAATTATTTATTGAATGTATAAATCACATTCTCCACCTATGAAAAGTGTTTGCGGAGGTGTACAATATAAATATTAGAAATTCCCATATGAGGAAAAGAAACATTTAGATTTATCATTCGAGCTTAATTAATTAATTTAATTAATCCCAATTAATTAATTAATTAATTAATTATACTCTATTAATTGACAACATTTTGGAACCAATTTATATTGGAAAAGAGTCCAGTGGTGTATAACAAAGGGGAAAAAATCAAGATACAACACACACTTAAAATCATCTTATTGTTTAAAATGCCTTCTAGCCACCTTCTCCATGTTGTTGGTCATTCTGCAAACCATTGCGCTCCTTTTTTCAAAATTACAGTGTAACAAGATTCACCTTTCCTCCCTGCAGGCAAATCATTCTTTCCTTCCAGCCCCAGAGTTGTTTTGGTGGCTTTTTTGTGAACCTTTCTTGACACAAACAGCAAACTTTCTTGGTTGTCATTGTTAGGTACTTACAGTATTTTCCCTGCCCTCCCCTTTAGGGAACCTGAGCAGAAGCAGTTTCTGGTCCCCAGAACTGGCTTGGAAAATTGGGACATGCAGTTCAACCCACCTGAACGGCAATAGATCTAGAATTTTGGAAATGTGACTGTAGCTTTCTGTTAAAGCATTACCAAAAGTAAGATTCACCTGGTTCTTCTGCTTATGATCCTTTAGAAACCTATGCAGAGCTGCTGCAAGAGACTTAGGAATAATTCTAATTAAAGATTCTGGAAACATAGAAATGTAGCATAGAAACAGAGCGAGTCAGAAGGGGTCTCCCAGGCCATCTAGTCTGACCCCCAGTTCCAGCCGGCTCCGCTCACGGCATGCCCACCATGTGTATGTCCAGCCTATCCTTGAACACCCGCACCGATGGGGCCTCAACCACCTTCCGTGGAAGCCCATTCCATGCCCCAGGGGTCTTTCCTACAATGGACATAAGGCTAACTTGTCTGTAATTCTACTACCCTTTTTGAAAATTGGGCCCACTGACGCCACCCTCCAGTCCTCTGGAACTTCACCTGTTCTCCACGAGGTCTCAAAGATGGAGGCCAGCAGGCGTGAGAGAACCCCTGCCAACTCTCTAAGTACTCTCGGGTGTAACCCGTCAGGGCCTGGCGCCTTTGTAATGCCCAATGCCCTGAGGAGCCCCTCGACTTCAAGGGGGTGACTCTAATCTGTGCCCCTAAGTCCCCAGCCTCATCTAATCTCCTATGCGGATATCCCCCATCCTGCTTTGGGGAGAATACAGAGGCAAAATAGTCATTTAGCATCTGTGCCTGTTCCCTCATATCAGTCACTGGATCCCCTTCCTCCTTATTAAGCAGTCTGTCTCCCCTTCCTCTTGTTATTTACATGTGGGAAAGCCTACAGAGAGGAGGCTGTCCTTTGCATCTCTGCATGAGTCACAGGTAGATTCTCTCATCTGCAGGTGAGGCTGAGGCCCTTCCATATCAGACATATCTGGGTGAGCACCCTCAGGACTGTTGCCCAGGCCCCACCCCCTCTCTGCAGGTCCAGACAAAGGGGGAGATGCAGGGCAAGGACAGGGTATCCATTCTTCAAGAGGGGTTCTTCTGCTGAACCTCTGCTGGATGGATATCTCTGCCTTCCATTCTCCTGCCTTCTCTTTCTCTCCCTTCTCCCCCGTGGGGATATATTTACTGTCATAATTCAACTGATAGAATTATAATAGTGCTGAGGCCGCTTCGAAGTCCTCTCAGAGCCTGCCAGACTCTGTCGCTGATAATGAATGAGCCCCAGAGGAAGGCTGCTGAACAGCCATCGAGAGAAATTAATGGTCCTTTGCAAAGAGCACTCGGCAGTTCCAGGAGGGACTCTTTCTCCAGGGCGGCGTTCTCAGCAGCCTCAGAGAGCTGTTGGGCAAAGGAGGACCTCCTTGTGCAGGCCTGATGCCTGGGTGAAGATTGGAGAAGGTGGGGGACACCCCCCCTGAAGAGACACTCATCTGTTGGGTGCATCCCTGGAGGACATTTGAGAAGAACATTTCAGGCCAAATCAGCCTTCTCGGCACAGGAAGCCCTTGCAGCTTCTTGGAGAAGCTTAGCAACCCTTTGAGCTATGGACCATCCTGCCATGTAAGACACTTGGCTACGAATATGCCCAAATACCACCCACTATAAGGTTGAAAGCGCCAGTAGCTCCATCGTTGAATCGTAGGTGATGGTTGTTCGTCCATCCAGTCAGTTAACACACACACATCCTTAATGTTGTTGATGCACAAGTAGGAATGGTTAACAGCATTCCTACTTGTGCAAAAAAATTTAAAAAATCTTGGTTTGATCTTCAGGCCCCATCATGACAAGCCATTAGAAACATTCTGAAAAACCTCAAATTTCTTGTGCTTTTTCTCAAAGTCTGTTTTATTGCAGGTCCTCCCTCTTTCTCTAGAATCCCAAGGTCTTTCAGCCAGAGCCTGGTGCAAAGGTTACTTGTTTAGAATTTAAGGAATGCAGAGCCCAAGGATTCACTTTCTGAGTAGAAACATAAAATAGTGGAGTTGGAAAAGGTCATGAAGGTCATCGAGTCCAACCACTGTTGTTGCAGGACACCAAGTGACTCCATCCCACTCAGAGGGCCATCCAGTTTCTCCTCGGATGCCTCCAGTGTGGGAGAGCCCCCACATCTCCAGGCAGCTGGTCCCACTGCTGTGTTGCTCTGACAGTGAGGGAGCTTTTCCTGACGTCCAGCCTGAATCTGGGTTCTTGCAATGTGCATTGATTACTCCGTGTCCTACACTCTAGTAAGATCTTGCTGTTCCTCTTTGTGACAGCCTTTGAGGTACTTGTGAAGGGACATCATGTCCCCACTCAAGACTTCTCAAGGCAGAACATAACCAGCTCTCTCAGTTTCTTCTCACAGGGCACAGTTTCCAAAGCCTGGATCATGTTTCCCTCATCTGAATGCTTTTTAATTTTGGGGCATCAGTAACCAGCTAGAACCAAAACTAGACAGAGATAAAAAAGCCATTCCTTCTAAAAGAATTTCTCTGCTCCTGGTTACCTAGGAGTTCCTATATTTCAGCAAAATAATATAGGAGAAGTAGGCGTTCTTTTGTTAGCACTAGGTCCTTGGAAGTTATGAAATAGTTATTCTACCACTGATTGCTTAGCTACTTCCCAGAAGATCCATTTCTAATCTTATAAGGATGTATGTTTTATCCACCTGTTGATGTTTTCGGAAAAAAGCAGTTTTCTGTGTGATGGTCTCTTGTAAATCATGGCTTTAATAACTGCCAGGTGCAATAGCTGCTGTAGAGTTTATGGTACAAGTTTTGCTTTTCCTTAAATGATTCTTTAAAATAGAATCTCTTTTTTGAAAATATTGTAAAATAGTATCTGCTATTTTTATACTATTTAAGGGAAGAGTAAAAACCAGCACAGGACCCTGTTAAAATATTTTAAATAAATAGTGTATTGTTGCTGCTGTGTGCCATCTAGTTGTCTCTGACTTCTGGCAACCCAATGAGTGAAAGCCCTCCAGAAAGACCTGTGCAGGACAACTTTGTTCAGCTCTTCCAAGTTCAAGGCCATGACTTTCTTTGTGGACTCAATCCATCTCATATTTGGCCTTCTTCATTTGCCTCTGACTGTCCCCAGCATGGTTGTTTTTTCCAGGGAGTCTTGACATGATGATATGTCCAAACTAGAGCAGCAGTTAGTTTGGTGATTTTTGTTTCTAGAAACAGTTCTGGTTTAATTCGATCTGCAATCCACTTGTTCAACTTTCTGTCTGTCCAAGTATTTGTAGAGCTCTCCTCCAGCACCACATTTTCAATGCATCATTTTTTTCCTGTCCACTTTCTTTCCTGTCCAGCGTTCACACCAACACAAAGACTCACAAAGATTGGGAATACAACCGTGTGGGTGCTTTGGGCTTTGGTCTCCAGTGA
This sequence comes from Varanus komodoensis, assembly GCF_004798865.1. Taxonomy (NCBI): domain Eukaryota; kingdom Metazoa; phylum Chordata; class Lepidosauria; order Squamata; family Varanidae; genus Varanus; species Varanus komodoensis. The sequence continues at coordinate 2,127,071 of NW_025336467.1, read as the reverse complement.
AATGTCTCACACTTGATGGTCTTCTCTTCTCTAGTCCATTCATGGCTGCCTTTCCAGGTCTCCTTCTTCAAATGTCATCCTTCGAATGGATGACTGAGCTAAGGTGTGTGAAATCTTGTAATTGTGAGTCTCCCAGACGTGCAGTGGCACAACTGTGCAGCATACAACTGTTTTAAATAACTAACTAACTCTTTCACAGTTTCAGTTTCCTCAGTAGTAGCAGTTAAGTTCTGTAATTCTGTGGAGATGTTTTTTGTTTTCTTAATATTCAGCTGCAGTCCTGCTTTGGGGCTTTCTTCTTTCACTTTTTCAGAAGTCATTTCTATGAATCTCTAAGTCATTGCCACTTCCTGCCAGAAGAAGGGGTTTCATCTGCAAATCTTAAATTAGTGATTTTTATTCCACCAAAGTTTACTTGTTCCTCTGATTCTTCCCTTAAAATATGTTCTGTTTGTAGATTGAACTGATAGGGAGATCCTGGTCTGACGCTTTTGTCTATGAGAAACAATTCTGTTCTTCATAGTTCATTCTAACTGAAGCTTTTTGGCTGTGGTGCAAGTTTCTTTCAAGGTTATTGAAAACTTTTCATGACCCCCAGAGCCAAAGGACTTCGCAGCAGTATGAAAAGCATAGATCAAACTTTTTCTGAAATCACATTTGCGCAGCGTTTAACAGATGCACAGTTAAAGCACCAGACAAAAGAAACTTATTCCACTGTGAATTACAGTGAGTGCTTGACATAATGAAGAACATTATTCTGTGTTTCCATTGTCGCTAACAAGCACACGGGCGTTGGAAAGGCTGGTAATTCCGGGAGGCAAGAAGAGACGCCTACCTCAGGCGGAAGATTGAATAAAGCCATGTGGCATGTTTTCATCCCTTTACATATTCAAGGCCCCAGGACCTAGCTTACAAAACTCTATATTCACCAAAGCATAACTGATAAAGGCAACCCTCACAGAATGTATCTCTGAATACAGACAAAGCAGTTTGTTGAACCCAGGCTAAACAATGACTATTAGACATGCTCATTTGGAGTACACCTGTGTCTGAACCCTTCCAAGGCCCCTTTTTGGAAGCAAGCCTGCCTCTTCTCTATATACCTATTTTCTGATGCTACCGGATTAATCAGGCCCTTGATAAGTCGTTCCTCATGCCCCCAACCAACACCTGCGCCCCTTGGCTATTCTCAGGGCCTCTTTGCGTGCTTGGAGGAATTGGCCTTGAGATAAGCAGTTCTTCAGACCCTTGTAATCCAGCTTCCCATGCTCCCCTCCAGCTCCTCCCCTTTGTCCTCTACTCCCGAATCCAGATCGGCATGTCCCGTGCGTACATTCCGAGAAACAACTGGCGCCCCCAATTCCTAACACAAGATTGTTTTGGCTAGAGGTGGTGTAAACATGAAATAAAAAAAAGTAACCCCACCTTCCGAGGGGAGAGCTGCCAATTGCCACCGACTGTTTTCCTATGCGGCTGTAGCTGTTGCTACCGTCCGCTTGCAAATATTGATACCATCCAACAGTCCCAACACTAGACTTTGAGGAGCACCTGGCTCGGACCAAGGCTTTATGCATGAGATCTTGTGCAACTTGTGCTGAAGAAGGGGAATGACACAAAGGAACTGGAGAGAATGAAAAGTACTAAAGAACACGTGCTTGGTACTCTGTTCAAAACACAGACATGAACTGGAACAAAGGCCTGTAAATGTGGAACTTCAAAATCTGTAGAGACATTCAACTGGGACTCATTCCTGAACTACTGCTTGCACAAGTGCAAACAGTTGGTTAATTTGCAGGGATAGAAGAAGGAGAAAGCCCCGCAGGAGTTTTGGAATGATCCCCTTTCATTAAAAAGAAGAATAAGACTATAGAAGGGAACCCTCTTAATTTTTTGGTTTCAGGTGGCATTCCCCTCTTACATACACACCAAGTATAGAATCCGCCTACAGACAGGAAACCCTTTTCGCTTCAGTGCATGATCATAGAAAGAAGGGGGGGATGTCCTCTTAATGGAAAATTGAAGAAGGAGAAAAGCCCTCAGTACCTAAACACACCAGAGAAGGCCTGATATAAGCCACAGAAGGGGCCTAAGCAGCAAGTCACCCATCCAATGTCTTCTTTTTGCAAATAGGCTCATTTGGGGTGAAAATGTAAACAAGTTTAGCAAAAAGAGGTTTCCTGTGCGAGTCAGAAAGTTTTTTCCTTACTGTCTTCTAGGCCTCCAACTCCTTCCAAGATGACTTGTGGATGTGGGCTGGGGAGAAATTAGCTGTTTTCATTTTTTCACAAATTGCTTATCCTTTGAAATGTGTACAAAATTTTGCAGTCAGGTTCCCCAAACAAAGAATTTGCACAGAAATGCATCTATTAAGGAAAATAATGTTTTACATAAATTCTCAGTGTTTTGGCGGAGCCATACCTAAGACTGGAGCCTTTCTCCAAGTTTGAGACAAACTGAACTTGTGATTAAAAAACAGAGATAAAAAAGGACCTATTCAAGTGTTCTTGTGGTGGATGAACATGAATGTAAACACCAGAAATGAGACATACCTTCCAGTCTACTCCCCAGACAGAATTATCAAACTTTCATGTTGGTGGCCTCCCACTTGTAGGACTCCTCCTGGCCATATTATTGCAATACTTCAAGTGCCTCCACATCTGCCTTGGTCTTTAAGTGAATTAGGATTTAATTGGACTCTGTTGTGTCCCGGCGAGCCAGTGCAGTGTAGTGAATGGAGGGCTAGATAAAAACTTTTTTCTTGGCAAGACTTTTGACAAAATACAACCTTTGCCAGATTTCATATGTTTAATTACCAGATCTCTATCCCAGCTTTTTTTTTTCTTTTTTGAAGAACTCAAACTCTCCATCTTATCCTCACAACAACAACCCTGTGAGGAAGGCTGGGCCAAGAGTCTGGGACTGGCCAAAATCAGCCAGTTGGCTGCGTGGCTGAGCAAAGACTAGATGCTGGATTGCCTGTGACCCCATCCCACGCTCTTAAACACTCATAAACACGTCGTTAATGATCTAAGTGCAAGGATCTGACTTGCAGAGCACAAAAACATTTCTGAACCCCATGAAGATGGTGATGGAAGCCTTACTTTGGTTTGCTCCATCGCAGACTCCAGTTAACTTTTTTAAAAGCATGAAGCCAAGGACAAGAGAGTTGTCCCTGAGCACAACCACCGGTGGGGAGAACTGTGCTTAGATCTTGTAGTTCTTGGAAATTCACTGGGTGGCTTCAGGCTAGTCACTGATGACTTTCTGAGAGGGGCTGCACCTCAGTGGTAGAGTCCTCACTTTGCACTCAGGTTCAGACTGGGCATCTCGCCAACCTGGCCATGTTGACAGTCTTAAGCTTGACAGGTTGATGGTTTAATTTGGTAGCTTCCGTTCTGAATTGCATTCCAGCCCATCATTCCTTCACAGCCAGTCTGAGCATGCCGATGAAAAGATGAGATGGGCAGGCAGAAATCCTCGAAAGAAGCCTCATGGATAACCTATTGCAGGAATCTGACTGGGAGGTTCCAGCCCTCAGTTGCACCGGGTATCTCATATTGTCACCCCCTCCCAGCTCACCTCCATAGGTTGTCCTCCAGGTGTGAAGTTGTGACAAAATGCCTTGCAGGCAGAACCTGCCGTCTTGGAAGGAGCTTATGGCTAGGCAACTGCCATTTTAATTCGTCTAGGGCAACCTTCCCCATCCGTTGTTCCGGATTGCCCATTCAGCGTTATGACCCCCATTACGTTAGTGAAAGCTTGGCTTATGCATGTCTCAAAATTAGATGTTTGGATCCATTTTTCCATATTTCCCTGCATGTGCTACTCAAGAAGGAGGAAAATAACTCCCCAGGCCCCTGCCTCCTCCCTGCCTGGTCTTCTTCTTGCAGAGCGATTTCTAAAACAGGAGAAAATGGTTCCCCAAACTTAACCATGTAGCCTGACATGGTACAGTCCTTTCAGCAAGCTCCAGATAATTTCTGTTGCTTGCAGAGATCTGGGGAGAGCTCTCAGAGGGCACTGTTGACAAGAGCACGAGCCCTTTGTTGTCAAATTTCCCCATGAAGAAAAGGCAAAAGCGCTGCGGAAGATGAAGCGAGGAGAGGTAATGTTGTGGTTAACCCAGCATGGAAACAAAATTCTCCTCGTGGGTAAAGATGTACCAGCTGTAATTAGAAATCCCACAAGCTTCTGCAGGTGGCAGGCCCCCCCGTTGGTTACCTTCTCCCCCACTTCAATTTTGCTTTCCTCTGTTGCTTGAGAAAAGTGTGTGGGAGGCAGGGGAGCCAACGGCAGACTGCCACCTCTAAATTTAGGTGTGGGTAACCCGCCCCTCAGTAGGAGCCACCTCCGAAGAGAGGAAAGGAGAAACTGGCAGGGAAGGCCTTTCTCTTCACTTGTTTGGTCTTGTGTGTGCGCTTGGCGAGAAGCAGCCATGGTGGGTGCCAGCCCCAAACTCTTCCTCTGGCCCTTCAGATTTGGATAAACCAAAAAAAAAAAAAAAAAAAAAAAAAAGAAAGAAAAGAAAAAAGAGAGAGAGAGAGAGAGAGAGAGAGACAGAAGGAAGGAAGGAAGGACGGACGGATGGACGGAAGAAAGGAAGGAAAGGAGGGAACAAAGGGGGGAACGCGCTTCCCCCCAGCCCTTTGGCGTCTCTTTGTTGTTTGTGGCATGAAACAGAGGAGCCCCCATGCTTTTCTCTTGCATGCCATCTATTAACTTTGACCAGATACTAAAGCCCATTGTATGATGCAGTCGGAGTCGGCTGGGCAAGGTCGACAGGAGGCAGTGCCTAGTTTCTATGGTGATGTCTGCCCTGGGCTGCTTACAAACCACCAAAGAAAAAAAGAGAAAATCCTCTTTTTTAAAAAAGGTCAAAACAGGGTGCTGATTTGCAAAAGATTTACATGCACTAACTTATACATACAGATTGACTTTTAAACATTATCATTATAATTTAAATAGCAACAGGGCATGCTTCACCTATAGTCCAAGCCTTGTTGCAACACAACTTCAAGGCTTTCCCTTTTGATTTTTCTTCTGGCATTTGCTTCTTTGCTTGTTTATTTTTTGCTTGGACTGGGACCAGCCCTTCAGCCATAAAGAAGAGACACCTTACCTCAAACTGCTCATTTTAATCTTAGATTGTGCCCTCGATGAACCTGGAGCCTTTTGAAAGATTAAAATTGCAACTCCAGCAAGGGGGAGGCTGGGATACCCCACTCACATTTCCCCACAATGCCCAGGAGAGATGCCATGCCAGAGGCAATATGGGAATTTAAATGTGGCCCCATGGGTGCATTGCTACTTTCACCCCCGGGTCACCCTATTGTATGTATGTGTGGGAGTCCCTGGAGGTAGCAAGGTGACCCCGAAGGGGCACAAGGCCAAAAGCACCCCCCCAAAAAAAAATTAATGTAGCAGGCATCAACGTGGGACTTCACTGCAGCTGTCTTTTTTCTCCCACCCCTCTAATCACATGTATGTTGACTGGGGACAGGAGAAATTGTATGCCAACATTTCTGGTCTGTGACAGGTCTGGGAAGACTGGCATTATGACACTGGCAGGTTTTTTTACCATGTCCCAACCCAGCCTGCAACATTTCATAACTGGAAACAGACAGAGGAGCTTCTAACACGGCACCACATTTCCTTTTACAACCATTGGCTGCCCATGAGCTCCTGGAGCATTTTGTTTGTGAGCAAAATCAAGCAATTTCCTCTGAATCTGCAGTGAAATGGTCAGCCTCTCAAGGTATCCAGGTAACAGACACAGCTGCAACTCACAGCAGAATCAGGTGCAACGCTTAACTGGAAGGAGAGGCTGGATATCAATCTCTTATCTTTTATGTGTGGATGTGCTTGTTCAAGCTCTTATCTGAGATTGAACAAGGAGGATTTCTCTGTTTTGTTATGCAAATGGGTAACAATCCTTATAATTAAACTGAAATGGGTCCGGGGAGCCATTCGCTATTTGAACAGCGGATGGTGCTCTGCAAGAGAGGGCAAATATGGCCTTGCACTTCCTTGCGAGGCTTAAACTTGGGGCCAGTTTCTCCCTCTGTAGGATTAAATTGGGCCACCCCTGGAGTCTTATGGATCCTGATGGATTCCTGAGGACTCTGGGGGACTTTCTGGGCGTTGACTGATGACTGGTGTTGCTGTCAACTCCCTAGTTGATCTGTGGAATATGGGAATGACTCCAGTGGTGGACAAGATCATCCCTGAGTGTCCTCTCTTGCTGTGCAGGCCTGCATTACGGGGGATGAAGCAGGCCGGGAGATGATTAGAGCACAGGCGGAGGAAATGGGATGAATCTGCTCATTATCGGGCCTATGCTGTGGCGGTGAGGGCGGCGAAGAAGGAAATCTTCTCCACTTCCTTTGTGTCTTCACAGTGCTATCCAGTAGAGCTTTCCTGGGTGCTGTGGGGACAATTACATCCTGGGCCTCAGAAAGACCCCTTGCTCCATTGGCAGCTTGCTGGGATGACTTTGCCCAGCCCTTTGGGGATAAAGTTGCTCAGATGCACCACAAATTGGACTCCATAGTTGATATGGTCCTGGAAGGTGTCCAGAGCTCCCTCTGGTCCACCTTTGCTGGGTCGGTTTCAATTATTGTGGCCCGAGGATGTGGACAAGGTGCTTGGACTAATCCAATCCCCCACCTGTTCACTTGGCCCTTGCCCTTCATGGGTGCTCACAAAGGCAAGGGTGGGATGTGTACCTGGGTCCAGGAAGTAGTTAATGCCTCTCTAAGGGAGGGGTTGGTGAAAGAGGTGGTGATCAGACCCATCCTGAAGAGGGCAAACCTGGACCCAGAGACGGCCACCAATTATAGACCGGTGGCCAACATCCTGTTCTTGGGCAAGGTACTTGAGCAGGTGGTGGCGGGACAACTCCAGGCACTCTTGGAAGAAACAGATCATCTGGACCCATTCCAGTCCGGCTTCAGACCCGGATACGGTACTGAATCTGCCTTGGTCGCCCTGTACACTGTGCAGGGAGAGGGGAAGGGGGAGTGTGTCCCTGTTGGTTCTTCTGGACCTCTCAGCGGTTTCGATACCATGGATAGGCTGGCCAAGCTGGGGGTTGGAGGCACTGCTTTGCAGTGGTTCTGCTTCTACTTGGCTGGCAATTCCAGAAGGTGGTGCTGGGGGACTGTGGCTCTGCGCCATGGCAGCTTGGCCTTGGAGTTCTGCAGGGGTCCATTCTATCCCCCGTGCTCTTCAACGTCTACATGAAATCACTGGGAGAGGTCATCTGGGAGGTTTGGACGAGGAGTCATCAATATGCTGATGACACCCAGCTCTACCTCTCTTTCATGTCTGATCCAGGTGAGGCAGTGGCTGTTCGTAACTGGTGCCTGGCTGGAGTGATGGGCTGGACGAGGGCCCATAAACTGAGGCTTGATCTGGACAAGATGGAGGTCCTGTTGGTGGGTGGTCCTGTTCTCTGGGTAAGTGATCTTTGCCTGGTTCTTGGTGGGGTTGCGCCCCCTCCATCCCCCCCAGAGGACAGGGTATGCAGTTTGGGAGTGCTCCTCGACCCAGAGTTGTCCTTGGAGTTCCAGGCGACTCGGGGGCGAGGAGCGCTTTCCTTCAGCTTCGGCTGCTCCACCAACTACGCCCTGACCTGGATGAGCAGAGCAAAGCGACGGTGACCCATGCGCTGGCAGCCTCCTGGTTGGACTGTCGCAACACGCTCTACATTAGGCTGCCCTTGAAGATGGTCCAGATACTGTAGTTGGTTCAGAATAGAGCTGCCAGGATGTTAACAGGGATTGGCTGGTTTTCACATATCACACCTACTCTCTACTGCTTACACTGGCTGTCAATTGAAGTCCGGGCCCAATTTAAGGTGCTAGTGATGATGTGTAAAGCCATAAATGGCTTAGGACCTGGATAGTTGAAGGAGTGCCTCCTTCCGTACATACCTGCCGGCCCCTAAGATCTGGAGGGGAGGTACGTCTTTGGGAGCCCTCTTTGAAGGAGATCAGAAGAGCGGCTACCCGGAGCAGGGCCTTCTCTGTGGTGGCTCCCTGGCTATTGAACCTGCTCTCCAGAAAAGTATGCCTGGCACCAATGCTTTTTTCATTTATTTATTTAAAGTTTTTCTATGCTGTCCCATTACTAAAAGTCTCTGGATGGCTTACAAAGAAAAAAAACCATAACAACAACACACAACATACTGCATCTAATACATAATAATAAAAACAAAGATAAAACCAATTAATTGTTAAAATTTCAGGAAAATAAAAAGCTCTTAGCCTGACACTAAAAAGAAAAGAGCACCAGGCCAAAACCTTTTTATTTTCCCAGCATTTTTAAAAGCTAGTTTTGTTTTTAGTATGGATCATACATAGTATTGTGATACTGTGTCTTATTTATTTATGTTATCGCCACCCTGAGGCACTGTAAAGCGTGGGATATAATTTTTAACAAACAAATATAGAAATACACCCATCCTATGTCCACTGGGGTCAAGATGCACATTCGTTCCCACACCCAAGGTGTCGCCTCAGGAAAACTAACAGTCCAGGCGTACTCATGCATAAGAAGTGTTCCTTTTCAAAGGTATTGCCCCAAAGGCAAAATAGGGACAGAGAACGAGTGTTAGAGGAGTTCTACAAAGCAGGGGCTGTCCCTCCAAGACGGGGACAGCTGGTGCATCGGCTGCAAGATACAAGTCTGGCCACAAACAGGCCGCACACGCAAGGAGGTTTCGCCTTTCACGACAGCAGCAACTGTACGAGCGAGTCCTCCTTCTCCATTTCTGCTCCTGTGTTGACCGTGGAAGAGCGGAGGTCTGGCTGCTTTGCTTCTCACGGAGGTCTCTCTGAGCACCTCCCCCGCCACCTCTGCTCTTAACAGCTGCAGGACTTATGGATTTCCCTCTCCCCACCCCCTTTCCTCCCTCAAGTGCCATTTTTCATCCCCTGCAGCCCACCCCCGGCCCAGTCCAAGAGCTGAGGAGCCTCGCAGCCTGCAACTGGCTTTAGTCTCAGGCTGACTTCTGAAAAACGGAAGGGTTTAGATGTGAGACGGCAGCTGCACAGTGGCACTGAAGGAGAGAGAAAGTGAGAGAGATCCACATGCCTTCTCGGCAGGAAACCTTGGGTGTCAATCCACAAGCCTTCCACCTGACCCCATCCTAAACCCAGATTTCTCTTCAGCTTGCAAGAGGGGGTGCTTGCTTTCTGTTTTCATGCTGCCCCATTTCCTGCAGTTAAAGGAGCAGAGTTGGAGGTTGGCCATTTGGATCATTGCTTCCTTTCCAAAGGGGGGGGGGGGGTTGCTGACCAGGCGGACAACTTGGACCAACTGAGGCACAAACAAGGGCATCCCGATCCAACAGAACTTTCCCCAGGAGCCAAAATGATGGAACTGAGGTTTTCCTACTTCAGGCACATCACGAGAAGGCAGGAGTCCTTGGAAAAGACCACCGTGCTAGGAAACATCAAAGCAGAAGATGGACAGAAAGACCAAAGATGAGACAGACGGGTCAACTCCTTGAAGGAAGTTGCGGCCTTGAGCCAAGGAAGTAACCTTTTGGAGGACTCTCCTTGATAGGATCGCCACAAATTGGAGACCGCTTGATGGAATGAACACAGCAGCAGCAGCAACCGCAAAGCCGTAGCTTAGCACGGCCACTAGTGAGGGAATATGGGAATCATAGTCCAAAAGATACGGAGGTCACCAGGGCACCTCTCCCTGGGCTATCCTCTCTGTTTAGAAATCTGAGCCAAGTGAGATGAGGCCCAAGTACGTGGTGATCCCTTTTACTGTAAACTCCCAATTGCATTGTAAATGATGGGCGGGGGCTTTCTTTCCCAGCAGCAGAAAGTTTCAAATGGTTCAGCTGCTAGTATTCATCGAAACAGAGAAGCAGAGCGAGTCAGAAGGGACCTCCTGGGCCATCTAGTCTGACCCCCGGCTCCAGCCGGCTCCGCTCACAACATGCCCACCATGTGCATGTCCAGCCTGTCCTTGAACACCGGCACCAATGGGGCCTCAACCACCTTCCATGGAAGCCCATTCTACACCCTCGGGGTCCTGACTGTCAGGAAGTGCTTCCTGGCATCCAAATGGAACTTGGGCTCCCTGAGCTTGGCTCCGTTGGAGCGCATCCTGCCCTCCTCTGCAGGGGAGAACAGGACTCTACCCACCTCCGTGTGACACCCCCTCACACACCTGTATGTCGCCAACATTTCCAACATATTCGAGCTGCTTTATCTTGTGCACTGATTCTGAAATAAGCTCCCTCTTTGCTACTCAGCCCGAGTGAAGATACTGCACTGATCTTTTAAAGCCCATTGGTGGAACCCATGTATCTGCAGGGTACTTCCTCTTATATTATCAGGCTGCCTGTTCTCTAAGATCCTCAGAAAAGGCCATTCCACAGGACTGATTCATGGAAAGAAGAGCACCATGAATTTTCAGAAGTCCTCCCAAGGAGATGCCATGGGCACCAACCCAGCATTTTTTCTCTAAGTCAAGGATGCACTGTGCTTATTTTACTTTTTCATTCATGAATGCTCTCCTGGAGAGGGGCAAGTTTAACATTTCCAAACATATAGGAACAAGCAGAGCTCACTTCTCCAAATACACCGTGGTCAATTTTAAAAGCATATCTCAGAGAGGTTTTGCAGCCAGGATTTCTTTCTCCCAGTAGTTCAAAAACAGAAGCAATGCTATCACTCTCTCCTCATTTTAAACAATTCTGCTGAAATTAGGACAACTGGTGTGGAATTTTGTGTGTGGAAGGAATGTGGGTGCCATTCAGTTGTGTATCATGAAAGAAGTTCCTTAGCTCCTGTTCTTTAATTCTAAGTGTGTTTTGCATTCAGCTCAAGGTTGTGAATCTCGGAGTTCTAGCAATGTGCTATCTAGATCTTGTGAGCCTGGGGCCTGTGCACTTAAAAAGAAATCTTAAACTCCATATTTTCTGTCACAATATATGTACCATTTCTTTCAGAAGCTACATTCCCATTCTTCCAAAGTGTGTTTTCCAGCCACACACCCCAGGGACTAGTAGCCAACAGCCATCAAATACCATTAAAAAGAGACCTTTGGCATTCCCATTAGATAAGAGATAGTCATATTCTTTTTATTTAAAAGATTGCATTTAAATCTAGCCTTTTCTACGTTTCTCCTGCCGATTCCCCCAGAAGATGGTTTATTTATATCCCACTTTTTTTCTTTTCTAAACAATTCAAAGAAGCTTTCACCATTCTTTTCCTGCTGTTCTCAACCTTATCCCTACAACAACAACCCTGTGAGGTAGGCTGGGCTGAGAGTCTGGGACTGGCCCAAAGTCACCCAGCTGGCCCCATGGCTAAGTGGGGACTAGACCAGATTGCCCAAGTACCAGACCCATGCTCTTAACCAGTACACCCCACTGGTTGTTGTGGGTGAAGCAGTGTCAGACGTGGGTTGTCAGAGGTGGGAAAGTACGGGAGGTCTCTGGGCCAATTTCACATTATGGATTCCCCCATATTGTAGACCGAATTGGTATTTTTTTTAAATGAAAGAAATTTAAAAAACAGATTGCTTGTTCAATAGTTCAATATTGCTATCATAGTATTATTAGTAATAATATTTCTGTCCCAATTTTTTTCTCTCACAAGGAACTCAAAGCACAGTGCCACATGACATTCTGATAAGCAAACTAGCAAAACCTGGACTAGATGGAAAACCTCTTAAGTGGATCCAGAATTGGCTGCTAAATCGGACACAAAGACACCTTCAATCAATGACACCTTCTCAAATTGGATGGAGGAAACTGGGGTGCCACAGGGTTCAGTCCTGGGCCCAGTGCTCTTCAACATCTTTATTAATGATTGAGATGAGGAAGTACAAGGAAAGAGAATCAGATTTGCATAGTACAAGACTGGGAGGAATAGCAAACACCCTAGAAGACAGAATGAAGATCCAGGGAGATCTTGACAAACTTGAACACTGGGCTGAAACCAACAGAACGAGATTCAGTAAGGACAAGTGCCAAGTCCTCCACCTAGGAAAAAGAAACCAAAGGCATCAAGATGGGGAATACATGGCTCAACAGAACTGATAAAGGAAAAGATCTTGGAGTGATTGTGGACAACAGGCTAAACATGAGCCAACAATGCGACACAGCCACCAAAAGGGCAAATGCTATTTTGGGATGCATTAATAAAAGCATTACTGCCAAATCACGAGAAGGAGTAGTTCCCCTATACTTCTCAACAGTTTTACCCCATCTGGAATAGTGTCCAGTTCTGGGCACCAAGTTTGAAGAAAGATGCAGGTAAATTAGAAAGGGTGCAGAGGAGGGCAACAAAAATGATGCAGAAACACTGCCCTGTGAGGAGAGATGGAGAGAACCCGGCATGTTCGGCCTTGAGAAGAGGAGAGGAGAGGAGAGGACCCGGCATGTTCGGCCTTGAGAAGAGAAGAGTAGAGTAGAGTAGAGGAGAGGAGAGGAGAGGAGAGGAGAGGAGAGGAGAGGAGAGGAGAGGAGAAGAGAAGAGAAGAGAAGAGAAGAGAAGAGAAGAGAAGAGAAGAGAAGAGAAGAGAAGACTGAGGGGGGACATGGTATCCCTCTGTAAGTCCCTCAAAGGCTGCCACAAAGAGGAAGGTCAAGATCTCTTCTGGCTGATGCCAGAGTGCGGCTCACGGAATAATCAGCTCAACTTGCAAGAACCCAGATTCAGGCTGGACATCAGGAAAGGCTTCCTCATTGTCAGAGCAACACGACCGTGGAAACAGCTGCCTGGAGAGGTGGGGGCTCTCCCACACTAGAGAAATTCACAAAGAAGCTGGACAGCCACCTGAGCGGGATGTGGTGTCCTACAACAGCAGGGGGGTGGACCTGATGGCCTTCATGGCCCCTCCCAGCTCTTCTAGTCTATGATTCAAAGCAGTTTACATAATTCACTTCTTCTCACTCTCATTTCTACAACAACAACCCTGTGAGGTTGGACCACAGCACTCAGTGAGCTCCATGACTGAGTAAGGTCCAGAACCCGGGGCTCTGAGATTCCCATACTCTTAACCATTATACCATGCTGGCTCTCAGTGCCAAAGGGACAAAGTTAGCTTGTTTGCAAGTTCCCTTTCACCCCAATGGCATTTTGTTGTGGCCACAAAGTGCCATTTTTTAATGAAAAATGTGAAATTAGAAACGAGATGGGGAGACCATGGGGGCTGCATGCAGTTGGTTGAAGGCTGAGAACCAGTGTGGGGTGCTGGTTAAGAGCATGCCTCTGGGGCTTTGGAGATCTGGGTTCTAGTCCGTGCTCAGCCATGGAGCCAACTGGGGGACTCTAGGCCAGTCCTAGAATCTTAGCTGTGCCTACCTCACAAGGTTGTTGTTGTAGGGATAAGATTGAGAGCAGCAGGAAGACAAAGGTGTCAGCCACTTTGAGTTCCTTGAAAGAAAAGGGTGGGATATACATCAAATAAATAAGGTCACTGTCCCTGTGGGATGATTTGGAGAATCAGAAGTTGGAAAGAAGTATAGGAAAGTGCCACTTTTAAAAGAAGCAGCTTGACACACAGAGAGATTGTCATATGAGCCTTCTGTGGGGGCCATTCCAGGAATGAGGGGGACAGCTCTGAAGCTTGACAAGCTATTTACAAGCCCCAAAATTCCTGGGAGAGTAGAGGATGGAATCTTTGGAGGAACATATGGGGCAGCAAGGGTGAAAAGATGGGGCCATTTGAGGAAGCAAGAGGCTGGGAGCCCTGAGCGCAAGCAACTGTAACCAGGAAAGTGAGGAGGCCAGGAGATCTGGGGATTCTTCCCCGGGTTCCAGGCCTGAGGGGGAAAAGGCAGGGACGTGTGAGGAAGCGGGAGACTCGGGGAGCTGAGGGTGGCGTGAAAAGCATCAGGTGAGGCCACGATGCAGGCAGCTTTAAAGTGCTGCACAAAGGCCTCATGCTGCCTGGACATGGGAAGAAGTTCAGAGGTTGTGGGGAAAACGCTGTGCACACAAACACACACAGGCTCTTGGCAAGCACCTGCCACTTCCTTTCTCTTCCATCTTAGGCGTCTCCCTCCCTCTTCCCGAGCACAGCTGCTAAGCCCCTTGGGGCCCTCCAATCTGGGAAGCACGAGCATCCATAAAGTCTGTTTGTTTGCTTTTGAACAGGAAAGAAGAAAGCAAAACAGAAGCAAAGCGAGGGAAGCACAGATCCTTGGGAAGAGCTGACACAGTGGGGGATCATTCACCGGCTAATCACTCCAGGTACTCTTGCTTGCGAGGGACCCCGGATTGTGTCCTCAGGGCAGACTGCCTGTCAGCTTGTTGTTTGCCCCCCACCCCAAATTATTCATCATTTAAAAGTTATGCATGCTTATGGTTCAGTTCACAGTAGAGAACAGTCTGGACGAAAGAGAACCTACCCAAGAAGCAAGAAGGAGGTCAATTTGTGTCGGCTTCCCTCCCCTGCTCACCCATCAGTGAGGTGGGGTCTGGGACCACAGCACGAGGACGGGGAAACCATTCCCTCTCTGTTGCTGGTGGTCTAAGTATTACTTCCCCTTAAAGGCAGATGTTTGAAATGTAAACTCAAGCAAGCACCAAGCATCATCCAACAACAGTTTTACATCAACTTTTAGGATTCTGAATATCTGAGCGGGAATACTGTCTCCCCCACTGTCTTTGCTGTTGCTAAGCCCTCCTGAGGCCCCTTTGACCTGAGATTCCAGGACATGTGGCTCGAGGTGAGTGACCACCCCATCGTGGTTGGAGGGGACATTGAAAGTGTCTTGTATACTTCTTCCAGGTACTCTTGCCCCCTCTTCTTGCTTATGGTGGCTAGAAAGAGCCTAACCGTGACCACAGAATTGAGCTCTCAGATTGGCGCTGGGATGCTGAATTTGGAGTCTTTTCCCCTTACCTTTGTGGCAAGGAAAGAAGCGCCCGTTCTGCTGAGGTAGGTCAGTGAGCACAGAGCAGGTGCTTTGGGGCTGGTTGGGAGGTGGGGATGGAGGAATGTGATGTCCAGTCCTACTTCCTTGTGCCTGGACGGATCCAGATGTGGAGGGTTCCGGGCCCCCATACCTGTTCACGCTTCTGTGATGTTTGCTGGGCTTGGTTCCAGTTGCTTTCTATCACCTTGATGGCCTTTGGATACCCAACCAGTGGAGAAATGTGAATAATATTAACAATAGCATTACATCATAAAATAAAGACAACGCATTCATGGGCCCATAGGAAACAGTCTCATCATCGAATGGATGTTGGAAATGCAAACGTAAACTGGGTACTTTTTATCATATGTGGTGGACTTGTGATAAGGCAAAAAAATACTGGGCTAAAATTCATACATGGCTTGAGGGAATGTTACAAAAACCTCTAATATTTAAACCTGAAATTTTCTTATTAGGCATTGAACCTGATGATGTTGGTAATCAAGCAATGTATTTGATTCTGCATGTAACAACTGCAGCGAGGATCGCATTTGCCCAACATTGGAAGAGTGAAGAGCCACCCACTGACGAACTGATTTTAAAAAAGATTTTGAACTGTGCCAAAATGGAACGATTGACTTTGTGAAGGAGAAAGAGGATACAGACTTCTATCAAACTTGGAACTCTTTTTATTATTGGCTAGAGAAACAGGATATGAATAGATTTAAATATGTTTACAGATTACTATGAAAAAAAAAAGCATGGGGGGCTGACCCAGTAGGTCTGATGTTTCTGATGATTGATGGTTTTTAGTTTCTTTTGTTAGTTGGTAGAAAAATAATAATAACACTTATTTTAAAAAAATAGGAACAGTCTCATCGCTTCTCTTGCAACTTAGTTCCATTGTGGAGGTACACACCATGTGCAATGTGCTTGTGTGTTTACACACACAGGGGAAAATCGATTCCAACTTGCCCCTGGTTTGCACACATTCTGAGAAGTTGCAATGTTACAATGGGAAGTTTTATTTGTCTGAAATGCCCACACCCACCGTCCCAAAGACTCCATCCAGCCACCTCATCCTCTGCCTCTCCCTTCTCCTTTGTCCTTCTATCGTTCCCAGCACCAGGGCCTCTTCAGTGAGTCCTTCCTTCACATTATGTGACCAGAGAATTTGAGCTTCATCTTCAGTATCTGGCCTTCTACAGAGCGGTCAGGGTTGATTTCACCTAAGGCTGACTGGTTTGATCTTCTTGCGCTCCAAGGGACTCGCAAGAATTTTCTCCAGCACCACAATTCAAAGGCCTCAGTTCTTCCATGCTCAGCCTTATGGTCCAACTTTCATGGCCATACATTGCAACTGGGAAAACCATGGCTTTGAGTATACAAACTTTTGTTGGCAGGGTGATGTCTTTGCTTTTTAGTATACTGTCTAGAAGCAGGGTGCAGGCTGGCTGAATTTTGTCAGGAGAATAGAATGAACATAGCAAACACTCTTTTCCAACAACCCAAGAGATGACTCTACACATGGCCATCTCCAGACGGTCAACACAGAACTCAGATTGACTATGTGCTCTGCAGCCAAAGATGGAGATGCTCTATGCAGTCAGTAAAAACTAGACCAGGAGCTGACTGAGGCTCAGATCATGAGCTTCTGGTTGCAAGATTTAGGCTTAAGTTGAAGAAAGTAGGGAAAAGCACTAGGCCACTCAGGCATGACCTAAATCATATCCCTGATGAATATACAGTAGAGGTGACAAATAGCTTTAAGGAATTAGATATGCTAGACAGAGTGCCTGAAGAACTATGGATGGAGGTTCACAACATTGTGCAATAGGTAGCAACTAAAGCCATCCCAAAGAAAAAGAAATGCAAGAAAGCAAAATGGCTGTCTGAGGAAGCTTTACAAATAGCTGAGGAAAGAAGGGAAGCAAAAAGCAAGGGAGAAAGAGAAAGATACACCCAACTGAATGCAGAATTCCTGAGAATATCTAGAAGAGGTAAGAATGCAGCCTTAAATGAACAGTGCAAAGAAATAGAAGAAAACAATAGAATAGGGAGGATCAGAGATCTCTTCAAGAAAATCGGAGATATGAAGGGAACATTTCATGCAAAGATGGGCATGATAAAGGACCACAATGGCAGGGACCTAACAGAGGCAGAAGAGATTAAGAAGAGGTGGCAAGCTTACACAGAAGAAAGAGCTTATTGTCCCTGATAACCAGGATGGGGTATTCACTGACCTTGAGCCAAACGTCCTGGAATGTGAAGTCAAGTGGGCCTTAGGAAATCTGAGCAACAACAAAGCTAGTGGAGATAACAGTATTCCAGCAGAGCTATTCAAAATCCTAAAAGACGATTTACTGCATCAATATTCTACACTCAATATTCCAGCAAATTTGGAAAACTCAACAGTGGCCACAGGATTGGAAAAGGTCAGTTTACATTCCGATCCCAAAGAAGGGCAATGCCAAGGAATGTTCAAACTGCTGCACCATTGCACTCATTTCACATGCTAGCAAAGTGATGCTCAAAATCCTACAAGCTGGGCTCCAGCAGTATATGGATTGAGAACTACCAGAAGTACAAGCAGGGTTTTGAAGAGGCAGAGGAACTTGAGATCAAATTGCCAACACACGCTGGATCATGGAGAAAGCTAGGGAGTTCCAGAAAAGCATCTATTTCTGCTTCATTGACTATGCTAAGGCCTTTGATTGTGTGGATCACAACAAATTGTGGCAAGTTCTTAAAAGAGATGGGAGTCCCAGACCATCTTATTTGTCCCTTGAGAAACCTGTATGTGGGTCAAGAAGCAGCAGTGAGAACTTAACATGGAACCAATGATTGGTTCAAAATTGAGAATACTGGCTGAATACTGTCGCCCTGCCTATTTAACTCACATGCAGAGCACACCATGAGAAAGGCGGGGCTGGATGAATCTCCAGTCGGAATTAAGATTGCTGGGAGAAATATCAACCACCTCAGATATGCAGATGATACCACTCTCATGGCAGAAGGTGAAGAGGAACTAAAGAGCCTCGTGATGCGGGTGAAGGAGGAGAGCGCAAAAGTTGGCTTGAAACTCAACATCAAGAAGACTAAGATCGTGGCATCCGGTCCTCTCACTTCTGGCAAATAGATGGGGAGAAAATGGAGGTAGTGACAGATTTTTTTCTCCTGGGCTCCAAGATCACCACAGATGGTGACTGCAGACATTTTACGCTCTCCTCTTCCACCCACATCACGCTGCTCATTAGTTCCTATTCTCTATCTGACACTGAAGGGGCTTTGTCACGTAATTTCAGGGTACGTGAGGTTGTTGCTATTTTCCTCGGCAATCGTAGTTCCCACTTGAGATCCATCTAGTGCGGCCATTCGCATGATGTGCTCTGCTTATAAGTTACATGGTCAGGGGGACAAGTTACAGCCTTGCCGAACTCCTTTCCCAGTTTTGAACCAACCTGTTGTTCCATGTCCAGTTCACACTCTTGCTTCTTGAGCCACAGACAGGTCTCTCAAGAGACAAAAACGATGGCTTGGTGCTCCCATCTCTTTAAGAACTTGCCACAATTTGTTGTGATCCACACAATCAAAGGCTTTAGCACGATTAATGAAGCAGAAGTAGAACTCCCTAGCAATCTCCATGACCCAGTGTGTGTTGGCAATTTGATCTCTAGTTCCTGTGCTTCTGTGAAACCCGGCTTGTGTTTCTGGTGCTTCAGGTAGTTCTCGGACCACATACTGCTGGAGCCCAGCTTGTAGGGTTTTGAGCATCACTTTGCCAGCATGTGGAATGAGTGCAATGGTGCGGTAGTTTAAACATTCCTTGGCATTGCCCTCCTTTGGGATGGGAACGTAAACTGACATTTTCCAATCCTGCAGCCACTGTTGAGTTTTCCAAATTTGCAGGCATATTGAGTGTAGCACTTTAACTGCATCATCTTTTGGGATTCTGAATATCTGAGCGGGAATACTGTCTCCCCCACTGTCTTTGCTGTTGCTAAGCCCTCCTGAGGCCCCCTTGACCTGAGATTCCAGGACATGTGGCTCGAGGTGAGTGACCACCCCATCGTGGTTGGAGGGGACATTGAAAGTGTCTTGTATACTTCTTCCAGGTACTCTTGCCCCCTCTTCTTGCTTATGGTGGCTAGAAAGAGCCTAACTGTGACCACAGAATCGAGCTCTCAGATTGGCGCTGGGATGCTGAATTTGGAGTCTTTTCCCCTTGCCTTTGTGGCAAGGAAGAAGCGCCCGTTCTGCTGAGGTAGGTCAGTGAGCACAGAGCAGGTGCTTTGGGGCTGGTTGGGAGGTGGGGATGGAGGAATGTGATGTCCAGTCCTACTTCCTTGTGCCTGGACGGATCCAGATGTGGAGGGTTCCGGGCCCCCACACCTGTTCACGCTTCTGTGATGTTTGCTGGGCTTGGTTCCAGTTGCTTTCTATCACCTTGATGGCCTTTGGATACCCAACCAGTGGAGAAATGTGAATTTCTCATTTCCCCCTCATTACAGGAAGGATATAGCCAGGTTGGAGTCAGTGCAGCGAAGGGCCACAAGGATGGTGGCCGGTTTGCAGGGGAAGCCGTATGAGGCGAGACGGAGGGAACTGGGCCTCTTGAGCCTGGAGAAGAGGAGACTCAGAGGGGATCTGTTGGTGACATGCATGTGAGGGGATGTCACACAGAGGTGGGTAGAGACCTGTTCTCCCCTGCAGAGGAAGGCAGGACGCGCTCCCATGGAGCAAAGCTCAGGGAACCAAGGTTCAATTTGGATGCCAGGAAGCACTGCCTGACGGTTAGGACCCCGAGGGTGTGGAATGGGCTTCCATGGGCTGTGGATGAGGCCCCATCGGTGAGGGTGTTCAAGGATAGGCTGGACATGCCCATGGTGGGCATGTCGTGAGTGGAGCCGGCTGGAGCCAAGGGTCAGACTAGATGGCCCAAGAGACCCCTTCTGACTTGCTCTGTTTCTTTGTTTCTAGAGGCGTCAAGTCCATTAGGATCATGGTTCAGGTGGCACTCTGGTGAGATCCATCTATTAGCTGTTCCATGTATTTTTCTCTCTCTTTTTCCACAATCCCTTCTGAAGCCAGCCAAAACCACTTAGAACACAACCCAAAAGATCAGCGAATCTGAAAACTTAAAACCTACCTGAAAAACCAGAATAATGCTTCCAAAGGGCAAGTTAAAATGATGTACTTCCATGCCTTTTCTGCATCTTGGGCGAGTGGGGATTTGCTGTGATTCCCTGGGGGAGAGTTTGGGAATCACACGGGAGCCAGCCCTGTTCTATGGGCCCCCTGCAAAAGAGGGTGACTTCCAGAGCGCTTCTCCAGCTCACCTGGAAAGGTGGCCTTTCCCAAAGCCATTTAGAAAGAGAAGAACAACTGAGGTTCTTGTTAGACATTACACACCTGTTAGCTGGCTAGGAAGGCTGGCTCTGCAGGCGAGACGCTGCATTGCCTTCATGCCTGTTTGTGGAGTAGCCAGTGACACCTGGCTGACCTCTGTGAGAAGCAGGTTGCTGGCTTAGCTCACATCTGGTGCCTTCCAGATGTTTGGGGCTGCAATTCCATCTGCACTAACTGTGCTCATTAGGGCTAATGGGGTTTGTGGTCTGCAACATCTGGGAGAGAAGGCTGGCTTTGTTTTAACTTTGCTCCGACCCAGCAGGGCTCTCGTGCCTTGATGGCAGGTGAGTGGAAGTCCAAGCCAGGTGCCAAATTCAGCCCACCTGGAGCAATATTTGTACCCTACCTCTCCAGGGTTCCTGAGATGGCCACACAAATTCTCTGGCCATTGCATTGTTTCATCCATCAAGACCAGGGTTTGGCTCACACAGTGGTCCAACCAGGAGCCCACAGCTTTCCATGAGCAGACGATGTGTATTACAGCACCTTCCCACTCAAGTCCCCTGGAGCGTGGCCTTGCCTAGCCTCCTTGTTTTGGATTCTGTCCAATTCTCTTTTAAAGCTGTCCCAAGAGAGTTTCTTAGAAATGGAATTTGGCCTTCAGAGAGAAGGTTGTTCTTCACCCCAGCTTCATGAAATTCCATGGATGGCAGAGAAAAACTGCTGAGTGGAGCAGGCAGAAATAGACAGAAATGAGCTGGGCTGCCAGAGGCAGGCACTTACACACAAGGAGTAGGTGCTGTTTTAGGTATACTTTGGGGGTTTCTCTCAGGGAAGTGATCATCCCTCAAAAGGTGGTACCCACAGCAGGCCTGAGGGACCCACAGCCACCAAGAATGGCGGCCACCTCTGAGTGGAGCAGGCATGCATGCCCACACCCAAATGCCCAATTCATCTTCTGAGTTTTTAAGAGAACAGTCCTTTGTGTCTCTTCACGAACAAATATTGCTTGCCCCTTTGCCCGTGTCATTTCTGCAGAAATGTGGAGGCATCCATGTGCCGGCCTACACTGATCAGGGTCCGTGTGGACCAGATCCTGGGGACACGGCGCAGCATGTGCTGGAACCAGCCTTCTTCATTTGTGGGGCTTTCTTGTGTACGAGGTGGTGCCAACACAGCGCATAGCAACAGAGGACGGGGAGGGAGGGCTGCTTTTCTTGCCCGCTTTGGTCGCCCCTTCCGTTCACATGTGCTCCCCACCTGGCCAGAGCGAGAAACTGTCCTGCCATGGGGAATTCAGCAGTGGGACACCCCCCTTGGGCTCGCCACACCCCCATTTCCCAACCTGGGTGCGGAAAAGCACCGTTCCCACCTTCGCAGTTTTATATTCCTTTAAGCTACCATCAAAGGCACGCCTGACTAGTTTTTCTCTGACAATAGAATTCATTATGATGGAAATATCCTCCAGAGGTCTGCAGCTTAATTACCTCCTCATTTGCATTTTTGCATATTAATGACTGCAGTGCTAATTTTTCTTTTCTTTCTCTTTTTTTCTTTTTTTGCTGCAGTGTTTTTCCAAGGCGGAGGGGAAGATTAAAAAAAAAAAAACAACCCTAAACAAAATAAGAGCTGAAGAGCCACTGGAATCCTTGGTTCTGTTCTTGTCTTCCTGTCCTCCATTTTCCCCCTTGTTTTCTTCCCTTTCTGCAAATGATGCCATTGCTGGCATGGAAATGGACCGTCCCAATGACAAAGGGGTCAGCATGTGCTGTACCAAGTCCTGGGAGATCCCCCTTCACATGCAATGGGTCGATCGGAGTGAGATTGGAAATGTGCCCCGTATTGCCCCTCGAACCCATCCTTCAGCCCTCACCCGTCTGCCCCCAAAGCAGTCGCCAGTAAACCTGCTTCTTCCTCTCATTGAGCCTTACGTGTGGAAAGCTCTCCTGGAGGCCTCCTGCCACCACAAACACCCCCATTTCTCCTTTGCTGCCCCTCATCCTGGCTCCTCCTCACCAAACATCTGCATTGGCCACCCCTGACTGAGCGACCTCCAGAAGTGCTGCAGGTCCATTCCCGGTGGCTGGGAATTGTAGTCCAAAAAGCTCCTGGCTGAGGAAGCCTGACGTGCATGGTTCAAGCTGTCCCCGGTCTCTTCCTCAAAATACCTCAACAAATCCACCACTTTTGTGGGGACTTATTTATTATTTATTTGAAACATTTCTATGCTGTCCCCATCGCAACAAAGCCTCGGGGTGGCTCACAACATACTTCTGCATTGTGGTGCTGCCATCACACCAAGTCCACCCTTCCCTTCCCGTCCTGTCCTGTCCCGTCCCGTCCCATAGAATCATAGAATACTAGAGTTGGAAGGGGCCATGAAGGCCATCCAGTCCACCCCCCTGCTGTTGCAGGACACCAGTTCACACCATCCCACGCAGAGGACTGTCCAGTTTCTCCTTGAATTTCTCTAGTGTGGGAGAGCCCCCACCTCTCCATGCAGCTGCTTCCATGGTCATGTTGCTCTGACCGTGAGGAAGCTTTTCCTGATGTCCAGCCTGAATCTGGGTTGCCGCAGCTTGAATTGATTTTTCTGTGTCCTACACTCTGGCATCAGCCAGAAGAGATCTTGATCTTCCTCTTTGTGACAGCCCTTGAGGGACTTATCGAGGGATATCATGTCCCGTCCCGTCCTTCCCCTCCCCTCCCCTCCCCTCCCCTCAAAACCTAAGTTTGTAAGCTCCTGGGGGCAAGGCCCCTTAGTCACTTACACGGCTAGGCAAGTCCTCGTGCCCCGTGACAGGTTCACAGGGAGCTTTTCCATCTCCTCCTGCCGCCTCTTAGATTCTGGGTCACCCAGCCCTAAATGTGGCCTGAACACTTCTCTCCCCATGCTTACCCAAAACTGCTGGGAGCTGCTGTTTGAGAAATGCCAGTCTTGTTGTATCTTCGCAGAGCTGAGGAACTCTGCAGGGTGGTACATGGAAAGTCCCTGCAGCCTTTCTCAGAAAAGGCCTTTCTTGGCTCACGTTGGAGTGGGCTGCACTGGACCACACAGACTCGTCTCGCCTGAAGAGCCAGCGGATCTCCGTGGAGGGGCCTCTGCCGCTCGCCTTGCCCCCTCACCAGCTCCAACCAGATTTTCAGCAGCGGCTGGTTGTAGGCCGGGAGGTCTGGATCCGTGCGTCGATCCTCTTCCAGATGGACAGCTGCAGGGTGCTGCGCTGCAGGCTCCCCTTCACGCTGCCCTGGAAGCTCCGGCTCAGAAGCAGAATGCAGCCGCTACGGTCTGAACAGGCATGCCCAGGTTGTCCTGGCAGCTCCCCTCATCATCCCCTTGTTGGATGTCTATACAAAGCCTCAGGGCTTTTTCGTGGTGGCACCTCGCTACCAAGCATCCATGCTTCACTTGGCATTTTTAATCTTTTCAGAAGCAGGTTCAGACTTTTAACTTCCCCAGTGTTTTAATCTCATAGTTTGCCTCATCCTTAACCTCCCCCCGCCCCCCACATACAAAGATATTGTTTTGCTATTAGAGAAGGTTTGTTCCTATTTTAGTCCAGTGTCACCTTATTTTAGGATTTAAATCCTGTGCTCCATCTGAACTTGAGGCAGTTTCCTGAAATGCAATGTACGTATGTTTCAGCTGCACCTACAAAGGCTTGTGGGGGAGTGTGTATGTGGGGGGGGGGGGGGGGAGAGAAATTCTGGGAAAAAACTCCTTTATTTCCTGAATTTTCTAAAAATATATCCTTGGAAAAATGTTATTTCCTGCATTTTTGCCAATACCCCCTGGCCTTTTGTCCATTTAGATCCCTAGCTGCATCAAGGATTTGATCGAGACACAGACGTACGTCGGGGTTTGGGTGGGACCAGTCAGTGCTTCGGAGTTTGTTGACTGAGCGGTCTCCTGAGGCTGGGGGAAGGAGGTCTCTGCGTCCTTCGCAGAGACTCCATTGTTTGGCAGGAGGTCTTTCTGCTGGCATGTCAGGCCTAGTTATTTCCATCAGAGAGAACACAACCACTGCTCTCGGAAAAGCAGGGCGGCTGCGCGGCAGACAGAGGGGATGAGAAACTTTAACCAAGTTTGACAGGACTCTGGAAAATGTGGGGGCGGGAGAGGGCTAGCCACTGTAATCCATCGGTTGGGAGTGGGGGACAAGTTTGCTGTTTTCTCTCTCCCCCCCCCCCCCCACACACACACCCTGCTTGGCATTCACCAACAAACAGTAATCTTTGATAATACCAGCACGCCAAGAGGTAAAGAGCAGCACCAAGCTCTCTGGTGAGGAAAGGGTGGTCCAACTCCATCATTGCAATGGGTGAGCCAGTTCTGCTTGGTGCCCACCTAGGCATCTCTTTTGGTCTCAAATTCTTTTTGTCCTGAAGAGTAAGACAGGGGCAAATTTGGGTGAATGAAGCATCCAAACAAAATTCTACAAAATTCTCTGTACCAACCGAATTCAAGAGACTGTGTTATACCAACCTGCTGACACGAAAAGCCTTATTTATGTATTTATTAGACTCATGCATTCTTTTTCTTTTTCAAAAGAACTCAAAGCAGGGATTGGTTCTCCTCTTGCTGCTCTCCATCTTATCCCCTCAACAACAACCCTGTGAGGTAGGCTGGGCTGAGAGTCTGTGCCCGGCCCAAAGTCACCCAGTTGGCCCCATGGCTGAGCGGGGACTAGAACCCAAATTGCCTGAATCCAAGATTTGTCCTCAAAGCTGCAGGCCTAGGTGGATGAAAATGGCAGTTCTGGTTGCTCCCAGATTTGATGATGCCTCTTATTTTAGTTCTCAGGTTCTTTCCATCCTGAGTATAAAGCCATGTGCGGATTTGGCTGGGTGCTCACCAAGAGCAAATGGAAATGAATTTCTCTCAATTAGGGTGCACTGCTGTTGGAAGAGAAAGTCGTCCTGTCCTAGGTTTGACCAAATCCTCTACAGCCGGACTCCAATATTGGTAGTCCTGGGGCAGGTGGTGCCTACCATCTTGGGAAGGAACGTACAATCGAATTTGTGTGCCTGTCACAAGGCTGTGAAAATTCCTGGCACCCCAAACCTCTTTCCCAGCGCCCCAACCGTTTCTAGGACCCTTCAGCAGCACCGCCAGTTTGGAAGGTAACTCCATCCGGTCCAACAAGCTGTTGACGAATGCTCAGTTACCAGCAGAACCTCGGATAGCTCCTGGTGGACCACTTGCTTGCTCCACCAGTCCTGGCACTTTTATCCTTGGGGGGACCAGGATGCCCTTCCCAGGCTCTGCCCCCCTCCTGGACAGTAATGGCCTTAAAGGGACAGGCCCCCACCCTTTCCCTACCTCTCCATCCATTTCCAGGCTGCGGTTGCTGAGCAGACTCCAAGGTGGGCAGAGAGAGGGCGAACCCTTTGTGTGCATCTGGCTGGGAGGGTGTGTCTCCATGCCGCCTGGCTGGGCACCATTCCAGCTGAGTGTCAGGGTCTTAGCTTTGGGTCCAGCCCCTCCGTAGCTCCTGTAGCTGGTCCCCTTCCTCCCATACCTCTTCTGTGCCAGGCCTGCCGCTCTGAGCCAAGCCCCTGGTTGCTTCCCCTTGCAGGTCAGGGCCCCGGGCAGGGATGTTGGCACAGAGAGACCAGACGGGTCCAGCCAACAGAACCTGAGGTGAAGCCAAGGCCACAGTCCCATGGGGAAGTCTAATAGCCCAGTCCCAGTCCCAGGAACCAGGAGTATGTATTAGGGGCAAGGCTCAGGCAGCCATGCACAAGCCAAGGGTCAAGACCAGAAATACAGTTCCTTGAGGCAGCGAGGCAGCACACTCGGCAAGCCAGGATGCAAGGCAAGGGGCAGGCGTGAAGCAGGAGCTGATGTGCAGTGAGCAGGCGAACCTGAGGCAGAGAGCAAGGCTCGTGCTGCTGAGGTGAAGCAGTGAGGCGGGAAGCCAGTTCCGCTAGGGCACTGCAGCAAGCAGGGAGACCTGTGTTGCAGGGCCCAGTTCTGGAGGGAAGAGTGTGCTCTTAAGCAGCCCCCCTGCCCTCCCCCCCAAAGCTCCCAGCTGGCACTCAACAGGAGGCTGAGAGCTCCAGCAGAACCTGGGGCAGATGCTGCAAATATTAAGGTGGGTTTCTGATTCTGACTATTGGGTGATGCCCCAGAGCAGGTCAGATCCTCACATGGCTTGATTTTCCAGGCTGGCTGAAGAGGTTTTGCAGCTGGTGATAAAGGACATCTGTTCCATGTCCTAAGATCCACCTGGTCAGGTCGATGAATCTTTCAGGAGGCTAGTTCTGCAACTGCAGAACTCACCCCATGACACGGTTTTCTCCTCCAACATCTGGCTGCCGCCTGAGGCAACTGCCTCACCATCCCATCTTGGAGAGCTGGTCCCACAGTTTGGGCAGCTGCATCTGCCCGCATCCTTTCACAGTTCCCTTCGCCTCGGCCTTTCTTCCTCCTCTTCCCCTTCTTCGTGCTCACATTGCAAAGGTAAGTTCCTTGGGGCAGAGGTCTTTCTTGAGCTGGCTTGCTTAGGGTGCCCAGGAAAGGCCAGGACTATGGCAGGCCTTGCAAAGATGTACCATATGAATCAAGAGCTGGGACCTTGCAGACCTTCCGATGTCGTCAGACTTCAGTTCTGAGCCAGCCCAGCAAACCTTGCTATAATCCTTGGTTCTGCACAAAGGGGCGAGATGGCTCTACCTTTCCTCAGGCAACTAAACTGGGAAGAACAGCCATTCTGGGTTTTTTAAATCAGGACTTGTTAACCTATTGATGGCCTGATCCAGTCCACTAGACACATAACTGGGGCAGTGAACAAGCAGGGAGTTCTCGATATTCAGTGAAAAGTGCCAGAATCCAGGGCTGAGGTTTGGGCAAGAGAACCTGAGGTGAGGCAGAGTCCAAAGTCCAAACGCAAGCCCAGGCCATGGACATGGAAGAGGACAATGTCAGGAACCAGAAAGACAAACAGGTGCAAGTATCTTGAGGCAGGATATCTGGGCAAGATACTCAGCAAGGTTCGGGCAAGATGCAGGAGCTGAACCTTAGCTCAGAGGAAGTCCTGCATTGCTAAGGCAACCCAGCAAGGCAGGATAGAGAGCAAGGTAGGGTATGGCAGGGAGGACACAAATAGTGGGGCCAGTCAGGAGACTCTCTCTTGTGGGACAAGGCTGGCTCGGGCAAGGCAGTGAGGCAAAGGTTTTATGGAGGGTTGCATGCCTATTAAGCACCACTCTGAATGTCTCTTGGAGATGGGGGATATAAGCCCTTGCAGTACACATCACAGGCAGCCTGAGAGCCCACTTCAGTCTGCATAGCTCTCCTCTTCCATCTTGCAGGCTGCTCTGCTTGAAATCCTGGAGCTCACACTGGTCTGTGGAATGCCTTTCCAAATCATGAATCCAGACCTCATGATTTCTGTGAAGGCTCCTCTCGCCATCTGCTGGCCAGGATGCAGAATGGCACCCTTTTTAAGTGACTTCAAGCCTGCGGAATATCTCTCTTCTCCAAGGCACTTCTTTCTCATTTAACCCCCCCCCCCCAAAAAAAAAAAACCCTGCTTAAATTGCACCTAGCATACAAAAGAACAGGGCATCTTGTATTAAAAGTCTCTTCACTCCATCTTGCCCTGCTGCTTCTCTTTTCTGTTGTTCATGCTCACATTCCCAGCCAGACTCAAACAAATCTTCTATCCGTAAATTTACACAAGGCAGTGCTTTTGGCAGTGCTCCAGACTAACATGGTGTTAGACTAACACCTGGGAAGCATCACCTAGTGGTCAGAGCAAAAAATGCCTGCAAAAACTCTTTGGTCCTGGGTCCAGCTTACTGTCTAGCCATACCCACGTTGTAGCCCCAGCCACTCGCTCAGCTGTGGGCATATTGCTGCAGAAAGAAAGATATATGAAGGGTTGTGATGTTAGATCAAAGGGCCGTCTTTGGTCCACAGAGAGGGGCAACTAGATACCCCAGAGACAGTGCCAGATTTACATATGGACTGAACAGGCTGCAACCCAGGGGATTATAGACTGGGGGGCCTCAGCCTTCTCGCTCCCATTGCCATTATTTTTATTTCATTTGTATGAGAAAAATCAGGAGTGTACCTAACTGAAAGATAATTTTTTAGACTAAAAAGAATAAAGAATGACTATAAACTCAATAAAGAGTAAAGAAAGATCCTTATCTGGAATACTGTGTCCAGTTCTGGGCACCAAGATTTAAGAATGATTCAGAAAAATCAGAAAGGGTCCAGCAGAGGGCAACAAAAATGATCCAGGGTTTGGAAATGCTGCCCTGTGTGGAGACTGAGAGAACTGGGCATGTTCCGCCTTGAGAACCTTGAGAAGAGAAGACTGAGGGGGGACATGGTATTTCACCAGAAGTCCTTCAAAGTCTATCACGAAGGGGAAGAGAAAAATTTCTTCTTGCTGATGCCAGAGTGCAGGACACAGAATAATCAAGTCAAGTTGTGTCAGCCCAGATTTGGGCTGGATATCAGGAAAAGCTTCCTCAGTGTCAGAGCAATAGGACAGTGGAGCCAGCTGCCTAGAGAGGTCAAACGCTTTCCCACGCTAGAGACATTCAAAAAGAAACTGGACAGTCATGAGAGTGAGATGGTGGAAATTGGTGACCTGAGACAATCTGAGGGCCTTCTTGGCCCCTTCCCACCCTACTATTTTTATGATTCTATAATTCTACAGTCAACAGTATCCCAAGGTCTTTTGTCTGACGTAAGCATTCTTTGCACAGAAAATGATAACATGAAACTGATTTTCATGATATAATTTCTGTGTTTGCTTCCAAAAGCACTCAAAAGAAACTGTTCTGACTTTGTATATAGTGTAATGTTATAACCTTGGTATGATTTCCCCATAAATATTCTTTGGGAACATCTTCATTAATTCCATAGTTTTGTAAACTTATTAATGGTTACAAATTTATAAACAATCTTTTCATCAGTGCTAAAATCCCAGCCATGTTCTACTTTCATTGAGCAGATAAAGAAGAGAATGAAGTTTTGTTTCGCATGATCAGATGCTATTAAGTTTGGTCTCCCAAGGTTTCCAAAGGCCCTCTTCAGTTGCTTAAGTCCAGGCCTGACTGCAGAAGCCCAGGGACAAGCCAAGGTCAGTGACGCAGGCTCACAGGATAAAAACATGCACACATGCTAATTTATACACATTCCCAGTTTTTGTCTGTGTATCTTGCACGTCCATAGCCCACCTGTTAATTGGCTCTATCTTTTGACTCCAACATTGCATGCACCCCAGTGTTTGGATTTTCTTTCTGCTGGTAAGAGTCCCCTATTTACTTGCTTCCAAATGCTTTCTTCTGGCTGGAGGGAGTTCTGCATTCAATCTGATCCTGCCCTGTACAATTGGAAAGGATGAAAGAGGCAAGGGTGTCCTTTGTATTCATATGCAGAAGGGGCTAAAATCAGGTGTGGAGAAAAGAAAGTAGATTGAGTGATGCTTTTCTCCTGCTCTCATCCTAGGAGAACGTAGGTGCCCGCTCCATGAAACTGAATGGTGGGAAATTCTGGGTGGATAAAAAGCAGAACGTTTTACACATGAAACCATGGAATGTCATACCATGAGATTTAGGGTTGGCTGCCGACGCAAACTGTCGGGTGTAGCAACAAGGACGGCACCCTAAGGCTGCCGTTCTCTGTCTCCTCTGGAGCCCTGAGTCTCTGGGATGCCTTCTGCCCCACCACCTGCTGCCAGGGGAAATTCCTGAAATGAAAGTGCCGCGGGCATCTGCACTGCCTTGGATCGCCCAGAAGAGCTGCCTTTTGCCCATGCAGGTCTCCCCTCTTTCCAGCTCCCTCCACCAGAGGGTTTCCCCCGAAATCAGAAGCCCTTCCTTCCCCAGTGCATACTCTTTTTTCCTGCAAACAGAGACGCCCTTCACATGCCGTCCGGCATGGGGTGGCCAGCTGTGAGAAGCTGGCAGGCCCCACATGTCCCCACATGTGGCAGCCCCCGAGAAAGTGTCCCCTTAACAGCGTCTGATCAAGTGATGCTTAGATCAGATGATTAAATGATTAAAAGATTATATGACTTTTTACTTGATAGGAAAATGGAAGATGAACAGGTTAAGGAAACTGTGATAACGTGGGCACAAACTTTTGGATATAATACTGAATTAGAAAAGTGGTAAAAGCTGTGGGACAGAAATATCAAGGTAACATTAGCAACTTCATATAAAGAAAACTTGTATAAAATGTTTTATAGATGGTATCTGTCACCAAATAGATTAGCTAAGATGTTTCCAAATATGTCAAATGGATGTTGGAAATGTAAACATAAATTGGGTACTTTTTATCATATGCGGTGGACTTGTGATAATGTGAAAAAGTATTGGATTAAAATACATAAATGGCTTGAGGAAATGTTACAAAAATCCTTAGCTTTTAAACCTGAAGTTTTTTTATTAGGCATTTTTCCGGAGGACATTAGTAAACAAGAAATGTATTTGATTTTACATGTAATTACTGCAGCGAGAATTGCATTCGCTCAATACTGGAAAAGTGAGGAACTACCCACCGATGAACTGATTCTAAAAAAGATCTTGGACTCTGCAGAAATGGATAGATTGACTTTATCATTGAAGGAGAAGGAAGATACTGACTTCTATCAAACTTGGAACTCTTTTTATTATTGGCTAGAGAAACGGGACTTTGCATAGATTTAAATATGTTTTTAAGTTATCATAAATGGAAAAAGAAGGGTGTGGGGGCTGACCCAGTGGGCTCGATGTTTTTGGTGATGGATGTTGTTTGTAGTTTTCTTTTTGTTTTTTATGATTATAATTTCAAATAAAACTTATTAAAAAAAAAGAAAGTGTCCCCTGTTTGTCTCCACCTGAACATACTCAGACACCTGACCAGGCCTTCTCCAGGTACTTGAACGGAGAACAACTTAGACCAAAAATACAACCTTTTAAATCCAAACATGACAAATACCAACATCTCAAAGAACCGCGACAGGCGCAGAATTAGTGCGTGTGCGAAAGGAGGGTGTAACGATCCAAATACTTTTCCAATTAAATGGACTTTTCCAATTAAATGGAGCTCTTCAGAATCTGACACTGAAAATACTATTGGGTTCCTTCGTAGAGACCATGGCAGACAGCCAATCCTTCTGCACTCTTTCTTTTAGGTGACAATCCTTCCCACTAGGAGGCGGTAGACTCCCAGGAATTTAAAGCGTGGCCTTGGTGTGAGTTACAGCCAAGATACTTAAGCCTGGTTCTCCTTGATTCCTGGCAACTTTGACTGTGTCTCTAAGTCCAGATCAGGGAAGGCCACCCGAGCAGAAATCAGCATCAGAGGAGGCAGGTTGAATGTGTGTCACTATTTGTCCCTGGTGAGGAGTTTGGCCAGGCCAGAGAGCCAAGGCACCCTTCGTCCTTCATTCCCCGTCAAGGTCAGAAATCAACATTGCTCTTGTCCATTATTATTATTACATTTTTATACTGCCTGTAGCCAAAGCTCTCTAGGCAGTTGACAGCTATAATCATAGAATCATACGCTCAAGTCACCCATCCCCCTTCTGCCCAGGCCTGACCCTGCTTAGCTTCCAAGATTAGGCAGGATCAGGCACTTCAGGCTCCATGGAGGTTTCTCTGCTGGACAGCCTGGGAGGGAAACTTCTGCAGGAGGAACCAGGTGGGAAGTTGCCAGTCCAGGATAAGAGAATTGAAAGAACGACCTTGGATGGGATCTGCACCTGGAGGGGCGGAAGCGGCGATACCCAACTGCTTGCAAGTCACATCTGCACCATGGATGCTCACCCTCCAGCCCACAGGACCTCCTTGGGATTCTACCCTGCAGAATTGCAGCCGGAATCACCAGTCCAAGTTCGCAGATGCCAGCAAGGATGGAGGCAGAGGGGAAGTGGCTGGTGCTGGGAGGAGTGGCCATATTTTGTGGCACCAGCCGAGTGGCTTTGTGTGTTACCGCCCCACCCCGTCCCATGAGCATGGCTTGTGTTGTGAGAAGCTGAGAACTTGTCCAGGGACGGAGCATCAGCTGCTTCTCCCAGTGGTGGTGCAGTCCCTTCCTGTCAGCACAGAGGTGGTGAAATTAGTGGGCATGTCCTCCCTGCAACACAAGAAGGTTCTCCATCTCTTAAATCAAGGCTCCATCTGGACCTATAGGAGAATCCCTTGGTCTGAGTGGGATGGTGTGAACTGGTGTCCTGCAACAGCTGGGGGTTGGGCTCAAGGGCCTTCTTGGCCCCTGCCAACCCTACTATTCTATGGTCCTATGATTCCAGCAGCAGCTGGTTGAAAAGAGGGAAAGCCAAAGTGATGATTCTCTATGATTCACTATGAAAAGCCACGTCTTTGTGGACTCAAAGGAGCAGAGGAAAAGCGGGGAAAGCCATTACCCTGACTCTGTTCTTTTTGTCTCCTTCTTTGCCAAAACTGTTTCCATTCCAACAGGCCATGCTGCTAAATTTTCAGAACTAGAGCCTGAGTTTGCTTTTTCCTCTTCCCTCCTCCTCCCTCTTTCCTTTTGTATCGTGACCATTACACAAAAAGGCAGAGGGGGCAGGAACACCTTATTTTAATTGATAAGACATCACCCACTCTGGGAGACTCCCCATCTCTCAAAAAAATGTCCTTCCACTTGAGAAATCCACTCCTTCTCTCTTTGTTGCTGTCCTTCCTCACTCCATTCTATGTAGGAGAGAGGCCTCAAGTTTACAGGCTGTGGCTGAATTGCTGCCTCGTAAAGATCTCCCTCCGAACAACTAATTTCCGAAACGGTGAAGGCCTGAATGGAAAGGTCATGCGGGAGGTCAGGCCGAAAGGTCAGAGGTGATGACACAGGGGCAAAAATCGCTTATGGCGTGTGGGGCTGGTGAAGTGTTGGGGACCATGTGTGTTTGGGAGAAGACATAAATCCTGCAAGGGAAGGGCACTCCCCACTTTATTTTGATGCCAGAACTTTAGAGTTTCAAGTGGGCTGACTCCGTTTCAGCCCCTAATAATGCTGACTTTTTCATTGTTCTAACACCTTTCATTTTCCATGACTTGCATCAGAAGTTCCTTGGCTCCAGGCATTTGGCTGCATGCAATCCATGGAATACTGAGTGGATGGTTTGCTTACCCTTCTCAGAATTCCAAATCTCAGGTAAATGTTTTGAAAAGCAACTTCCTGTAAAGTTTCTAGACCTCATGGCTCCTCAGAAACAAAAAGTACACAGGGAATGGCTGGTGCTGGATTAAGGAGAAGCAACAGTGGTGGGGAAGGTGCTAATAGCCCAGTGTAGGCCAGAAGGCTGGCTGGAAGCCGAACTAAGCATCCTATTAAAGCATTTGCCAAAAACATGTTTTTACAAAACACAGTGGAAGGGTAAGATGCAGATTGCAATTCGGATGGATGTGCACCAGACCAAAGGTGCTG
Source organism: Varanus komodoensis (assembly GCF_004798865.1). NCBI lineage: Eukaryota > Metazoa > Chordata > Lepidosauria > Squamata > Varanidae > Varanus > Varanus komodoensis. Next base: position 2,093,430 of record NW_025336467.1, on the reverse strand, counting down.
ATCTTGGCTGGGCGTGGGGTGTATCCCCCTTGTGTTGTGAGCTAGACATCCCCTCCACAGCAAGACATGCTCTCTCGCATGGCTTGTTAAGCGCCTTTCTTCTACGTCGGAGACTCAAAGCATTCACAAGCCTCTGAGCATACACAAGGAGAAGCGTTGACCCCTCTGCCCTGCTTCACCCAAGGTTTTGCCTATGAACTTGTCTCTGGAGGGAGGGCGCTGTGGAACTGGGGGCGCCTGCATGTTGCACTCCGAGCCCCCAGCTGGGCCAGCCTGCGGCAGTGCCGGCGGGCCCTCGGGTCCGTGCCTTCAGGCGGCTCGTGTTCGCCATCTGAGGACTCTCCCCTTCCTGTCCTTCCTCTGCTCCATTCCCACAGACAGGAGGGACACCAGGCCCCATGGCTGTCCTTGAGCTGCTTTCATCAGAGCAGCTGCAGGCCGTCCGGCTGCAACAACAATTCCATTATCGGGGTGTGAGCATCGAGACCTGCTCTAGTTCAGCCACGCCACATCGTTCCCGGAGTCTGAACTATCGGTCCTACCGAAACGAGACGCCTCTCGTGCGCACCTGGGCATCTCACCACAGCGCAGGTGCGCAGCCCCTTGGGCCTTATTCCTAGCACCTTTTAACTTTAAGCTATACATCGTGGGGGAAGAGGACTGCCACCCTTGGGCAGCTTCGTTTGTGATGCCTGATTGGAAAGAGAAGAATATTGAATGGAGACCTATGAACCCTGGAGGTGCAGAGCGGCCTTCGAGTCCCAGTCTCGGTTTTCCAGAGGCATCTGCCTGGGCAGCTGTTGGAAGTGGAGCGGTGGATTAGGTGAACTGCAGCGCAAGGGCCAGCAGTCTTAAGGTTACGGACGCTCACCAGAAGGGGATGCTATAGGGCAGGTGTCTGGATTTGCTTTAAGGATGGTTTGCAAAGAAACTTAAAATCTTTTTCTAAGGGGTGCGCTTGTGTTTCCTTAGTGTGTTTAGGCCTACTTTACAGAGGACACGTTGAAGGCATTTTCTCTTTTTGAAGTCCTCGCTGCCACGAGTCAGGCTGTAACACCAAGAACCAGAAAAGAAAGAGCCTCAAATCCATCCATAGCAACATCTGAATAGCCAGACTCAGTTGCCCTGGCCTCTTGCTGGACTGAACTGTATTTTTGTTGAATCTATAATAATTTCCTAATTTGCCTCCCTACAAATGAGCAAACTCAGGCCAAACTTGGTTATCTTCCACTGGCTTTTTCAGCAGTGCAGAAGCATTTGCCCTCGCGGCAGTACTGAGTGCAAAGGCTCCAGCTGGTGCAAAATGCCATATAATCTGACATACCTATTTATCAAATTCCATTGCAAATCACACACCCTTGAAGCGGTGTTCAATAAATTAAAAACATCACAAGGCATTTTCAAAAGTCTCTTAAAACCCAGAGAGTTTACAAAATCAGGGTGTTAAATCACTTTAAAATTGAGGGCCAAACTCCAGTTAGAGATGTGCTTGGGTTGGATAACAGTTGCAGAAGGGAACAAAAACCTGAAGGGACAGCACCTAAAATGCTGGCACAGTTTAGCTTAAAGCACCACTGACAATGTGCATTTAGAGAAGCATTTCAGACTTTGAGAGGTGGAGGAAGGGCACAGGAGCCTTGGGAATGGGAGGCCCCCTAGGGAACCCCCAGGGGTCTGACTGCATCTTTGGCAGAAATTCCAAAGGTGCTCTTTTCTTACCTGGTCTTTGTACATGCTCAGCTCCAATTCCCCGCTGCAAAACCTGGAAATAGAAGTTCCTGAGATACTGGATGTGGACCCCTCCCAGTGCTTGAAATGCATCAGGACAGCCATTCTTCTGTGAATGGCCCCCATTGACTGCTATTCAAAGGCAGACTGTTACTGTTTGTGGAAGCTCCATTGATATTTATTCTCCTTTCAAATCCTTTTTATTGGTAGCAGTTGCCAATAGACAGAGGATTCCTCCAGTTCTGTCAGGTGTTGTGTGAAAAAAGACTTCCTTTTGTCTGTCCTGAATCTATGATGGGACAATAGAATTGGCCTTAAATTTGTCAAGGAGGTGAAAGACTCCTTTCTATCCAGGTTTCACTCCATCTTATGCTCCCAAAGTATGACCAGTCCAGAAACACCAAGAGAGCTGAAAAAGAACTGAACACAAGTCTGTCCAGTCCAAGAATGACCATTGGGTGCTTTTGATAAAACTCTATCATATCCCATTCCTGAGCAGTTTAGTTCCAAACAGAACTGGTAGAAACCTTTGAGGTTATCTAGTCTGACCCCGCCTCTTGCCAAAGAGGGAATCCTGTGCAAGGGAACTCCTGCTGGCTTCTCCTTAAATACCTCCAAAGTTATGTCTGCTGGACCTCCCTTTCTTTCTTAGACATTTGATGGATGGATAGAACTGCCTGTCTTGCTGCCCAAAATATCACTTAAAGCATCTTCAAATATTTGAACGTCTATGATGCTGATAAGGCACAATGCCCCAGATACTTAACCCTTTCTCCACTGGCCAGGGGCTCCAACCCCTTCTCTGAACCTTGTTCTGTCTCTTCATGCTCCTTTCAGAGACAGAACAGCTGAACTATCTGCGGTATTCTGAAAAGTAGCTGCACCATAGATTCAGGGTGATGTCTATGCTTGGTTTCCAGCACTGTATCAGTCCTTCTCAAGGCTTTGGGGGCAGGAAGGTGGATGGGTTACCTCCCCTTAGAAGCACCACCAAGATGTTCTTGGAAGTCCATGGCGGGTCTGAGCAGAGAAGAATTTAAGAAGTCTTCATCTGTTGCTGAAAACATCTATCAACTGTGTTGGAATAAATAGTACGAGGGATGGGATATAAATGTCTTCCATAAATTAAACGATGGGACAAAAGATGTCTGTCTTAGCACCAGGCAGATTTTCCAGGACTAGAGCCACGCCATTTGAACGGCTCTTTGCATTTATCATTATGTCCATGTTACAGATGGAACAACTGAGGCCGAGAGTGAGAGAAAGTTGCTTGTGACAGGTGACCACGTGGCTGAGTAGCATCTAAGAGGAAGGCCTCCTCAGTTTCGCAACTGCTATGCCACATCTGACATGGTCAGGCCATGTTGAGAAGCAACACAAGCCGGTGTCAAGATGGCCTGGAGTGGTTACCCAGGGCTGCCTCCTGACACACACACAATCCCCCAGCACAGGCTGAAGGACTGACCATTCCTGACTGCCGAAGGCATATCCCCACAGCTCCTAATTCAAGGTGGAGCGGTATTGCCGGCCGCGGTGGGGGAAATTGATGGAGTTGCCTTGGCAACGGGAGCTGGTCAGCATCCTTGTGACCTCTGAGACCCAGAAGAGACCTTTTCCCTGCCAGGGTCAAAAAGGTCAATTGATTGTATTCAAATGAAAAAGGTCACTGCAGAACACAGATCGATGGGCAGGGGTGTGCATGGAGGAGGCAGGCGCAGGAGTGCCGGATGGGGGGCCGAGGAGGGTGAAGGAAGGAAGGACACATGCTCAGGCTGTCAGAGAGGATGCGGGGGGGTCGGTCTTGAGTCTGAATGGACTGGTCAGAAGCTCCCTGGTTGCCATGACAGGGGATATTAACCAGTGCTATTTTTCCACACGATGAGCCCTTGACTGCTAAATGGACAGCATTCGATTTCTGAGGCATAAGAAAAGAAGAAAAGCCTGCTGGATCAGGCCCAGGTCCATCCAATGCAGCACTCCCTTGGTGTAGCCGCGTGGCTTTCCTTGCTTCGGCCTCAAGTCGGGTTCTGGGCTTGGCAGAAGCGTCACTGTGGCAGGAGCTGGGCTCATGCAGAGGGGGAATGCGGGGATGCTTGTCTTGCGAATGACCCGAAGGGGTTTGCTGTGGGTGGAGGTGTGTCCACAAGGGGCTCATCCCCAGAACCCCTGACCAGGGCATGGTCTTTGCCTTGGCGCCTTGCTTGTGGGCTTGCGGGAGGCACAGAAACAGAGCAGCCTCCTGGATCAGGCCCAGGCCCACCCGGCCCAGCACCCCGTGCACGCGGAGGCAGCCCAGCCGCCCGCGGGGTCCCCCGAGAGGAGGGGTGCCGGGCCTCCCCTGCCCAGCTCCTCCGCAACGGGTGCACGCAGGCGTTCCGCCTCTGGGAAGCAGGGGCCTGCGGCCGGCAGGGCTAGTAGCCTTCTCCCTCCGAACCGATCCCATCCCCTGCAACGCCACCCAGACTGGCGGCCATCACCACCTCCCGTGGCAGCGAACGCCACAGTTTGGCTATGCACCGTGTGAAGAAGTCCCTCCGTTTATCTGTCGGAGTCCTCCCACCCGTCAGCTTCATGGGATGGCCCGGGTTCAAGGATTATGGTGGCGGGAATCTCTCCCTCCCCACTTTCTCCACACCGTGGATCATTTTACACACCTCCATCCTGTCTGCCCTTCCTGGCCTTCCTTCTAAGCAAACCAGCCCCAGTTGTTGGAGACGTTCCTCAGTCTTCCTCAGGTTCTAGGAACCAGCCTCATCGCCTCCACGTCCTGGGCTTCCTGGACTCATCCTGGTTCGCCCCAGTTAGGCCCAGGCTGCTGCGTGTGTTGGCTGGATTTGGCCGGTTTGCATTCTTATGGAACATGGGTAGTGAACAGTCTTGGCTAAATGGGCAAGGGCAACCTGGAAGAGATCAGGAGGGCGGCTACCTAGAGAAGGGCCTTCTCTGTGGTGGCTCCCTGATTGTGGAACATGCTGCTCAGAGAGGTTCGCCTGGCACCAACTCTCCTTTCTTTACAGCACCAGGAGAAAACCTTTTTATTCTCCCAATATTTTAATTGCTAATTTGTTTTAATTTGTGGTTTTATACCTAACATTGGGTGTTGTGCTATTCTTGCTCTTCTATTTTTATACTATTTCATTAATGTTGTGAACTTTCCCAAGACATCTGTGATGGGATGGTAGAGAAAAGTCTTAAACAAACAAACAAACAAACAAACAAACAAACAAGCCATAAATAACTCTGTGGATGCATTATCTCCCATATGGCCCAGCAGTGGGACCTCGACAGATGGCTGTTGGGTTCAGGGACCTTGTGGGGACATCCAGCCAGATTTCTTCTCCAACCCCAGTTTTCTCTCATGAAGTTACAACGCCAGTAAGAAATGCCAGGAAGAAAAAGGGTGCATACCGCCTCTCCAAAGCCGATTGGAGACTTTGTTGGAGAATTCACACTTCTGGATTGGTGGTGGGAGGCGTTGGCCCCTATTCCTGACTAAACCTCACGTTCTTTGGCTCAGAAAAGTTGGGTGCTCCGATCTATTGGACATTTTGATGTAGAATATGTAACTTGGCACTCACGCAGCAAGGTCGTGCTGAGGTCATGTCATGTCCACATAGAAGGATAGCAGGGACCTCAAAGATCACCTAGTCCCACCCCTGCTGACTTCAGAAAATCAAGTACAACCTGGCAAGGGACCTCATAACAGCTGCTCCAGATATTTGTTTCAGTGTCTGGTCATCCTCCAACAAAAGCAACAGGTGGCAGGGGTTTCTCTGTGGTGGCACCCTGGCAATGGAAAACCTTCCCTAAAGAGAAGGAGGCAGCTTTTTTTTTTTTCGTTTTAAGCAAGCAGTTACAATGACCCTTTTTTTTCTGAAGCAAGCATTTCTGCTCCTCTTAGCTTTCGAGTGCCTTTTATTATATTAGCTCTGATCTTTACTCTTATTTTTTCTCCCCCTCTTCTTAATCTTGCTGTGATGGCTTTTTAAAAAGTTTTTCAATGGTTTTGTAACTTGTAACACTTGGGGAGGCAGCATCTTTGAATGCTCAGAAATCCTTTTATAAATGAAATTGAACCTGGGATGCTAAGGAGGTACTCAGTCACTGACCTACCTGGGGCAGCGAACACCTTAAGTTCCTGTGTGCAGAAATGCAATTTTTAATGCAGCATTCAATTCCTTTTCATTATTACAAAGAAGTGCACCTATCTCTCTGTCTTTCTATCTCTCTATCGTCTATCTAAGGATCTCTTTTCCTTGCATTTCCTTCTGCAGCTTCTCCACGAAGCATCTTTCCTTTGTGTTTCCTTGCATCTTCGTGGTCCAGAATATGGTCTGAAGGCACGTTAGGCCTCCGTCATGTTGAAGCTAAGCAGGTCCAGGGCTGGTCTGAGCTTGGATGGATGACCCCGTGGGAGCTGCATGTCCCCACCTTGAGTTCCACCATGGGAGAAAGGTGGGATATAAATATAATAAATAAATAAATAAATAAATAAATAAATAAATAAACTTCTTTGCCTGCAAGCTCTCTTCTCAGATGGATTCTCTGCCTTGCCTCATGCGCTATTTCTTGTGCATTGATTTTCCCGGAGTAAATGAGTTTGTATGGATCATGCAGCAGGAGGGTCCTGAATGTCCGTTGGGCAGGGCTGCGGGGAAAGGGGGAAGGTAAGAGGGGATGAGATGCGAGGGAGAGCATGTGTCAAATGGTTAGGATCAATGAGCGAGGTGCGAACTTGGTTAATGGAAGTTGAGGAGGCAGAGATAAAAAGGCTGATGGACACCAATGGAAGTTCTCCTTTGAGGCTTGGATGTGGGCCCATGAGAGCAGAAATGGGGGCTCTCAAACGTACGTGGATTCCCTTGCCCCTTGCAGATATTATAAAGTCACCACTGAGTGTGTGTGGCAATGTGGCCCCATGTTTTAGAAAGCAGTCCTCCGATCCAGAACGCAGGTTCTGATTTAAAGGGAGAACCCTAAGGACAATCCCCTAGGCTGAACAGAGCAGAAGCAGAAGCGCACAGACTGGGACAGGCACACCCATCATCCCCCCACCCCGATCACAGTCCTTCACACCATGCCAAGATGCACGGTATGTCTGTTGCAGTACAACAATTATTTCTGAACTCGCATTTGTGTGGCAGAGTGTTGGGTGCAAACGTCATGCTGACTTTTTTTGCAGCATTTGATCTTTTGGGGTTATTCACAGGCTCCTGCCTGCCCGCTTTGAGATTTTATGAGTGTGTTTGTGTGAAAGATTTCCAGGCAGTCAAAGCGATATCTTTGTTATGCAACTTCTGCCTTTACAGAATGGCAGAATCGCAGAACTGGAGAACTGCAGAATCTTAGAATCATAGAACAGTAGAGTTGGAAGAGGCCAAAATGCCATCGGATCCCCGCTTCCTCTCAGATGTTTGTCTGATTGCATCTTGAGGCCTTCAGGGTAGGAGAGCCCCCCACCCCTCAGGGTCATGTGTTCCATTGCTGTACTGTTCCCCCAATCAGGAATTTTTAGCCAGAACCTGGCTTCCTGTAACTTGAGCCCCTTATTCCGCATCCTGCAGTCTGGGGTGACAGAGAAGAAATCCTGGCCCTCTTTGTGACACCCTTTCAAGTACTCACAGAGTTGCCTCCTGTAGCCTCTCAGCCTTCTCTTCTCCAGGCTAAACATACAGTGGTACCCTGGTTCACTAACTTAATCCGTTCCATGATTCTGGTTGCGAACCGACTCAAATTTCCCCATAAGGTTGAATGTAAATAAGGTTACTCCATTCTGAACCATATGTAATTTTTTAAAACCACAAACATATGAAACGAAGTGCAGTACAGTATGAAGAGAGAGAACACTGACTTTGCTTGAGGCGACTTCTGGCATGGAGGACAGGAAGGTGGGTGAGAGGAGGTTATTGTTTGGAGGGAGAGTCTGTGACTGCGGTCTCGACTAGAGGAAACTACGACCATGTGTCAGAGCAGCGAAGATGGCCGTGTTCTTGTTCGTGTGAACATGAACGAGGCCATCTTCCCCGACTGAACACAAACATGGCCACCTCCCCGCTCGAAGACAAACATGGCCACCTCCCCGCTCAATCACAAACATGGCCACCTCCCCTCTTGAACATGCTCTGACACGAGGTTGTGGTGCAGGGAAGATGGGCCACGATCGTGTTTGACACCCGATGCGGAGTTTGCAGATGGAAGCAAAATTTTGCCGAACTTTCTGTTCGCGATCAGACGCATTCCTGAACTGAGGTATTACTGTACTCAGTTCTTTCCCCACTTTTTCACTGGGCTTTGTTTCCAGTCCCCAGATCATCCCTGTTGCCCTCCTCTGAACATGGTGTTATGAGAATGCAACAGGAGAGGTGCATTTTGGGCGCCTGGCCATTAAAAACACAAGAAGCAATAAAATGCCAGTAACATTGTTAGTGTACTGCAGTGCTTGACTGATTTTATTGTGTTCTGTGTGGTGCTTTGAGGCTTGATGTTTTTTCTTTGATATGTGATCACTCACACACAGTTGCTTATTGGTAGGTAGATAATTTTGAAATGTCACTTCTATATAACTTAGCTCAAGATAAGTTGACAAAACACAGGGCTTCTGACCATGTGCAGAGTATACTTCTTATTCCTAAGCAGTGATGCTCAGCTGTTCCCTCAATCTACGAAAATGGGTACCAAACATTTTAAGGAATGAAGTCATTTTATACCACAAGACCTTGTAGGCAGAATTAAAGCCACCTGATTCTGATTGCAAAAAGGGCTTGAAGAATTATTATTTGCCCCTTTACATTCTCCAGTATCCAGTAGGTCCTCCCCAACCACTGGCAGTTTAGATATCAGCCCATTTTCAACTCATGCAACTATTCAGCTCAACTATTTCTAATAGAATTACAAATAAAAAGTAAAAACAAAGCCCAGTTCAACTAAAACTGATACCTATACAGAGCTTCAACTGTGGGATGGTATAGAAATAGTAATAATACTACTACTAGTAGTAGTGATATTCCCTAGAGCAGGAGTCCCCAACCTTTCTGGACATCTGGGCACATTTGGGAATTTCAGAAACTGCTGGAAGCACCACATAAAATACTTAATTGGGAGATTACCACTTTGATGCCTGCCTGTCACAACTATGAATTTTAAGCTGCATCATATTTTATTTATTTATTTATTAAAACATTTCTATGCCGCCCCTTGCTGGAGCCTCGGGGTGGCTTACAACATCAAATAAAATACACAATAAATTAAAACAATAACGATTAAAATATATACAGTAGAATAAAATAAGCTGCCCTGGCCAAATAAAATTCAATAATATTAACATTTAAAATGCTGCTTAAATAAAAAGGTCTTCGCCTGGCGCCGAAAAACAAATAACGACGGCGCCAGGCGGACCTCTCTGGGGAGCGCATTCCATAACTTAGGCGCCACCGCTGAGAAAGCCCTCCTCCGAGTAACCACCCTCCTAATTTCCTTCACTGAGGGCTCCCGGAGAAGGGCCTCTCCCGCTGATCTCAAGGGGTGGCTGGGCATATATGGACGTAAGCACTCCTTCAGGTAACCAGGACCCAAGCCGTTTAGGGCTTTATAGGTCATCACCAATGCCTTGAATTGGGCCCAGACTTCAATGGGAAGCCAGTGAAGCTGACGGAGAACTGGAGTCATGTGAACATAACGCCCAGTCCCCGTCAGCAGCCTGGCATCTCTATTTTGAACCAATTGAAGTATCCGGACCGTCTTCAAGGGTAGCCCCACGTAGAGCGCGTTGCAGAAGTCAAGATGGGAAGTCACCAGTGCATGAGTCACTGTTGTGAGGCAGTCGTACTCCAGATAGGGGCACAGCTGATGAATCAGCCGAAGCTGGAGGAAAGCGCTCCTCGCCGCTGCTGTTACCTGAGCTTCGAGTGAAAGCTCCGGGTCGAGGAGCACTCCCAAGCTGTGAACCTTGTCCCTAAGAGGGAGTGCAACCCCATTCAGGACTACGTTCAATTCACCCTCTCCAAAGCCCGATCTGCCAACCAACAGGACCTCCATCTTGTCTGGATTGAGCTTCAGTTTATTGGCCCTCATCCAGCCCATTACCTCAGCCAAGCACCGGTTCAGGACAGCCACTGCCTCACCTGGATTGGTGGAAAACGAGAGGTAGAGCTGGGTATCATCAGCGTACTGATGACTCTGCAGCCCACACCTCCTGATGACCTCTCCCAGCGGTTTCATGTAGATGTTGAACAGCAAAGGGGACAAAATGGACCCCTGCGGTACTCCATGGCATAGCTGCCATGGCGCAGAGCCATAGTCCCCCAGCACCACCTTCTGGAATCGGCCATTGAGATAGGAGCGGAACCACTGCAAAGCAGTACCTCCGACCCCCAGTCCCGCAAGCCTATCCAGAAGGATACCATGGTCGATGGTATCGAAAGCCGCCAAGAGGTCCAGGAGAACCAACAGGGACGCACTCCCCCTGTCCTTCTCCCTGCACAGGTCATCATACAGGGCGACCAAGGCAGATTCAGTACCGTACCCGGGTCTGAAGCCGGACTGAAATGGGTCTAGATAATCAGTTTCATCCAAGAGTGCTTGGAGTTGTCCCGCCACCACCCGCTCTAACACCTTGCCCAGAAACGGGATGTTGGCCACTGGTCTATAGTTAGTGGCCATCTCTGGATCCAGTGACGCCTTCTTCAGGATCGGTCGGACTACTGCCTCCTTTAAAGGGGCAGGCACTCGACCCTCCCTCAGAGAAGCGTTAACCACTTCCAAGATCCAGGTCCCAATCCCGTGCTTGGAATCCTTTATTAACCAAGACGGGCAAGGGTCCAAAAGGCAAGTGGTGGGACGTACTCGTCCAAGCACCTTGTCCACATCATCAGGCCGCAGTAACTGAAATTCATCGAATAATTCTGGACCAGTCGGTAGCATCGGTGTCTCCCTTAAGACCTCTGACTCAATAGTGGAATCCAGCTCGTGACGAATCTGAGCGATTTTCTCCCTGAAATGCCTGGCAAAGTCGTCACAGCGGGCCTTTGAGGGTGGAATCAGATCTTCTTTCGGACCTGGACGGACCAGGCCTTGCACCACCCAAAAGAGCTCCGCCAGTCGGCATTGTGAGGAGGCAATTGAAGCGGAAAAAAATCTCTTTTTCGCTGCCCTCACCGCCACAGCATAGGCCCGATAGTGGGCTCTTAAGTGTGTTCGGTCAGATTCATCCCGTGATTTCCTCCACCTACGCTCTAGCCGTCTCCCAACCTGCTTCATCGCCCTCAGTTCAGGAGTTCTCAGTTCAAGATATTAAGCCAAACTGTGTCTGTTAGACAACATCTTTTTGGGATTGCCTGATTTGACCAATTGTAGGCAGTGTAGCACAGCAAATGCATCTTCTAAACATGCTTTCTGGCCCTGCTTTTCAGCAGGAGGTTATTACATGGATACATTTTGTATTGGAGCATATTTAATAGTGATGGAATGGACGCACACACTCTTGAAAATTATTTAGCAGGTTCCTGGAAGTTAATGAACAGAAGGGGGAATGGATTCTTTGTGTCCTTTTGCTATTACTACATTGGAAGGACATAGGCTCACCTCTGGGAATGCAGTGGAATGAGGATCCAGTTATACTTCCTATCCCATTCACCCAAACCGATAGACAGCAGGTTTGGGTGAATGGTTATTTGGATAGAGGCTCTGTTTGTGGAAGCTCCTGAACAGCTACAGAGTCGTGTGCATTTCACCCAGATCCATACGTGTCCATAAAAACCAGAAGAAACGAAATGTTCAGGTGCCTGCAAGCACCACAACAGGAATACCTTGGGAACCATTCAAGGTGCCCATAGGTGTTGCACCTGGGACTCTCATCCTCAGACAAACAAACCTTCATTGCATTCTGTTTATACTGAAAATATGTCCTGCTTTTCCCCTCCAGAAAGAAGTCACTCCAAATGGGAGGCGTCTTGGTGAATCTTGAGCTTCAGGTGCTTGTTGTGAGCGACCTGTAGCCCCACATCCAAAAATCACCCCACATTAACGTGCTGAGGCAGATCGACACAACCCGATTCTAACCCTTTCGTTTCTCCTCAATGCAAGATTCTTGCAAAGCTGCTGGTCTTAATTTCCCATCCCAGATCAAGCCGCTTCAAACTCCTGTGCATTCCATCAGGGAAGAATGTAATGTTACTGGAAAAATCCATAGCTCCCTGCAGCGATTCAGAGGACTGCAGCCGAGCTCGGAGGGGGCAGGGATGTTTGGAGGGGGTGCCCAAGGAGGTGGTTGGCCCTGCAAATCGAAAATTTCCCGGCCTGAGTCCCTTCAGGTCCAGTCTCTACCACACCACTGCTCCAAAGCGACTAACAAAAATATGAAAACAGAGACATGGATAACAAGGGCTTCATCGCTCAGCCAAAATGATCAGACTTGGCAGAGCACGAAAAAAACCAACAAAGAGCCCAAACAGATGATACATTAAGCAACAGAAAGAAAGGTGTTTCTTTTCTGAGAGAAGTGTTTTCCCACAAATGGAGGGAAAAATTGCCAAACTTTGCAGACACTGTCGCAAAGCGGGGGCTGCTTGTGTGTTGCCACCTGCCATGGTACTGAGAATTGCCTTTGCGCCCCCCCCTTGTGTGGATCCATGAGGTATCCAGCTAGCCATTGCAGGGAGTGGAATTCTGTTTGCAACGGGGCCAACCTGGGTGACTTCGGGCTGCATCTCAGCTTATTTATTTATTTAAAACTTTTGTATGCCGTCCCTTATGCATAGCATCTCAGGACGGCTTACAATCATTAAAACAACCACAATGAAACAGCAATCTTATCATAATAAATAACAATTAACCAAAAATATAAGTTAAATAAAAGTGACTGTTAAGCATTAAGATTATTTTTAAAATAACAATTAAATAAAAAGGTTTTAACCTGGCCCTGAAAAGAATATAAACCCGGTGCCAGGTGAACCTCTTTGGGGAACGCATTCCATTGACCTCCCTCACAGGGCTGTTGTGATCAGATGCAGAAGAGGTGGCATAGAAATATACCCATTGCAGCGAGTGGACTGGACTGCCACTCCTGGAGGAAGGTATCCCAGCATCATCATGGCTGAGAGTCTGACGGAGACCTGGAAGACTCAGTGATGGGGCTGTTGGACACCCAGGGAGAAGAGGGGGCTGCTTTGAAGCACCCCCAGAGTCTCTGCCTCAGGTTCCCAGGCTGAGCAGGAAAGCAGGAAGGGACAGAAGGGCTCTGGAAGGGACAGGAGGGCTCTGAGAAGGGGATAAGGGAGAGCCATCACCTTGCCTGGTCCCTGACTGGGAGAGGTCAGCTGCCCGGTTGGTGTTCTCCCCAGCTGCCCCTTCACCTGCGTGAGACACCGTGAGAGTAGAGAGCCCAGAGTTACTGCAAAGGAAGGATTTTGGGGAGAAGTTTGGGTTCAACACTTTTGCCATGAGCAGAGGCCTATCTAGCTCACTAGAGGATTTTCAGAGTCACTTTGTCTTGTAGCTGTGAAGTGCTGATAAAGAGCCGCATCGTCTGGTGTTTTGCAGCTGAAGGGCCCAAAGGGAAAAGGCTGAGCTCATGACACCCATAAATAAAAATACACACATTAAAAGCAGAGACAGCTTTGGTCCCATCCAGTAGCTTCTTTCTAGGCTGCTGTGGGTTTTAGCTGGCTTTATCCAGGATGGCAAAATCAAACCTCCAGGAGCAGGGGCAGTCTAGCTCTTTTGATTATCATGTGCTGAGAAACTGTGGCAGGAGCGGGCTGTTGCAGTTGGCAGACCCCCCGTTGGGTTGGCTGAGTGGGTCATAGATGGCCAGGGAGGGTCTCTGTGGGACCTCTCTGGACTTTTGGGGTGGCATGTTGTGAGTCCACAAAGGGCAGGGAAGGGGAGCAGAGAAGCCGGCCGAGGCAAGCTGCTTCTTTAAGAGAGAAATTTTCGGCACTGGCCTGCTGAGTTATTGATTGGCACTATGGTAACGTGCATTAGATTATGGAGAGCTGGAAATGTGTGGTAGGTTGGGAGGCTTGTTTGGGAAGGCAGCCGGGTTCTTGTAAACCGGCTGCCTGCAGAGGGTCTCGGGGTTGGAGTGGGTTTGCGTCGTGTCATTTATACAGAGGAGGATGCCGAGATGGGCAGCCAGGGACAATATTTGCCTGGGAGAGGAATGGGAGAAAGAGAAAGGAGGGCAAGAGCAAAACAAAGCCGCTATGGAGAACCAAGAGGGAAACTGAGGCAAGGAAGGAAGGAAGGGAGGAAGGAAGGAGGAAGGAAGGGAGGGAGGGAGGAAGGAAGAAAGAAAAGAAGAAGGAAGGGAGGAAGGAAGGAAGGAAGGAAGGAAGGAAGAAAAGAAGAAGGAAGGAGGGAAGGAAGGAAGGAAGAGGAAGAGGTGGAGAGAGAGATTTTTCAAAAGTCTCAGGTCAGATAACAAAGTGTACAAACTTTTTGGAATCAGAAGTACATATAAGAGAGAAAGTAAGGGAGACAGCATGAGGGGAAAAAAGGAAACAGTGAATGGGAGGGTTAACAAAACATATAAATCGGAATATTTCAGTTTCCAAAGAACTCAGTTAATTCTCGGAGACTGCTGGATTGGATTGGAACATGCAAAACTAATACTGAGACCTTAACTGGATCTGAACTTCCTTTTCCTGGGTCGGCTAAAGACTTTCCACTATTTGATCCTAGGAAAGAGTATTTCAGGGACTGTTTCGTTCATTCTATACTTTCTTCCTAGTTTCCTTTCAGAAGCAAATGAATAGCCATGGTGGAGAAGCATGTGGGGTATAAGACAGGGAACTGGATAGGTTGCGTAAAAGACATCGGTTCCCTTTTCTGATTTTTTAAAACAAGGTATAAGCTGCACTTCATCCACAAGAACTCCCAGGCCAGTGCCTGGAACATACTAAAAAGATGAATAGAATTTAATAACTGGTAAAATGACTCCCCCATATGTACAGTGTGGTAAAATGCATGTGTAAGATTGCAAGATAATTGCAAAAGAGTGTAGTCAAGTGTTGTTGTTAAAATGTTAAAAAAGCAGGTTTGGGATGGGGATATTTACAGCAGGAAAAGTCCTTTGGTGCCAGGAATCTGCTTTTCAACAGATCTCCAGTGCATTGTTTGTTTGTTTATCTTTTACATTTCTATACTGCTTCAGAAGGGAGGCCCCGTCTGACTCGCTCTATTTCTATGATTCTGTGTTTCTATTCCACCTTTTCTCCTTCCAAGGAAGGTGGCTTACATCAGTCTCCTCATTCTCTCATTCTTATCCCCACCACAACAACCCTGTGAGGTAGGCTGGGCTGAGAGGCAGTGACTGGCTCAGTTGCCCAGAGAGCTCCCTGACTGAGCAGGAACTTGAACCCAGATCTTTTGCATCCCAGTGATCTTAACCACCACACCACACTGTCTCATTACTGAAGCCCATGTTTTTTTAAATACACAGTATGGATGCCAAAACTGTGCACCCATAAAATTGGTACATGTTCATGTCTATGCAGGGCGGCAAATTTAGAAAATTTAATTGGAATGGAGTATAGTATCTTTTCCTAGGAGGTGAAGGAAGATCACCTTTCCAGGTGGTAAAAGCTGAGGGACAGCTTTCCCTCTGGAGCTTACTTATCTCCAAAATGGAGGGCTGATGCCATTAAAAAAGAGGACATTGGCTTGCATTCAATATGCATGTGCTAACTGTGTCTTTAAGAAAGAATGGCTATAACTTAAACAGAAGTCCAATATATTTCACTATTGTGTTTGATCAGCTAATACTGTGATTTGGGCTTAGTAATATGGTGCGGGAATCCATGAGATGGCCATGTGCATTATCTATTTATTAATTGATTTATATCCCACCCTTTTTTTGTTTTAAAAAACTCAGAGCAGCTTACATTATTCTCTTCCTGCTCACAATCTTATCCCCATAACAACAGCCCTGTGAGGTAGGCTGGGCTGAGAGTCTGTGACTGGCCCAAAGTCACATGGTTGGCTGCATGGCTGAGCAGGGATAGAACCCAGATCGCTTGAGTCCCAGTCCCACGCTCTTAACCACTATACCATGCTGCCATTAGTGAAACACACAGCTAACACGTCTCTTGCCTGCCTCTCCATTCCGTGCTTCACCACTGGCTCTTGATCTGTGATCATTAGGAGCAAAATGCAAACAGAAGAAAATTCTTTCCTCCACCAAGCTTGGATTATGCTGAAAGCATGCCACTTTCTATGAGGAAACCACTTCCTTCACAGCCCTGCAAGAAGCTACGGGGTCTGTGGTAGAGTCCTCACAGGGGGACAATCCCGGGGACAGTCCCTGGCAGTGTCTGCAGGTAGCTGGCAACGAAACCCCTGCAGAGTCGTTGCTGCAAATTTTTGTCAATATTTGCACTGAGATGCACGGAGGGGTTGATTGCATCAATGGGAGCTTCGTATGTTCCAAGAGTAATTACAGGCATAAAATGGGCTTCATCCTTGCTGCCCAATGCTAACATGGCATGTCCAGTTGGTGGCCTAGAAACATTTTTTGGATCCCCCTGCCCCCTTGCAGACAGTGTGGAAAGAACAGAATCAGTTGAGACCCTCAGGAAGGGGTAAAGGGGACATTTCAGAGGGTAGGGAGGAAATCTAGTCTGCCAAGGTAAGACATATCCTGGTAATGCCCTCGCCTCTTTCCCTTCCTGGCTGGAGCACCAAATTTGGTCGTCAAAATGAGCTGAGCAATGGGGCACAAGTAAGAATGTTTGGCACACTTTCTGTCTTGCACAGAATGCCCTTAATTCTCCCAGGTCCAGAGGCTTCACAGCTCTAGTTTGCTCAGGCCAGCTCATGTGCTGACACAGGGCCTCTTGGCCATTGGCCCCATCAAGGGCTCAGAAGGCCCTCAGCCAGCCCTGCGGCCTTGCCCTGGCCCCACCACTGAGTAATCTGTGAGCCTACCTGTCCAGTCTGTTGTTCAGGAGCTAACTGCTGATGAGCAGCTTTGAGGTTACTGCTGTGTCCTCTGACTTCTTATGGTCCTTTCATGGTAAATTCGGACTAGGTTGGCCTTTGGAGAGTTGGCTTCAGGGACATCCTACTCTGAAGAATCTTTAGGGCACTTTCTACAATTATGGGGAGAAAACTAAGAGGCGGGGCAGGATATTGATGCTGTAACGTGTCAAGTCATCTCTGACTTGCAGTGACCCTTACAGCATACCTCCAAAAGGCTGCCCAGCTCTTGTCAACTCAAGCCTTCCTTTTTTCTTGATGGAGTCCATCCTTCTCCAATTTGGCTGCCGCCGCCGCCTCCTCCTCCTCCTCCTGCTTCAACTTCCTTGCACATGTCTTCTCCAGGGAGTCTTGCCTTCTGTTGAGGTGCCCAAAGTACAACAAGCCCCACATCTTCATCACTTTTCTTTCCAGGGCAGTTCTGGACGAATTGGAAGCAGAATCCCTTTGTTTGTCTCCCTGTCGGCCCAAGTAAAGAGGGGGGAAATTTAAGCGTGAACTTAATAGATAGGAGCAAAGTGGGACCAGATCTGGGACAAGCATTCTGGAGCAGCTTGGTGAGGAGCATCAATGCCAGGCCTGACAGATCCTGAATCTTCTTCCGGTCTGACAATACCAGAGTCTGATATCATACAAAGAAATCCTTTCAGACCCCAAAGGAAATATTGAAGGTCTGGCTACCTGGCCTAGGGTTAGCCCCAAAGTTATCAGCTCAAGCTCCAGGACATGGAGTTTCATATCTGCCCCATTCTGGTGGAGCAGATAGAATGAACAATATGAGCACTCACAAAACCTTCCAGCCTTGTCTGATCTGAGGCACTGGAATGATTGCCAGCATTTAGCAAGTGGGCTTCAGAAAAGCATTTTCCTTTCTGTTAGAGAAGGATTTGACCTTGAAGACAATGGGCACATATCTGCCTGTTCCTATGCACCCTTGCTCAACTCATCTCTGCAGAGAAGCCAAATCGATCGTGAGAGAGGAGGCAGAGTAGCGCATCCACGCATGGTTGGGACGAGGGAGCTCTGTGGATGGGCACCGAATGTCAGTAACACAAAGATAAGCCAACTGAGAAAGTCTCCAGGCAGCACAGTGGGGTGGATGGAACAGAAGTTGCTGGACGACCAAGGACAGCCAAGCATGTTTTGATGTTTTGGTTTTGGACTGTGCACATCCAACAGTTAAGCTGAGAGACAAAGGGTTTTGGAAAAGCCAAAGATATTTCAATGCAATTATCGGCAATTGGTCTGTTGCTAAACGCAACGGCTCCCTCCCTCCCTTTCATATGACATAAAAATCTATTGATCCGCTTGACTTGCATGCTGGAAGAAGGAAAGGAGGGGGTGGGGGGAGGTCTTTGGTCAGCAAGAAACCATGACAACAGGTATATATCTGAGGGAGAAAACACCCCAAATTGCCAGATCCCTCAGCTCATTAAAAATAATAATAAATCTGCACCCAGCAGTGGAAAAATATTGTGAAAGATTCCATTCTAACTAGCCTGCTTTCGCAAGGTATTAGGGTTGAAATATTCCAGTCGGGGGATCAGGGGAGGAAATGAGCCATAAGGGTCATGAGCCACACTTGTCTTGAGGACATTCATGTTGAAATAACGTAAGAACATAATAGAAGGCCTGCTGGATCAGACTAAATGCCTGTATGTCCTTTTCCTTCCACAACAACCCAGCAAGGTAAGCCGGGCTGCTTTTAGAAATGGTCTCCTTTCAAGTGTCAGAACTTCCACATTTGGTCTATAGAACTGGCTTCCAGAAAGCCAAATTCAATCTGGATTCAGCTTCTGAGTGTGGCTTGTATTTTCTTTATGAAAGCATATCTATTTACCTGGAACAAATGCCAAAGCACTCTTAATTATCAAGCACATTTAATCAGATCTAAATGATTTACTAAGTAGAAATTGTCATTGAAATGCTAGTACACATTTAAAGAAAACAGTTGTCCTTCTTTTCCCTTGTTTAAATTTAAGTGGGGGTGCGGGCTACTGAAGACTGTTGAGAATGACACAATAATTTTTAGCAAGACAAAGAAACAGGCAAGAAATACTGGCAATTATCTTTTTCAGCAGAGTTAACTGTCTTCTACCGAGACATCCTGGGATGTCTTATGTTTTCTGTCTCCACCTAATAGTTCCATTTTGCACAGAAATGTAAATGTATTTTAGTAGCATTCTGTTTTTTCTCACATGGTTGCCTGTGAATGGCTCCCTTTGCCCAAATTCCTATTTGCAATTGGCATCCGTTCATTTCTACTAACAAATGGGACATTTTCTGTGGAAAATGAAAGCACTAGGAAATTTCCTCCCACATCACTGCACTGGCTACTTTGGACTGATTCTGGTTCACTCTTGGACTCTGCTCCCAGCATTCAGTCCAGGCTACTTGATTGGTTGGTCTGCTGCATTTTTAGGAGAAGCAAAAGCTGGGTCAAAAGTTTGGCTTCATCTTGGGCTGGCCAGCTCAGCGTTCCGACTGGTGCAGCTTCCCAGCCAGAGGAAACCAACTCTACTTCCTTTTCCTACAGAATGCCAGAATTATCATACTTTAATTTTACAAATGTTTGCAAATGCTGCGTTTGGACTTTTGAAGTTCAGCAGCCACAGGGAGATGAGAAAATGTGATTCTTTTCTAGGGTTAAGGCTGAAAATAGAGTATAAGAGAACCAGGACGGTCTGGTGGTGAGAACGTTAGACTGAGGATCTGGGTTCTAGACTCGACTTTGCCATGCAGCGCACTGGGTGACTTAGGACCAGTCCTTGACTCTTGGCCTAACAGGGTTTTCGTGGGGATCATACTGAGAGCAGCAGGAGAGCAAATGATGTAAGATGTGAGCAGAGCTGGCTGGTGCTGGAGGTCAGACTAGATGGCCCAGGAGGCCCCTTCTGACTTGCTCTGTTTCTATGTTTCTAAGCTGCTTTGAGTTCTTTAAAAAAGAAAAAAGGTGGGATGTAAATATAATGAATACATAAATGTTTGCAAGCATCTTGGGACACAGACAATCTTCTTCCACTTTGTAACTGGCCTTCAGGCCAATTAAGTGGAAAATAAGTTTAATAATAAATTTAATTAAAATATGCACCAAACATGATCGCAATGTGATGGTGATTTTTCCTTCTTATTGATGTTCAGGCGAACAATGCAAGGAGTTTGTCACCCACTGCAATACCATTTTTGCAGGATTCTACCAGTTTGCTCATTTCCTCCCAAACGGCCAGTCAACGTTCATCTTTATGGGACTGGAAGGTCCTTGCCCACCAATTCCCATGGGATCTTTACAGATCTGTTTCTTTGAGGCCTGTTTGTGCTTGTATCCACTTCTCCAAGTCCCAGGACTCTGTCTTGTGTGACTTGGAATTGCCATTTTGATCACAGAGCTTTTGGCCCTGTGGTGTGGAACAGACAGAAGCCACGGAACATGTCCTGCTGTGGAGCATATTTTATAGAGATATTTGTTCTACACGCATCTCCCCTTCAACAATGCGATTCCCAGGCCGTTCGGGACAATATGTCTATATATTACTGTCCGACTCTAACACGATGCTTACACAGAATGTCACCAAATTCTTTGTGGCCATGAAAGGCATTCGAAAAAAGATGTTGAAAGAGTGCAGACTGACTAATTAGCTGGAAGAAAGATAAAGTCTGAAGAGTAATGCCTTTTACACAAGGTGACCGATGCCTATACAGGTCTAATACTAGTATTAAAATAGTATATTGTGATGAAAGGTCTTTCCCCTGGAATGGGGACATTGTATATAGCATACAACTTAGAACTGTACTTGTGACACTGCTATGTACACCTTATAACCAATGGTTAATATTTGGCTATATTCTTCCAAAATTTCTGTATTGTCTTTCAATGTTTTGCTTTGGTCTGGTCTCTGACCATAATAAATATTTATTATGGCTATTTTGACTACAAATCTGTTGGCACTTGCAACTGAAGTTGAGAGATGAAGGGTAGTGTGATATTTTGCTTTTCCTTTATATCACTCGAGTTGGAATACTAGTCTTCCCCATTCTGGTCCATTATTCTAGTCCACTGCATGAGGAAGAACATTTTAAGCCAAACACTGGAGAAAGTGGGTATATTTGAGAAAGTGGGAGAAAAAGTAGAAGAGTTTGACTAAGTAGCAGTGACCAGACAAACCTCTTACATCTTAGTTAAAGAAGCCAAAGAGAAGCGAATCTATTTATTGAATGCTGGATACCTTTTGATCAGGGACTTGAACAAGCATGAATTCACTGAGGTGAACACTTGGGTAATGCACCTTTCCTATTTTTAATGCTTTATGTCATATCTCAACAACACTCTCTATAAGCTAAACCAAAAAACCAGTGAAAAAGAAATGGATTTCAATAGTTAAAAGTGAAGGAAAATCAGACTTCGGCTTAGGAAGAAAGGCACGTCTGAAAGCAGAGTGCACTCTGGCTGAGAACAGAAGAGTGAATTTGCTTTTAGTTCCTTCTAGAAAGGCCCTTTGGCTGTCAGGTAGGAGAAGAGGAGAGATGAGAACAAGTGGAAAGGTGGAGATGAAGAAATCACTAGGATGAGAGTCCTGTGTGATGAATGCGGGGAGGAGGAGGAGGAGAAGGAGGAGGAGGAGGAGGAGGGAAGCTCCTGCCGTCTCCTTCTGCTGCATGCGCCTGGAAACGATCTTCTATCAAGTGCGGCCGATCGATTCGCCTGAGGCACTGGGACTCCTTCAGATCTATTTAAAGGATCAGTCTGACCAGTTCTGAAAGGGGAGACGCTCCTAATAACACGCTCATTTCTCCACACCTCCCACCCTGTAGGTTGCTCACTGCTTTGGTTGGTGCATCAGGGTGGTGGGAGACAGGGCTGCCGGTCGATGGTCGCTTGCTGGTTCATGAGAACTTAGCAAGAGCAATGCTGAAGTAGACCCGTGCTGGACCACAGCGTCCTTGCTGGCTGTGGGTGATGGGAGCTGTGATCCAAGGGGTATAAGGTAAAGGTAAAGGTTTCCCCTTGACGTGAAGTCCAGTCATGCCTGACTCGAGGGGATGGTGCCCTCCTCCGTTTCCTGGCCGAGGGAGCCGGCGCTTGTCCGCAGACAGTCTCCGTGGGCATGTGGCTGCTGGTACCTGCCCACCGAAGTGGTACCTGTTTATCTACTCACATTTGCATGCTTTCGAACTGCAAGGTGGGCAGGAGCTGGGGCAGAGCAACAGGGACTCACCCCGTTGTGCAGATTCGAACCGGCGACCTTTCGATCTACCAGCCCAGCAGCACAGCGGTTTAAACCACTGCGCCACCTGCAGCCCACCAAGGGGTATAGGAATCTGCTTTTTACTAAAATTCTTCTACTCTATGCGATTCTTCTTCTACAAGAACCACTCCTCAGGGATATGAGAAGGGCGGCAACTGGGTGAAGGGCCTTTCCTGCGGCTGCTCCCCATCTCTGGACCTCCCCCCCTAGGGAAATCTGCCTGGCACCATCTCGATTTTCCTTTCGGCACCAGGTGAAGATGTATCCTCTTAGGAAATTGTAACATTTAGCCTGCATCCTATGGCCCTTTTCAATTGTTTTTATAGATGTCATTATGTTTTAATTGGTTTTTAATGTGTTTTTGCTCTGTTAATATGCTTTATGCATTGTAAGCTGCCTAGGAAAGCTTCAGAAATTATAGGTGACCTCTAAATACATGTAAATAAATAAATAAATAATAAAAATGAAATGCTGGCCTTCAACATGGTCCTGTTGACATGAATGGACAGAAGGGCACCTCTGGGGTTCTGGAAAGGTGTTTTTCCAGCTCTGCTCAGAAGTGCTGCTGAGGATTAAAGCTGGAAGTTTCTGCTTGAGAAAAGGGGCCATCCGCAGGTTGAAATAATCTGCAGGCCAATAGATTAATTTTATTCATTTATTTGTGACAACTAGAATCATCAAATCATTGAAATAGAGTTGGAAGGGGCCATGAAGGCCATCAAGTCCAGCCCCCTGCTGTTGTAGGACACCAGTTCACACCATCCCACTCAGGGGGCTGCCCAGCTTCTCCTTGAATGTCTCCAGTGTGGGAGAGCCCCCACCTCTCCAGGCAGCTGGTCCCACTGTCCTATCTCTCTGACCATGAGGAAGCTTTTCATGATGTCCAGCCTGAATCTGGGTTATCGCAACATGCATTGATTATTCCGTGTCCTACATTCTTTTATCAGTGAGAAGATACCTCGGCCTTCCTCTTTGTGATAGTCTTTGAAGGATTTATAGGGGGATATCACGTCCCTGCTCAGTCTTCTCTTCTCAAGGCTGACAGTGAGGACGCTTTTCCTGATGTCCAGCCTGAATCTGAGTTGCTTCAACTTGAGCTGATTATTCCGTGTCCTGCACTCTGGCACCAGCCAGAAGAGATCTTGACCTTTTGACTGCCCTCCATAGCCCCGTCTAGGCAAGCTAGCCTATCAGATTCAGGGTGGTGCGTCAGATAACCTGACCCTGCATGGCACAGTCTTGGAGGTGGCCACTCTTTCTGCAGTAAACACGTCAGATTTCACATCACTTCAAACTGGGGTGAGCCAGCACAGTTGTCTTTCGGGGGCCTCCCTCCCTCCTCCTGCCCTTCATTTCTACCCTCCTCTTCAGAATTCAACCCTTCTGCATTTCCACAGGTGCATGCTGACCCCTAGGAGAAGGACACAAGAGGTTGGACTGGGTCGTTCCTCAGTCAGATCCCATATGATCTGCCAGGTTCACAAAGAAAAGCTCTACCGGATCAGGCTGAAGGCCCACTAGCTTCTTGTTTGCTACAGCAGCCAGATGAGAAGTGAAAAGTGACCTCCCCCTGGAAGTCTCCTAGCACTTTCTGTTTCGAGGGGAGACTGCATTGAAGCATGGAAACTCTATTTAACTACCATGGCTGATGGCATTTGACCAGCAGGACCTGCAACATGGAATGGAGTCTTCCTGTTTGGGCTGCCAGTCAGTCAGGCATGCCCTTCTCAGCAACGCTCCATTCCGTCCCTGCTTCCCACCAAGAGACGCTTGGCATTCCTCATCCTCTGAGCATCCCCCATCTGTTGGCGAGTTCCTGTTTCCCTTTAGGGTCTTTTTTTGAAGTATGTGTGGCACTTATGCCAACCTAGGTGCACCTCCTGGCCCCACTGATCCCTCTTCCTGACACATGGGTGGTCCTGATCCAGCTGTGTGACAAAAACAGGGCCTGGAGCTGATGTCTGAACTTTCTCAGGAGTTGCCACTGGACTTTCTCAGGACCCAGTTTCTGGAGGGGCATGGCAGTATTTATTTATTATTTATTTTCATTTATTAAAAGCTTTTCTATCCCATCCCCTACAGAATGTCTCGGGATGGCTTACAATAAATAAGTAGGATAAGCAAATCTCACAGCATCCGACCATTAATATACTAAAACCTCAGTTAAAATCAATTAAACACTAAAATAAAAGGGGAATAAAAAGGGTTTTTGCTTGACGCTGAAAAGAATAAAATGTCGGTACCAGGCAAACCTCTCTGGGGAGAGTATTCCATAGTCAGGGTGCCACCGCAGAGAAGGCCCTCCTCCAGGTACTCTCCCTCCTAATCTCCTTCAAGGAGGGCTACCAGAGCAGGGCCTCCACCTCAGATCTAAAGGGACGGGGGGCACATAGGGGAGAAGGCGCTCCTTCAGGTATCCTGGTCCCAAGCCGTTCAGGACTTTATAGGTCAAAACCAGCACCTTGAATTGGGCCCGGACCTCAACTGGCAGTCAGTGTAACCAGTAGAGGACTGGTGTCGTATGAGAACAATACGATCCTCCAAGCCTCGCAGGCAGCCTTGCAAAGGGGGACCAGGATCGCTCTCAGCACAAGCTCCACTTCCAAGTCCAGGTTCATTTGGTCCGCGCTGCCAGCACTCTGGGGGTTCTCTGCATCCAGACACTTCCTCTCCCCGCCTCGCCTCCTCTATGCTCCTCCGCACTTCTGCTCACCCTCTGTCTCTTGACCCCTTAATTAACCAGAGCACAAGAGCATGTTGAAAGCGTCTGCAGGCCAGCCTCATCGCACGCTCGCCCGTGCTGTGGCAGCCCCCCCGCCCCGTCCAACCTGAGCCACTTTCCTGTCACGTTCATTAAGGCTTGATGAGTGCCATGCGAGAAGAAGAGATGAAAGCCATCGGCGGCATCTATCACCACGAACATCGGGATGGGATAAAAGGAGCTTTTTATTCCTAATGAACCTCTTGAAAGCAAAATGTGGATGGACGCTCATGCCTCGCGCTCGCCTGCCTTTTATCTTCATATATGCGCGCTCTCCTCTTTTTCTTTCCAGGGCTCTTAATCTTTCCCTCCATGTTTCTCTCCGTACTCTTTGGTCCAATAAAGATGGACTGTTTTGTTTGGAGTTCTGGGTGAGACATATTGGTGGGAAGAAGTACTGCAGAGAGAGTTGAAAAACATAAAGACTGAAGTGATGATTTGGGCTTCTGAAAAGGGGTGGCTTCTGAGGAGCTCTTAAAACCATTGTTCGTGTACTTATCTTTGCCACCATGGGAGCTAGCAACTTGTTGTTGTTTCTTTTAATAGGAAGAGACAAGAAGGTTGAAATTGTGACCATGGTTGGATAATATGCTTATGTTTGCAAGATCCAGGGAGTTTCTGCCTTCTGTCTTCCTCCTACATAGTCTGTTCTTTGCAGTTTAAGGGCTAACACTTTCCTCTTTAAAAAAAAGATGAGCTACAAATTTGTGATAAGCTCTTAAGCAGGTATAAGCTCACTGTGTTACTGGAGAGCCAAACAGACTGACAGAATCTGCAGAAGCTCAATCTCATCCTATACCATTTCCTTTTTTTTAAAAAAAAAATACTTTTGAGAATATCAAACACAGCCGAACTAACAGGAATAATAGAAAGTGTGTTAACACTGGAAAGAAATAATAATAAAGGCCAACCGCACCTTTAAAGCTATTATTCTGTTCTAAAACATTCATTCCAAACCTTGTACCCTCTTCCAGGTGACTTGAATTACAGTTTCCACAGTAACAGACGGTCTCCGTGGTCGTGTGGCCGCATGACTGAACACCGAGGTGCACGGAGCGCTGTTACCTGCCCACCGAAGTGGCACCTTTCTATCTCCTCGCATTTGCAGGCTTTTGAACTGCAAGGTGGGCAGGAGCTGGGACGGAGCAACGGGGACTCGCCCCGTTGTGCAGATTCGAACCGGCGACCTTTTGATCAACCAGCCCAGCAGCACAGCGGTTTAACCCACTGCGCCACCTGTGTCTGTTCACTCAGAAGTAATTGCCACTGCTTTCCATGTGGCTTACTTTTTAGCAAGTGTGTAAAGGATAGCAGGACGCATTGCTCAAGTGTTACTCCAGAGTCACCTTGCTGTTTCTGAACCGGTGGGGAAAACAGTGGAACAACTGAACCCATTTCCCAGCGCCAGCTCGGTTCTAAGCTTCCAGGACTACATTCACGAAGAGAAGTCTAAGCAGAGGATGATTGTAGTATCCGAAATCCAGACACATCAGACTTGCTCTCTGTTGCTCCTGAGGGCAGATCTTATGGAAGGACTTTGCAGAGAAACAAAAGCCAGGTAAATACTTGGAGAAGCATCCTGGTAGTAAAAGCTGTTTGCCAGTGAAAGCACTGAAAAGCGGTGAGGGTGTGGCCACTGCCCATGTTTACCTCGATCATCACATTTTTCACTCTTGCAAGGAATGCAAACTGCTCCTCCTTCTCTGCATTTTATCCTCATCGCAACAACCCTGTGAGGGAGGCCAGGCTGGGAGTCTGTGTCTGGCTTGAAGTCACAGGGAGCACCATGGCTGAGTGGCAACTAGAATCCAGCTCTCCCAGCCCAGCACTCAATTACTCCACACTGCCTCTGTAGCACAGCAGAGCCTGAATCAAGCAAGTAGTTGGAACAGATTTCTTCCAAGCTGATGGATATTTGGTCTAACTCTAGGATGTGGCAACTGCACAGCAAGCCAGCATCTGGATTGCCACGACCTCCTCTGTTTTCTTCAGCCTTTTTGGGATGGCGAATTCACTTGCAATCTTGAGAAATGTTTGTGAGCACCCTCACAGAACAAATTCCTTTGGACGGCCTTTTCCAAAATGGCAGCAGATTGGTGAGGCTGGAAGAAGAAACACTTCACCCAAGAAGACTACAAAGTAGAGGTGTGGCTGAGCTTCAAAATGCAAAAGGGAGTAATTCTGTTCCATTTGCCTTTCTAACACAAATCAACCCAATTCACCCTTCTGCAGCTCACACATAAACTGGAATGCAATTTTCACACGTTTATGAATTTTGCAACGCGCTTCTCCAATCAAGGAATGTGCACAAAATTGTCCATTTGAACAAATTAGAGTTAAAAAAAGGACATCTATTATGGGAATGTGCATGCCAAAAAAATGTACACATTAGGGAAAATTCCACACAAAAACACAGATCATGATAGATGGTCCAACAATGTACCCCAAATGAATGCAAATCTCTGTGCAGACTCTGTGCAAACTGATGCAGAAACGAAATGAAACTAACTTTTGCAGAAGAAATGTGAGTGTGCAGAAAGCAATCTGTAGCAGGGTCATTTGCTCCCCGCTGCAGACAAAGGAACACAGCCTGCCTCAAACACTGCTTTTGGTTGCCTTTTCAGCAACAAGGAGACTGCAGAAATGTTTAGAGGACGCTACTCCAGAGAAACCACCAGAACAACCCACTGCTAGCTTGCTTGGGGTTTAAATCATTCTGACGGCAATGTAGTTAAACCACCAGGCTAATGAAATCAATTTTAAAATGGGTTTAATTAAAACTAGGGATGCCTCGGTGTGGAGGCCTGCAGCACTGATGGTACAACTGATGTGGCTTGGTCCGCTGACCAGAAAGCTAGAGAAAAGGTCCGGTACTACCTCTCCGGAGCGCAATTCTGCTGATGTCTGTGGCGTTCTTTTTCAGAACTCTGTGCATGGTTTTGTGCGCCCCATCAAAAAGGGAAACTTCACAGATCTGGAAAAGGCACTCAGACTCTTGGTACCCAGTCTCAGCTTGCATTTAACGGTGATGTTGTGAACCTGCCAGTTGAACCCGGGTTTGACTTGTTCATCTGTTAACAGCTCTCTAAGCAGAATTGATCCTTCCACTGAGCCCAGACGCTTCTCTACAAACCTGAGAGTGTCTCTTCTCTCAATACATCTTCTTTGACTGTCCAAACTGAGGATAGATTAATCTTTCTGTTTCAGTTTCTCATTCTTTCACTCTTAAGTTCTGTTCGTTCCAAACTTTGAGCACCTTTTCCAGTTTTAAATTTAGCTCACCCTGCCTGACCCTCCCAAATAAATAAATTTTAAAAAGCTTCACATAAAGTGATCCACTTTTGCATGCATCTTTTGACTGGAGAACTTTGCAAAATTCAGAGAGGGGTGAATTTTGAACAACAGCGATGTTTTCATTCCTGTATCGGTTTGAATGTGTGCAAGTAGGTAAATTAGTGTTACTATGCAAACAGGATGTATTTCCACCCCCATTCCCAGTGTAAATATTCTTCAAATGATTGATGCTCTATGTTTGTAGCTGGCATGCAATCAGTTAGCATGTCGCCGTTGACGTGTGAGTCGGCCATGATCGCTGACATGAAGTACACCTTAATGGATGTCATACTGTTATCGTGGAGAAAGTGGTTCTGGAAAACACCTCAGGGAGTGTAGGATCTTTCAGATCCCTCCTTCCAAGGAAGGAGACAGTTCTGCTCCACCCTTTCCACCTCGTTGCGCTGCAGTCCCGCTACCACAGTGGCAGATACAGTGGTACCTCGGCTCACGAACTTAATCCACTCTACGCCTCTGGTTGCAACCTGAACTGGTTGCGAGCCAAGTCAAATTTCCCCATAAAGTTCAATGTATATGAGGTTAATCCATGCTGTAAATGTATTTTTAATCACAAAAATTTGAAACAAAGTAACAAAGAACAACAAAGCAACAAAGCACAGTATTGATTTATTGATTGATTTATATCCTGCCTTTTTCCAACAAAGGGCTCAAGGCAGCTTACATCATTCTCCTCCTCCATCTTATCCCCACAACAACAACCCTGTGAGGTAGGTTGGGCTGAGAGTCTGCGGCTGGCCCAAAGTCACCCAGTGGGCTCCATGGCTGAGCAGGGACTTGAACCCGGATCGCCTGAGTCCCAGTCCAATGCTCTTAACCACGACACCAACTAGGTGGAGGGGGGAGGTTGAGAGTCCAAACCATAATTGTGCAATAGCGATCGTGCTTGTGGGGCAGGGGGGGAGATGGCCGCGATCGCAGTTGGGCTCGTGCAGGGAAGACGGCCGTGATCGTGATCATCACCCAACATGGAGTTCGCGGCCTGAGGCAAAATTTTTCTGACATTTCTGTTTGCGACCCGCACCACAGTATAGGATGAAACTCACCTGTCGTCCTCCTGGCATTTGTGCTCAGCCTGGTCTTAGAAACTGAGTCACGCACAGGATGCTGTGTTCAGGAGGGGCTCAATTCCTACTGGGCACGGACCCCGGGGACATGGTCTCAGGGCTGGGCAAAGTGGGCCAGGATCTGTGGAGCCAAGCCCAGGGAATCCAGTGGATTCCTGCTCCCACAAAACACACATCCCTGAGCACTGGGAACGGCCAGAAACTGCCCAGAATGGTCCAGAGGGGATTCACCTCTTCAGCCTGTGAGAGGTCAGGATCCGTGCATCGGTGTCCTGCAGGGAAAGCAGGCATTACTCTTGTGCGGTGCCGGAGTCAACCTTGGCAAGGAAGAAAGCCAGCAGGTTCTCCTTGGGAAACTAACTGAAGAGGGGGAGGAAAGGACAGAGGTTCCCCATTGGGGCAGGGGTCTCGCTGGTGGGATAAATCATTACAGGAAGGATATAGCCAGGTTGGAGTCAGAGCAGCGAAGGGCCACGAGGTTGGTGGCCGGTTTGCAGGGGATGCATATGAGGCGAGACGGAGGGAACTGGGCCTCTTCAGCCTGGAGAAGAGGAGACTCAGGGGGGATCTGTTGGCAATGTACAGGTATGTGAGGGGGTGTCACACGGAGGTGGGCAGAGACCTGTTTTCCCCTGAAGAGAAAGGCAGGATACACTCCAGTGAAGCCAAGCTCAGGGAGCCAAGGTTCAATTTGGATGCCAGGAAGCATTTCCTGACAGTCAAGACCCTGAGAGTGTGGAATGGGCTTCCAGGGGAGTTGGTTGAGGCCCCATCGGTGAGGGTGTTCAAAGATAGGCTGGACATACACATGGTGGGTGGAGCCAGCTGGTGCCGGAGGTCAGACTAGATGGCCCGGGAGACCCCTGCTGACTCGCTCTGTTTCTGTGTTTCTATGTTGTTGGTGGAGCTACAACTTCGCTTCAGGGTTGACGTGCAGGCTGGGCACCTCTGCTGGGAGCCATCCTCCTCTTTAGGATGGGGGGTGCAAACTGCTCCTCACCTGGTGGGATGGAAAGGGTTAGGGTACCTGCAGAGTTTGGAAGAATGACCTTGGAGGAGGAGAAAAGGGCTACTACTGAAATCTGCAGGGAAGAAGGGTGGGAGGTGGTGGAAATGATCTCTGCAGCTCCTTCAACTCTGCATCGGAGGATTGGATGCCTCTTAGTTTATTTATTTATTATTTATATTATTCCAATTTATATGCCACTGCATTAGCTCACACTTGGGCTCTCCAGCAGCTTACGAAACAATTAAGGCAACATGAGATTTTTGAAATCTATAACAGAACATTAACATTCAAATCCAAAGATAAAAAGAAACAAAATACACCAAATTAAAACTATATTTAAAAACTTTTCAATAAACAATTTTAAATATGATGGTACTGTAAGACAGGAATTGGAGCAGGTTAAAATCAGGATTGGCCACTAAAACCAGATATTTAAATAGCTGAGAACAGGTATGTTTTTGCCTGGCGCTGAAGGATAATGATGGTGGTGCCAGGTGTTCCTCTCTGGGAAGTCTATTCCAGATAAGGGATACAACCACGGATAAGGCCCTTCTTCTAGCTGCCATCCTCCTCACCTCCCTGGGAGATGGCTTCTTAACAAGGAGCTTCTGACTTGAATGTAACAGACAGGTATGATCATACAGGAGAAGTTTGGGAGCTTTCGATCACCAAGGCTGCATTTCTCTCTGTAGGGATGACCGCTTCTCCTCCTCCCCCCCCCCCCATCTCGCATCTCACATCTGCATCTCCGTCATGTTCTCCTCCTTCTCCTTCATCACCACCACCATCTCTACCATGTCCTCCTCCTCATCTGTCTTCATCTTCGACTTTTTCTTTTCATTTCTATACTACCCATATCCAAAGCTCTCAGGGCAGTTTACAACAAAGTATAAAAACAATAAAATGCAATTGATTTAAAACATTGACAAGAATTAAAATTAAGTTAAAATTAACACTGACAACATTAAAAGGAAATAAAAAGACAAGAAGGCCAAGAATAGACCCCAGGGGGTCTTTAAAGGCCTCAGCAAAGAGACTTGTCTTGACCTGGCACTGAAAAGATGGAAAATTTGGCACCAGGAGGGCTGCATTCGGGAGGTTGTTCCAAAGATGGGGGCCACCACCAAAGAGCATCTCCCCCTCTGAGTTTCTCAAGGGGTTGGTGGTCAGAGGGAGTCCCCGGGGATTGAACATAGTGCTGCCCTTTGACTCTTTTATGACACTCTTTGCACGGGCTCTTCATTCAGTGTGGACTTTTGCATTTTCAGATCTATATGGTGCACCCCTGCCATGAAAGGTACCACTGCACTTTTCATATCGATCTTGTGTGCTTGTTTGTGGTTGATCTGGGACCCTTATAGCAGAAGACATTCAAGTGGAAGCTGGGATCCTCAAAATCATTGTGCATGTGGGATTTCTCTGGAGCTGCTCTTGGACCTAGCTTGACTTTTGGCTTTGCTGGGCCTTGACCCATGAGGCCATGGAGGCTCCCAGTGAAGAATGGACTCAGCCTTTGCACGCGTGGATTTGTTTAGGGCCCCCACCCACCCCCGCCCTTAGAACCCTCCTCTCGGATTGCTGGATTGCAATTGAAAGAACTACACTAAACCACATGCAGTCAAAGGTCTTTGCTCTTGAGTTCCATATGGATTACTCACAGGTACCTCCAAATTTGCATCTTCTTTTCACTGATCAAAACAGCAAACAATTTTGCAAATTTTCATTCAGGTTTTAAAGTAGAGGTGGAGGTGGTAAATCAGGAGGGAGTGATTGAAGTGCTGTGAACTTGGATTTGGTACCTGTCACCAATTCTGGAACTCTGCATGTGCTCAGGAGCACCACTCCCTTAATGCTTAGCACACAGCTGCCAGTCTGGGTCACCATTGCTGGCTTTTTCTTCTTCTTCTTCAATTTATATCCTGCCTTTTTCCTACAAAGGGCTCCAGGCAGCTTATATCATCTCTCCTCCTCCATCTTCTCCTCACAACAACAGCCCTGTGAGGTAGGCTGGGCTGAGAGGCTGTGACTGGCCCAAAGGCACCCAGTTGGCTCCATGGCTGAGCAGGGACTCGAACCCAGATCGCCTGAGTCCCCGTCCCACGCTCTTCACCACGACGCCACACTGGCTCTTATTTCCAGTTGGGGTCCTAGGAAGAAGGAAACAGATCACACAAGCCCAATTGTCTGCAGCCTGGTCCCTTCTCGTGGTGATGGACCACAACTGCCTCCATTCCAGGTCTAACTGGGGAAGATGGGAATTGCAGTATGACACTGCTGGAGAGCACGAGGTCAGGGAAGGCTGGCCCGGCCCAAAAGGCAGTGACTCCTGTTTTAAAAGCCCCTTCCTTCCAGGCCCGAATGACAGGAGCAAATGAATGGAGACGTTACTGCCGCAGATTACAAAATGATGGCCCTGCGCGGATGCACGATCACTGAAGCAGCTGACCGAAATGGCTTTGGACGTCGAGGGGGCACCGTGCACTTAGAGAGCTCGGGCTGCATGGCCTGCTGAACTGATCGCCTTGCACACGCTTTATGTTCCACGGGGTCATTGTGAGGCTGGACATGGCCCATAAACCCGGCATAATAGAGATCCTGGAGAAAGATCGCTGCAGCTGACATCTCTGTGGCTGGAATGGACGATGAACCTGATGGGGCAAGTGGCCTTTACGGGGCATTTATCCACCGAGACAAGAGGAGAGCCGCTGTCGGAGGCTGCAGAAGGTGCGTTACGGAGCGGGTGGGCTATTTTTTCTGCTATACAGAATATATAGCATGGCTCTTCTTCGGAACTGCATTGGGTCTAGTTATAATAGCATTTCCCTGCACACCGCAGAGGCTTCTGCATATCTTTCTTCTGATTTGGAACCTCTTTTCCCTTATCCAGAGCCAGACATGACTAGCATGCATGGTGTGGGGGAACCTTTACCTTTTCCTTTATCCATTTGGCAGAAACGCCCCAATTCCACACCGCCATGTGGTCTGTCTTTCCTGGCTTAGCCAGCTCTTCAAAAGAAAAACAGGCCAGTGGTGTAGAAATGTAGCACATAACATTCTTTGTCCCACCGGTTGGTGACTTACCCCTGGCTTTTCCTCACCTATCGAGAAGGTCAGCCCTGGATGTAACACCTGAACCCCCTTTTAGGGTCACTGGTCATCTCCAGAAGTCTGGGCCCAGTATACTGGTTCCAGTTAGGGAGCCTGTCTTTGGCTGAGGGGGGTCAGTTTGTTGCTGGAGGCGAGTGGGGAGAGAGAAGTCCTATCTTTCTGAACCAAAAGAACCTGGAGTTTAACGTGACCTGGTTTTATACTGTTCCGCACCGCCCTGTATCATTTCTAGCACAGGCTTTGCTTTTCAGCTTGGGTGGGGGGTTATACCTGCCTTGAATTGTCCTGCACACTGACTGCGAGGGACATCCCTGGTTGAGGATGATAGTGGTTGTGGTCCAAGCCTTCTGGCCTTGCTCAGAATATGCTCATGCGTCCCGCAAGCTGGCTTTCTGCACCAATTAAAGCTTCCAGACTTTCCAAGCTTCTAGGGAAAGCCCATCCAGGAGGGAACCTCGCACTCCTGCTTGAAGGCAACCAACGTGTGGGTCCCTGAGAAACATGGCCTCCTTGGGACGCGCCTGCTCTCAGCCAGCTCTCGGCTCAGTCTGGCAAGGGACTCTTCAAACAATGCTCCAGAGCGATGTCGCTGCACGTATTTCAGTTCGGCCCACCCTCGGCCTGCCATCCAGATGACATCCATTGAGCTCACAAAAAAAACTGCAGGGCTCCTTCAGCTCCACACCCCACCCCCACGCCCCGTCCAGGTAAAGCAAACATCTTCATTACAGCTCCGAGTTGTTTAAATAAATGAATTAATATTGACAAACCATCAACGGGTCTAATAAATGATTAGTTAAAGGCATATATACATCACATTACGGTTAGCAGTAACCCAGGCTTAATTACTTCAGCAGAAGATTCCATTAGACAGGGATCTAGGCGGCCATCTCCCAAAGCGAAGCTGCATTGCGCACCCTCTTTTCTTCTGCTCCCCCTCCTTCCAGCTCACCAGGCAACCCCCCCCCCCCCCCCCCGGAGTTGACTCTTTCCTGATCCAGCCCAGAAGCTCCAGGCTTGGGGATGTTCTTGATGCCAGCAAGAAACTTGCTCTGGGTGCTGGAAGGACCACCAGCCCTTCCAAATATGGGAAACCTCAAGCAGGGCAGCATATTTGGGCTCCCGCTTCCAGTTTTTCCCACAGCAGAAGATACTGCGATGCAACTTGGCCCTTTGATGTGGGAGGGAACTAATCTGCAAGCTGTGGGAATGTCTTTGTGCTGGAATTCTGTGGAAAAACAGGAGGAAAGAATAACAGACAGCTCTAGTTTCTATTTCTGCTCTCAGTTATTACTGCAAAGGTTGGGCTATAGTGAGGCAAATGGGAGGCAGCAAATGGTGGGAGAACAAAAAGGAACAGGAATGAACATCATTTATCCTTTGTAGGTTATTCACAGGATAGTTTTTTGCACTTAGAAACAGAAAGAGTCAGAAGGGGTCTTTTGGGCCATCTAGTCTGACCCCCGGCTCCAGCCGGCTCCACTCATGACATGCCCACCATGTGCACATCCAGCCTATCCTTGAACACCTGGGAATGTTTAACTGGCAAATGCATCATGGTTTTATACCTGCTTCCCTCAAAGAATTCTGGGAGTTGTAGTTGACTGAGGATACTGGACATGACTTTAGAGATGCCAGATGTGGCCTCATGGGACTAGATTCTCAGTGCTTTGGGGTAGAAAGGATTGTTGGATTAGCTGCATGGTTGTGGTAGAGGCAAACCTTTTGATGTCTCTCTGGCCACACCTGGTTCTCACCTCTGGCTTTCTTAACAAGGGCACCTTTGGCCTGGTCCAGAATGCTATAGGTATCGGGCTGGGGCCAGTGTGCCATATCTCAGGGGTATGTAGCTGCTGATTGCTAGATGTTTTCACCTAGGCTGTAGGATTTTTCCCTTCCTTTGCTACTGGACTGTTCCCCCTCCATCCCCTTTGGAGGGGAAGACAACACATGGGGTTTAGGCTTGGTCATCCAGTGGGAAGGTAGATTTCCCTCTCGTTTTGGGAGTGCTCCACTTTTTCCTCAGTCTCTGATCCAGTGAGGATGTCATCCCAAATCCCATGGAGAGGTATTGGCTGGCTGGCTTCATGCACTGAGCAAGGATTGTGCATGATTCCCAGCATGGTGGGACGAATATGGCGCTGCCTGGAGTTCCCCAGCAGGAAAGCTTTTCCTCTGACTGCTGACTGTCTGGAGATTCCTTGGCTTGCTGGCTTTTTGCAGTGCCCCAGATGCCCGTCCACAAACTTGCGGCACCTTTACCAAGGTTTTCTTCTGGGCATGAAGGGCATTAAGTGAGGGGAAAAGCACTTTGGCTCTGCCCACTTTTCCCTTTTGCCCCGCCCACTCCTGGAACATGGCCCCCCCAGAGCATCTCTGAAATGGGACCCGGCTCTTGGGCAGGAGAGGTTGAACACCTTGACCTGGAAGGCTGACCACTGAAATTCCGATGCCTGCCCAGAGCACTGAAATTAAGAATGCTGGCTGCAGCTTGGAAACAAAAGCGATAACTCTTTTACCACCATTTCTCAGTGACCATCTTCGAATTCTTTTCCTGTTCCCAAATTGTAATCTTGCCAATCAAAGCTGATCTTGTAAGGAAATCTCTCTCTCTCTCTCTCTCTCTCTCTCTCTCTCTCTCTCTCTCTCTCTCTCTCCCTCTCTCTCTCTCCCTCTCCCTCTCCCCCCCCCCCCCCCTTTTTTCCTCCCCCCCCCCCCCCCCCCCCCCACACACACACACTTCAGTGTCCAAATCATCCCAGCTACTTGGTCACATTAAAGTTAACTTTCTCTTAAAGAGACTTAATTAGGGTTCTCTCGACAAACATAAATTAATCCTCAGGCCACAGCGGAGGAGTGGAGAACTTCCTCCACAATCAATAGCCCATCCAGCCTCCAAGCACGCAGTTACAGAAATCCAAGTCTCTTTCATCTTCATCCATAATGTCAGCTGCTCTTGGAAAGCCACCTGATTGAAAGCATTAAGTTCCTAGTCCTTAAGGAATCATTCCTAAAACAGAAGAATATGACCAAGCAGTACAGCCAAAGAATCTTCCTGGATCTTCTAGACCAGTTTCCTGTCCCCAACCAGGGCCAACTAGGGGTTTCTAGGACACCCCGCAACCCTGTTCTTTATTTTTAGCATCTGGAATTCTGAACCACCCTGTCCCTGAAGCTCCATTTAATGATTATGGCTAGTAGTTGATCGGTCGTAATTGTCAGTGTCTAGGTTATACAGTTATTGTTATTTCATACCCATTTGAATATGCTCTTTCAGGCTGTATCTTGGATTCTCTTTCCCAGACACACTGATCTTGATCCTTATCAGTTTCTTGAGCTGTTGTTGTTTTAAACATTCCCTCTTATTTAACACCTCCCCAGCTTTGCTCACAGTCAGGATGAAGATTCCATAACAACATTCTCTCAGGTTCTCATTTTTCCAGTCTTAAATTCAAGTTTGTCTAAATATTGGATTATTTCTGCAGTCTTAAATCCAGTTCATTCTGAACACAGATTTGTTCTGAAAGCTTGAGTGAAAATTCATCAGCATTTCTGTTGTAATAATTGCATTTTCTATGCACTTTTGCCTACTAAGCAAACCTTGTGCAAGGACATTCCCTAATCTAATGCATTATTAGATGTTATTTAATGCATTTATTCACAGTATTTATATGCCGCTCTATATTTCACAAGATTTCTGGGAAGGAAGGAAGGAAGGAAGGAAGGAAGGAAGGAATTGTTACATGTTGTCAAGTCGTCTCTAACGAATGTATGCTCTCCAAAATGCTCTCCTTGACAGCCTTGCTCAGCTCTTCTAAACTCAAGTTTGTGGCTTCCTTTATGCAGTTGATCCATTTCATCCTTGGTCTTCCTCTTCTTCCTCTTTGACTTTCCCTGGCATAATGGTCTTCTTCAGGGAGTCCCGCCCGCTTGTGATATGGCCAAAGTACAACAGCCTACATTATTTCATTTTTCCCATTGGGCAAGAAAGAAAAATCCCCAGATCCCCAAAACCTAATACCTGATCAAAATATTCAAAATCAGACTATGTTATCAGGGATGGGATGGATTTTTAAAAAATTAAAAATGTCTTCAGCAGGTGCAGAATCTCCCTCTGGGGTTAGTGAATTCTTCTCATGCAAGGTCCTCACTTAGACAGTAAACCAAGCCAAGAAGAAGGCTATGAACACTGAAAGAATGTGCTCACCAAGAAATCACATTCACAGCTATACCAAAGTAGAGTTGAAGTCTTGCTTAGAAGAAGATGGAGACTTGGAAGGGCCACAGTGAAGGAACTAGAAAAGATCACCCAGTCTCTGGATGTTTCACTGGAGATCAAGGCCAAAATCATCTGCACATCTGTATTCCTGATCGCTTTGTGCGGGTGTGAAAGTTGGACAATGGAGAAAGCAGACAGGAAGAAAATGGATGCATTCAAAACAAGGTGCTGGAGCACTGCTTTGCAAAGGCCCTGGACAGACACCAAGATGAACAAGTGGGCCCTGGATCAAATCAAGCCAGAGCTTTCTTTGTAAGCAAAAATGGCTAACTGGAGGCTGTCACCACTCCAAATGGCCTTTGTCTGGTTGGCACACTCTCCTAGTAGGACAACCCGGAGGATGTTGTCTCAGCAGGGAGGTAAAACCAGCTGAAGCCTGATATAGGCTGAGGAGCGCCTGTCCTGTGGTTAACTCCCAACTGGATTGTTAAAGGGCCCAAGCCTGATTATGAGCCTGAGGCTTTTGTGGGGCTGGGGATAAATAGGGACGTGACTGAATAAGGCACTGACTATCCATTTTCTGAGGAAGTAGCCCACACGTGGTTCTCGTTGGTTGCATACTAGAAGAACCGGGTTGTTTCTGTTGGGTCAGTTGGTGGTCCAGATAAGGGCTGAAGCTGAGCCAGGAGCCCACGTTTGAGACCTTTTGCAGAAAGGTGTACTAGGAAGCAGCCCCGGACCATTCAAAAGACTTCCTGGGCATCTTTGTGGCTAAAATATGTGCCTGCCTGCCTGTCCATTGGCCATGCAAGAAGACGGAGCCACGTGTCCAGGGCCAGGCAGGAATTTCCCGTCCCCTGATCTGAGCTGGGAGGTGCACATGGTTTGCAATCTAGCCATGTTTGGAGACGGCTCCCAACTCACCGTGACGGAGTCGATGAACGAGGGGTATAGAAATAGAAGGGGGACAAAACAGTGTATTCCTCAAGTGTCCATTTCACACAGCTCCAGTCAAGCCACCGCTGCCCAGTTTCCCTTACCTCTCTGCAATTAACAACCTGGGAATATTTGCATTGATTTTCATGCACAGTTTCCCAGAAGGCACATGTTCCCTGTATCTGGCCAGGGCGACTTCTTTTCTTTTCTTTTCTTTTCTTTTCTTTTCTTTTCTTTTCTTTTCTTTTCTTAACTTCTTTTATATCTTTTATATTTTTTATTTATTTTATATTGTTAATTTTAATTTGATATTGTTATTTTTGTATATTTGTATTTATTTTATTTATTTATTAAAACATTTCTATGCCGCCCCTTGCCGAGGCCTCGGGGCGGCTTACAACATCAAATAAATTTTATTGTGTTGTAAGCCCCCCGAGGCTTCAGCAAGGGGCGGCATAGAAATGTTCTAATAAATAAAATAATAAATACATAAATACATAAATAAAATAACAGGCAGTTTCTGAGTCAAGACTTGCAAACTGGCCAAAGAATAACAGCATCCAGTCCTCATCGTATGTCCAGAAAATGCAATTTATGGTAACCTGGGTTGCCTGAAAAGGTGGACCAAACAGAATTCTCTGTGGGAAACTGTGGACCTAAGAGGGGGACACATTGCCGGCTGGGATGCAGCATTGCTGAGGTGGTTCATTGCTGCACATCCTATATACGAGTTAATAATGCCATGGTCCATCGTGAGTTTTACGACTTGAGCTGAGGGAGCGGGTGCAAGTGACGAGGCTTTCCTGGACAACCTTGCTTTTCTATTTGGAATCAGCCATGGTCCCAGTTCAGCCAATGGCCATGCTGGCTGGGGATGATGGAAATTCATCTTGAGAGCACTAGGTTGAGGAAGGTGGCCCCAGATCCACTCTGAAAGCAGTTTGGATTTCTTTTTAACTCTGGAGAGTGTTGGGAGTGAGAAGACCAGCTGCTCAGGTGCTCGTTCTCAAAGGCTTCTGACTGGGCTCTGGAACCCAGACCGGGATGTGAAGCAGAACAGGGGAGCCTGCGAAGGTGGGCCGAGCCAAGCCTCTGGGAGGAGCAACGCGGAGGCCGGACTCCCCAGGTGGGCAGGCCGTCTCTGGGAACACCCGAGAGGCACAGCTTGGTGGAAGGGACCCGGAGCAGGGGAGCCTCTCAGACGCAGACCGGGTGGTCCTGGCTCTTTGACCCCCGGCCCGTTGCCCGGGGGGGGGCAATTAAAGGACCGGCGCCCAGAGAGGAGGCGTGCTCACTTTCAGGAGCTCCCTCCCAAAGGGAGCGGGCCCAGGCGGGCTCGTAAGGGGAGTTCCTGGAGGCGAATACTAGATTGGGTTCAACTAACTGCTCTGTGCATGCCCAGAGATCCCTTCTGGGAGTTTTGTGCTTTGGAGCAAGAAAGAGCACTGTGCAAGGGAAACGGGCTGTGGTCTTTGAATGCGCAAAGGAGGAATCCTGGCTCCTGACAAAGAGGAGGTGACCAAAGATCCGGAGGAGGATACAGAACCCTTGTGACGGTGTGGAAGGCCAGTCTCCTGAATACAGTCGCAAAGCTCAGCACGTCTCTAGGTGCCAAAGCGATCAATTGTAATTCCAATATTATACAAGTCAATTCCAGCCTGTCACGAGCAGCCCCCACTCAATAGCCATGTGAGCTGATAAATGGGCCCCTCATATTTATAGCAAAGGGGGAAGACATAACGTTTGTGTGGGAGACAGAGGCAGAAAGTTGGGGGCCAGAGAGAGGGTGCCTGATTACTCTTGCTGCCCACCTGCCCCCTTCCTTCAATCAGCTCCTCAAAACCTCCTTTTTCCATTAGGACTGGCCCAACCCTTAAGCCCAGATCTGGTCTCTGTTTAGCATTGCATGAAGATAGTGCAGAAAAGGTGAGCAAGATGATTACACCCGAGTCCTGATGATCCAGAGGCACGAGAATTCATGCACGGGCCAGGCTGTTGTCAAAACAGTGGAAATGCATCATCAGCCCCTCCCTTCAAGAGATCCAAAGAGCAAGAGACAAAACAAATGAGGGAAGAGAGAAGAGATTTGCATACAAATTGAGCGTGTAGATGCAGAATAATTACAGTAATTTAAACCTGGTGTCAAACATCTCTCTGTTCAAGGGCTGAAGTCAAGTTTGGGGAAGTTCTAGGAGGCAACAAGCAAAACCAATGGCGCTAAAGAATACCCAAATGCCAATTTATTTCTGCTTATAGCTCTTGTGGGCACAAGAGTATTTCTCACTTGGTAGAATGGGATAAAATGCACAAAATCTGGGAAGCTACCAAACAGTTGAAGGTTGAAAGAAAGGGAGAAGGACAAGAGAAAGAGGTGAGCCCATCTGAGAAGCTTCAGGGGCTGGACTAGGTCACAGGTGGGCCAGATTTTGTCCATGGGTCTTCTCGTCAACACCCCTCACTGAAATAGACATACCATGCAGCACACCTCAGTGAGGAAAATCACGGCCTCATGACATGCTACTTGTGGGTCAGGTTGCTGTCCAGGGGTTCCATCTTTGTTCTCCCATCTTAGGTTCCGTTATCTTGCAACTGGACAAGAAGAGCCTTCGGTGGCTTGTGGACCCAAGAGTAAGCGTTATAAGCTATTGCCCAGCATGTGTACATGGAGCAAGATAGAGAGGTTTCGCTCCCCTTTCCTCAAGTCAGGATGAAGTGGATGGGCAGGTGTGTCGGTCTGGTGATTTTTCAATGGAGTAATGAGAGCCAGTGTGGAGTAGTGGTTAAGAGCGTGGGACTGGGACTCAGGCGATCCGGGTTCGAGTCCCCGCTCAGCCATGCAGCCAACCGGGTGACTTTGGGCAGTCACAGACTCTCAGCCCAGCCTACCTCACAGGGCTGTTGTTGTGGGGATAAGATGGAGGAGGAGAATGATGTAAGCTGCCTTGAGCCCTTTGTAGGAAAAAGGCAGGATAAAAATAGAATAAATAAATGGAGTTGTAGGACTTACTGTCAAGCAGGGCCGTCTTAACGCATGGGCCTGATGGGCACTTGCTGGTGGGCCCCATACGAATCTGTGTCTGTTAACCCTTGGGAAATGGGAAACCTTCCGAAATTAACAGCAGTTGTAGTTGTCGTAGGGGCCCCAGGACACTGCTTTGCCCGGGGCCCATCACGCTGTTAAGATGGCTCAGCTGCCAGGATGGCAACGCATGGCTAGCATTTTAGGGAGCTTTAAAGAAAGCTTTGTAAACCGATGGTCTGCCTATCATGCTGGGACCCCAAAGGGCAGATAGTTGTTGCCTTGGGAACAGCCCCTGGGTTAAATGGATCTTGGATCTACTCCTGATCTTGGATTTTATGTTTTATGAGAACCACAATCTGAAAGCATGTCACCGCAGTGGGTTGGACCCAGATTCAAGCTGAATCAGGGACAGCAGCAGAAATGGACCGCCTTGTCCTCTCTTTCCCATGCCGGCACCCCCAGAGCCCTGAAAATGTTTTGAAGAGAGGCAGGGAATCCTGCAGGACAGGGGCATGGAGCTGTAATAAAGCCTAATTTCTAATTAGGCTGAGAAACCTTCTTGTGGATGGGCAGGTCCTAGATCCAACTCACTGTAAAGAAGAATAAAAATATTGACTCCCTCAAACAAATCCATGCTATTTCCAAATCAGGCAATTCTTGCACCATGCAAGGAATCCTGTTTGCAGGTGTATCTGTTTAAAAATAAACTTGCATTCTTACTTGGATTGCCACTGCCAAAACAGAGTAAATGAACCCAGGATGCCTTGGCCTTCATTTTCCCAAAAAGTCCTTCTGGGTTTGAGGAAGCCAGATTCTTAAATTCCCTCCCCGACTGCCCTGAAAAGCTGTGTAAACTTACTTGTGGGGAAGCAGCATTAAATGCACTGGGCCTTAATCTCAGTAAACATGCGTGAGGTTCAGTTGCATCCCCCCGAGGGTGCAACAGGCCTATGCTTGCATTAATCAGTTTTGACCCTCTTCATTCAGTTTCTTGGTAAAGAATGTTGCTCTTTTCCACTCTAACTTTCTGGGAAGAATGGAAAAAATCTGCCAGCCAAGTGCCAGGAATGCTGGAACCTTTGCCACGGCCCCTGGGGCGACCTAATAGCTTGTAGCGGCCACAAGACAGTTGAACCATGGTGTTTTCATCCTTTGGACCACGGGGGATGCACCCACCTCTGCTCAAAATAATTTCGGTAAGACTCTTCAGCTTGGCTGTATTGTAGGCTCCTTGGGGAAAGAGAGCTGTCTTTGCATGCATGAGGATGATGGATATGACCCTGCCAAGCTCAGCTTTGCAGCAATGGTTCGAGTCAAGAGCCAGACTCAGAGCTACTTGTGAACGGCACACTCGGCTGAAGTCTGGATGCTTCTCTCCTGGGGCCCAGTCACAAAGCAGGAAACATTTACACCTTGTGAAATAGGTTCCTATCTGCCCCCCCCCCAGTCCCTAATGGAGAGCTGCAACGATCGGTCCGAGGCCCGTTATCTCTGGAACACTTGGCACTTCATAAATATTAAACTATGACATTATGGACCACCGAGCAGCGAGTCTGTAAACCCAAGAAATCAAAGGCAGATAAATAACCAATCAACACCCCGGCTATCACTCAATGGGGCTGTGAATCGTTTTCTGGGACCCTGGGCATTGAGGAAGATTCCAGCCGATGCATGTGGGGACGCCACGGATGGCGGGGTGCAGGGTGAGGGGCCCGATGGAGCTTGATAGGCAAATGCTTCATTTTAAAATTAGGGTTATATCCTGCCTTTTTTTTTTTTAAAGCACGACGAAGTGGCTTACACAATTCTCCTCCTGCTATGCCCCGTCTTATCCCCACAACAACAACCCTGTGAGGTAGGCTGGGCTGAGAGTCTGGGACTGGCCCAAAGTCCCTCAGGTGGCTTCAAGGCCAAGTGAGGACTAGAACCTGGGTCACTCAAGTCTCAATCCTGCAATCTGCACTGCTACATCACGCAGCCTCTTAATGCTTGATTCAGGATTGGACTTGAAAAGCGATGTTTTGTATGTGGGGGGGCAGAATCTGTCTGTCTGCATGACTTGATGAGCCCAATTCTGTACACAGACCCTGCTGCTTTCCTAGGGACATTCCCTGCTTCCTTGTGAAGCAGAACAAACTCTGAAAGTCAGATTCCCTTATGATAGCCTCCTTCCA
Organism: Varanus komodoensis; assembly: GCF_004798865.1. Taxonomy (NCBI): domain Eukaryota; kingdom Metazoa; phylum Chordata; class Lepidosauria; order Squamata; family Varanidae; genus Varanus; species Varanus komodoensis. The sequence continues at coordinate 2,049,839 of NW_025336467.1, read as the reverse complement.
GGCTTGTGGGTGGGTAGCATGTGACCTCCATGCCCCCCTAGGGTTTTCTTTGGGGGCATCTATAGCCCCCCAATGGAGCCTGTAGCCAAATGGGTCAAAATGAGCCCCTCAGAGCCATGACAGATGCCTGTTTTTGAGTTCTGGTGCCCAGAAGGTGTGAGGCTAGAGATGTCCAGCAATTAAAAAATGCCTCCTGGATTTCCTATAGTTTCCACTCCCAAACACTGCCTTAATATTCCTTTCTGTTGTTGCTGCTGTTTTGATTATTATTATAACATTTTTATACCACCCCATAGCCAAAGCTCTCCATTCCCCATGGTGGGTTCTTATGGGTGTATTGGACTACAACTACCAAATGCCACTGCCAATAGGGCAAGAACCCAGGAGAAGGCTGCTCCAAACCCACGCCGTGTCCACCAGGGGTGGGAGGAGCCTCTGTCAGAGGCTTCCCCCCCGGAGCCAAAACATGGCCATAGCTATGCTCAGGTGCAAGGGAGTCTGGGATGTCTAGGTCTTGGCTGTGAGCATTGGGTGCCTTGAAATCTACATTCCCCAGGGCTCCTTCCACCTGATCACGTGTTCAGGTGCCCTGGTGTATGCAGGTCCCAGCACCTAAGGGATCAGGACCAAATGGTCTGACTACAGTACAACAATCACGAATCCTAAAAATCCAGGAAAAGGTGCCATGACCCATCTGGGCCATCCATCTAGTGCTGTGTTCCCGAACCAGATTGGGGTCCTATGCTGGTTTCCCCACAAAGTCTTACTGCCCAGCAGCTTCCTGCCACAATGGCCACTGGGCTCTGAAGTCACAGCCGGGCCCAAAGGTGCCCTGGGAGAACATCATTTCCCAGGGGCTTGTGATGTCGCCACAGCGATAAAAGAGGATAGTTGTGGGAGAGGGTATTTGGCGAGGCACTCCAGGCAAAAAGCACCACACGCCACCATGGCAGGAATTTTGCACTACCTTTTACATCAGGGGTACCAAGCCAGCCTCTGGGGTTCCCCAGAAATCCACTTCCCCCAGATCTTTGGCTGCCGAGAATGCCACCCATTTTTCCTGCTCCAGACCCTCTCCCCTATCCACTGGCCACTGGGTGGCCTTCCTCATTCTGAAGGTGCTCTTCCCAAGGCTTAACTTTTGCACAAAGAGCGCCTATTTTTAACAACAGCAACAATTGCTATTATGGTATTTCAAACTCACCCCCTTTTACCCTTGAAATGTGGCCCCCCAGGAAGTCGGAATGGACTGCAGCCTGCAGGGCGAGCATGATCCCACACCCCTATTTCACAGGGGTGCTCGCCACACTCTGCATATGATTCGGGGGCTCCTTCTGGCTTGCCGGGCAGCACTGCCTGTTCCAGGGCCTACAGACAAGTCCTGGGATGCAGTCCCCCCCGGCCTCCCTCAATGCTTCCCCGAAGCAGCGTTCTTCCCCTGCTCATCTCTTCTCCTCCGTGGCTCTCCTCCCCCTCCTGGCCTTCCATCTGTCTCTTTGCCTCTCCCGTCAGGTCAAGCTCAGCCGCAATGGGCCCCGTAATGTATCTACTCGAGCTCACTTGCCAACCTCACCCAGCCGCTGACGGGAAGACTGGCCCGACTCAGACACTCCGGGGTCCTCTTTCTGTGGATTCTGCTTCCTGAGACCCAACTCCCCGAAGACGCAGACTGAGTGAAAGAAGGCTTCGTATTTCCAGTAGCTGTTTGCTTCCTCGAGGTCTTGATGTGGAAAGACATTTATCAGAAGAATCAGCGAGCAGGCAGGGGGGTGTGGAGATGGAGGAAAAGACACAAGAGGACTGACCCCCCCCCAACCTCCCAAACTGACAAAGAGCTCATTGCATTAGTCTAATCAGTTTGGCAGGATCCATTTCTCCCATCCAGCTGCCATCAAATTCTTTAAGGCTTCCTTTCCTAACTTGGTGGTTAAATACACTAATATATATATATATGTATGTATGTATGTATGTATGTATGCATGCATGCATGCAATAAAATACATGTTTTTTGGTGTTTTGCATGTCCTGGCTTGAGTACTATGTTTAGAAATTTCCACTTTTAATAAGGACTTTGCTAACCAGGTGCTTCCAGCAAAGTCTTATATCAGGCTGCCGACTTGCCCATTCACAGAAATTGACTGCTGGTCCAGTTTTTGTTTTCTTCCTCTCTTAACTGTCCCGAGTGCTTTCACACTTTCTTCTCTCTTTTTCCCTACCTCCCCAAGTCCAAAAAATCAATTTGTGTCCAGGAAAAGATGGACAGAATGAGTGACATTAGGAACTATCTATTTGGAAGCCCCCTAAATGCCAGGGATAAGGTTTTCCAAGGGTCTGGAGGAACACTGGATTCCAGTGCATCCAAATGTTCTTCTGGACTGGTAGCTAAATGCCTGCAAGTTTGGATCTTGGCTGGCGCATTTGGTAGTGCAGACATCCCAAAGAAACTGAGCCTGCATCAAGATGGTTGGTGCTTTTAGAAAAGACTCCACAATATCCCAGGAGCATGTGTGAAATTGTCAGGGTGACATGTTGGTTAGCAGGTGAGCTTTCGGACCTCGTAGAGATGAAGGGTTTTTGTGGATGCATCTGGCCAAACACAAGAGAAAGGAACCTGGACAGTGTTAGAAGACAAAGTGTTGGTTATTCCCAATCCATTTTTTTCAGTGAAAGCTTGAACTTCCCATGAAGAACCCCGGAAGGGGCAGATTTTCTTCTGACATGGGCTGAGAAGGGAGGGCTGTCCTTTCTGTGCTGTGTATTTCTGGTGGTCCATATTCATATCTTTGTCATTCATTGTCTTTGGACAATATTTGAGCTGCTCTCAGTCTTCAACTTCACCTGAAAGAAAGAGAGAGAGAGAGAGAGAGAGAGAGAGAGAGAGAGAGAGTGCATAACAACCTTTGCTCATATTCAGTACTTATTCCTGGTTAGGGTTGTTCCTCTTTTCGGATCCCTTCTCTTTCTTGTCTCCCATGTCATCAGCTGAAGCCCAAGTCTTCCATTAATCCCTCAAGTTTCATCTACAGCAACTGCTAAACTGATGGGCGAATATGTCTGGAATAACCCATGGTGTGCTCTGTGTCATGGGAAAAAGTTATTGTTGCAGTGCCTAAGGCAAGTCTCCTTGGAGAAGACAATCATGCCAGGGGAAGTCAAAGGTAGAAGAAACACAGAAACAGAGCGAGTCAGAAGGGGTCTCCCGGGCCATCTAGTCTGACCCCCGGCTCCAGCCGGCTCTGCTCACGACATGCCCACCATGTGCACGTCCAGCCTATCCTTGAACAAGAGGTGGGGAAGACCCAATTTGAGATGGATGGACATGGAGAGGACATTTTGCAGGGTGGGGGGCTTTCATCATAACATATCCATTAGTTGGAGATGACTTGATGGCACATTTGAACAAACAAATGTGCTTTAATTTTTTTTCTCTTCCACGAACACATGGATCCTAGATCTAACTAAGCCAGAACTTGCCCTGGAAGAAGGATGATGTAACTGGGGCTATCCTACCTTGGGCACTTCACAAAAAGCAAGACTCCCTGGAGAAGACAGTAACAGCCATGAAAGAGGAAGAAGAGGAAGGGGAAGATGAAATATGAGAAGGATGGACTCCATGAAGGAAGCCACTACTCTGAATTGAGAAGGGCTGAGGATGGCTGCAGCAGCCAGAGTCTTTGGAAGGGCACTTACTTGTAGGGTGGCCATAAGTTGGAAACAACTTGACAACACATCACAACAACAAATCTATTTATTTATTACATTTTTATCTGGCCCAATAGTCAAAGTTCTCTGGGCAGTTTATCACTCTAGAAGAAAAGCTGGAAGAGAGTTCATGACTCTAGAAGAAAGGTTTATTCCCCAGTTCTGGAATTTCCTCATGAATGATCTGAACTTTGGCCCCCTTTGCATAGATTTTTGGTACAACTATTTACCTGCCTAATTTCTGATGGCTTTAAGGGCTGGATTAATTTGCTCCCCATTGAAAAAGGCTTTTCTTTTGGTCTGTCTTTAATTTTGGTCTGCTTTTGAAACTGTCGTGTATTCCTGGGAGTCCCTGTCAGTCAAAATTTGATGAATAAATATTTTAATAAAATACATAAATAAATTTAGTTGGCCACTGCTGGAAAGAGAATGTTAGGTTAAATCAGGCTTCTTTAATGTGACTCCCATCAGATGTTTTGGACTACAACTTCCATCAGCCACAGCCAGTTCTTGTAGGCCGAAACACCTGAAAAGACTTTGGTTGCAGAACACTTATAATGCTTTTGTAAGATACTGCAAAAGTGACACACGCGTTGGTGACTTCCCGACTTGACTTCTGCAACGCGCTCTACGTGGGGCTACCCTTGAAGACGGTCTGGATACTTCAATTGGTTCAAAATAGAGCTGTCAGGCTGCTGACGGGGACTGGGCATTACGTTCACATGACTCCAGTTCTCCGTCAGCTTCACTGGCTCCCGATTGAAGTCCGGGCCCAATTCAAGGCGTTGGTGATGACCTATAAAGCCCTTAACGGCTTGGGTCCTGGCTACCTGAAGGAGCGCCTGCGTCCATACATGCCCTCCCACCCCTTGAGATCGGTGGCAGAGGCCCTTCTCTGGGAGCCCTCCGTGAAGGATACCAGGAGGGTGAGTACCCGGAGGAGGGCCTTCTCTGCGGTGGCACCCAATCTATGGAATGCGCTCCCCAGAGAGGTCCGCCTGGCGCCGTCATTATTTGTTTTTCAGTGCCAGGCGAAGACCTTTTTATTCAAATGTCATTTTAATTGTTAATAGTACTTATTCATTTTATTCTTTGGCCACGGCGACTTAATTTATACTGTTAATTTATATTATTTTAAGGAAGTTTATTTATGTTTGTGAGCCGCACTGAGGCTTTGGCGAATGGGGCGGCATAGAAGTTTCCTAAATAAATAAATAACAGGCTTTTCCTTATGTTTTTGGAGACAGAAGGATGCAATGCCTATGGTAAGCTGAGTGAAATGCAGGTTTGTTTCAAGGAGGAGGATAGTGGAACCTGGGAGAGTTGGAAGAATGGAAAAGGTGGGTTTTGAAGGTGGAGGAAGCCGGTGAATAGATGGGAGAGACAGGAAGAATTCCTGCAGCAGATGCAGGATTCCATCCCAACTCCACCGGGGCTGCCTTGAAGAGATGCTTGCCCGAGGCATTGGCCACCCCAGCAGCTCCTGAAACTTCCTCCCTGCACTCTGGATCACAGAAGATGAATCGTCCAGCAGTCGCAGGAGTGCTTCTGTTTTTTGGTCAGGGGGAAGTGGAGGGAAGAATCCTGCTCTTTGACTGAAAGGAAAACCATGAGAAATAGCATGAAAAAAATCGGGGAAATGGAATGAAGGAACAGGAAGAAAGTCTGAACCAGGGTGGCGGCTTGTTTATAGGGTAGATTTGCCTCTGGACATGCCGCACTACAACTCCTATCATCCCCAGTGCTACAACTCCTACCATCCCCACTGGCCGATGGCAGTGCTGTGGGTATATGTCATTGGCAGACTCAATGCCAGTTGCCTCAACCCCTTGAGGAGGGCATCCGGTGCTTTCCCATAAAATAATGTTGGAGAGAAGATGGTGCTTCTCTTCCACTATTCTCTGGAAGCTGCCCCAGAGATGGGAGATGAATTGCACCAAGGCAGTGTCCCTGATCCCGCAAGCCACAGGGGGACACCACAATCCCTGTTACCAAAACCAGGGTTGAGGACGGCCGTGCCAGAGAGGGCACGCCTGTGGGGAAGGCCCTCCTCTGTGTTGGCCCCAGCAGAACTTCTGCATGTGGGAACAGCTTCTCTTGCCATAACTGAAGTCAGGACAAACAGCAGGGAATGCCCAGCCCTCCTGCAAGCATATGGCCAGCCCCATTTTGGAACAGGATGTTGGCCTGGGAGGCGAAACTGTATTCTTGTGTGCACTGATATTTTTATTTATTAGATTTATATCCCGCCTTTTTCCTTACAAGAACTCAAGTTGGCTCACATCCTTCTCAAAGTGGAGGAGCTCCTCAGGGCACTGGATGTTACAAAGGCTTCGGGCTCTGATGGTTTACACCTGAAAGTACTTTGGGAATTGCCCGGGGTTCTCTTGCACCTGCTGGCCTCCATTTTTGAGACCTCGTGGAGAATGGGTGAGGTTCCAGAGGACTGGAGGTGAGACTGAGGGAACTGGGTCTCTTCAGCCTGGAGAAGAGGAGACTCCGAGGGGATATGTTGGCAACATGCAGGTATGTGAGGGGGTGTCACATGGAGGTGGGCAGAGACCTGCTCTCCCCTGCAGAGGAAGGCAGGATGCGCTCCAGTGGAGCAAAGCTCAGGGAGCCACGGTTCCATTTGGATGCCAGGAAGCCCTTCCTGACAGTCAGGACCCCCAGGGTGTGGAATGGGCTTCCATGGGAGGTGGTTGAGGCCCCATTGGTGAGGGTGTTCAAGGACAGGCTGGACATGCACATGGTGGGCATGTCGTGAGCAGAGCCAGCTGGAGTCGGGGGTCAGACTAGATGGCCCGGGAAGACCCCTTTTGACTCGCTCTGTTTCTGTTTCTCCCCCTGCTGCTCTCAGTCTTATTCCTACAACAACCACCCTGTGAGGGAGGCTGGGCTGAGAGTCTGGGCCTGGCCCAAAGTCACTCACTTGGCTCCGTGGCTGAGTGGGGACTCCAACCTGGATCTCCTGAGTTCCTGTCCCACACTTTGAACTGCTACACCACAATGGTTCTCTTCCCAGGAAGAAAGCCCCATTGCCCCCATGGGACAAATTTCTGAGAAGAAAAGCACAGGATTGCACTGTCAGTCTGACCAGAGAGGCAATTTTGGTGTGTCCAAGAGTGCAAACCCATGCAAGTTTAGCCAGGCAGATGCTTCAGAGAATTGTCAGACTTTCTTCCGTCCAGATTTGCAAAGCGTTCTTTTCTAACTTCCCCTGCCTGATGCTTCCTCATCTGTTGCTCCTAAAAGCAGCATAGCAATTGTATATTATAATGCAGCTGGAGGCCTACATTTAGTAGAGACGAGTTAAGTGGCAGTGGTTAGAATGTTCTTTAATCATCTAGGGAAAAAACCACATATTGACCATACTTGGCGTGCATACCTTACTAACTTCCTCCCTCAGGTCCAAAAGTCAAGGCCCACATTTGGAAATGCATCCATTTTGCGCATGGGAGAGGCGCATTTGTACCCGCACATGTCTCTTCCATTCTAGAGATTTCTTTTCTAATTTCCCTGTTGAGAATGTTGCTGCAAGATGCAGTTTTCAAGCTGAAGTGTCTTAAAGGTTTTGTGCTACACCTTAAATATCCTATTCTCGACTGCCCTTATAAAAATAAAATTAAGATGTCCTTTGCAGAATATTGGTATCAGAAGGTGCATTTATTTATTTATTAGATTTATATTCTGCTTTTTTCATATAACAAAGTGACTGACATCATTCTCCTCTTACCACTCTCAGTCTTATCCTCTCAACAACAACCCCGAGAGGTAGGCTGGGCTGAGAGTCTGTGACTGGCCCAAAGGCACCCAGCTGGCTCCAGAAGAACCAAGATCTTCTGAGTCCCAGTCCCTCACACTTAACCACTGCACCACACTGGCTCTCAGTATGTTTATGCAAGTCTTTCTGAAGGATTCCTGTCTCTACTGCTGCAAGCGATTGTCAAAGGAGGTCCCTTGCAATAGAGAAAAATCAATTATTTTTTTTAAAAGAGAGATTCCAGACAAGTCATTTGGAACTTGCCTGGCTTGCTGTCCTCCTTTCTTCATCTCTTCCTCTTACGGAAGATGTGACTTGGAGGCTGCTCCCTTGCTCTGGGGTCGGGAGACACATTCTATATTTTATAAGTGTCTCGATTTAGCTCAGGCAAGGGACTTGGGGAAATGGCGGTGTGATAGAAAGAAAACCCACAGAGGGAATACCTAGGGAAACACACCTCCAGCAGCATTCTGCAGAGTGGCATGTATCCTCTCTCTCTCTCTTTCATTGCGTGTGTAGAACATACAACCTCTAGCACAACCTATTTAATGCATGCATCTACACTTTTCCAAGGAAGAGAAGATTTACTCCCCACCACTTCAATATTCTAATATTTAGTTTGCCCTGTCCTGTCTCCTGTTCCTTCTGAATTCTGCCTAGTGCGATGTACAAACTCAGAAAGAAAAATGAAAGAAAAGAGATCTCTCTGTTTGTCCGTTTGGCTTTGGAAATGGAAGGAGTCTACTAGTGTGGCTAGGCCAGGGATAACAACAGAAGCCAGGAAGGGCTGCCCTGGGGAGAAGTTTATTCCCTCATGGCCTCAGGGGATTCCCAAGAAACCCCTTGGAAAGGGGGTGCATGATAGGGCAGTCACAAACAGCATCTGGACTGCCAAAATTCAGTTGCGGGGGAGAGAGAGAGATTGATTTAGGTTTTGGCTGGCCAGGAATGTGCAAAATTACAATCTCAATTTTAGTATGTTCACTTTAGCAACATATTATCCTTTTTTACAGCAAAATTGCCTTTCTTCCCAGCAAAATAAGTTGTCATCAATATGACGGGAGGACTACATTTGCTTCTTGTAGCTACAGCAGTTCACTGAGTTTCAAAACAACAAAGCTTCTGCTCATTTCACATTTTTAAAAAATTAATTGCATTCTGTTGGTTTGCTTGCTTGTAAAGCATGGAATGCCCAAAGAGGAGAAGGGAATTATAGGTGAAGTAAAACCATGGCCATCTAAAGCTCGATTAAATGCAGGATCTAGAATCAGTGTTTCCTAGTGGTTAGAGTGTTGGTCTGGGACTCAGGAGACCTAAATTCTAGTCTCCACTCAGCCATGAAGCCAACTGTGTGTCTTTGGGCCAATCACAAACTACTAGCCAAACCTACCTCACAGGGTTATTGTCATAGAAACACAGAAACAGAGCGAATCAGAAGGGGTCTCCTGGGCCATCTAGTCTGACCCCCGGCTCCCACCATGTGCATGTCCAGCCTGTCTTTGAACACCATCACTAATGGGGCCTCAACAACCTCTCGTGGAAGCCCATTCCACACCCTCGGGGTTTTGGGGACAAGATAGAGAACAGCAGGAAGAGAATGATATAAGCAGCTTTGAGTCCCTTGTAAGAAAAAAGGTGGAATATAAATCTAATAAATAAATAAATAATGAGCTAGCTGTGCTAAGTTCTGGAGACATGCCACTGGGTTAACACAGGCCTCAACTTTTTTTGAACCGGAACAAGACTGGCCAAATATCATAACCTTGTGGGACACCATAAATTCAGCAGCTTTTTAATCAGGATGAAGCAGACACAGGTGTCCTTTGTGGTAGAGAGAATTTGGCCTGACCTCTTCAGGGGCTGAGGGTGTCCTTCTTGAGTGAGTCCTAGGGAAGGAGACGTCTGCCGGTTTTTCATTCTCCCCCACTGGGATTGTGAAAATTGCAAGGTCTTTCCATCCCAGATCAGAAGACATCTACAAAGGTCAGTAAATGCAGTGAAGGGTGGGGATTCCAAACTCAGGGGGGCAATGCAGCCACACCTGCCTTCAGCTGAAACTTTAAAGGAATTATCCATGGTTCTGAAAAAGCCCCACATAGGTTCAACACCAAGCATAGCTTCTTTAACCAAGCATGAGGGGGGCACTCTGCAGCCCATGAAGGCTAAATGAACCCAAGCACGGTTCTCATTTTGTTTATGGAAAGATGCAGACAAGCTGCAAAGAGTTCAGAGGAGGGCAGCAAGGATGATCCGGGGACTGGAAACACAGCCGTGTGAGGTGAGATGGAAAGAATTGGGTGTGTTTAGCCGGAAGAAGAGACGATGGGGGTGAAATAGAATAACACTCTTTAAGAACTTGGAAAGCTACAAGTGAAAGAGGCAAGACACAAACTAAAGGGGCTCATGTTGGGGGAAACCAGATCCAGGGCTAAATGCTAAGGGTTCTTCCTGAGGCCTGTTCAGATAGGACAAACTCCTCCGTCTCCCAGCATGCCCCATTTTGCAGAGCATGCCTAGGGCTGCAGCTTAAATCTCTTGAAGAGTGAGAGACATTGCCTGTGTTTCTAAAAGGATACATCGCTAAGATTTCTCAGATCTCAAGGGGAGGTTTTGACCCCATGGTCCAGAGGCAGTGCTTAACCCATTTTCAAGGGTGCCTCATTCCTGCTGTCGTCCGATGCCTCTGGCATCTGCAGGCCAACTTTGCAAGTGGAAGACTTCCACATCCACCTCTGGTTTCTCCAGTGAGCCAAAGGAGCAGGTGACATTTCTTTGGTGTGCAGTGACATGTTGAGAACTTGGCCAGTTCCCATCAGGTCAGGAGATACCTCACCAAGACAGGCAAGCTCCAACTTGACCTAGAGCACTTTTTTCTCTTCAGAAACTCCTGTCTGGCTGTCCAACCTCCTCACCGTATTAGATGTGGCAGTGATTACACTCTGAAAGTATCTGAGAAAGGAAGGGCAGGGACGCCACAGCATCCTGCAGCCAGGAAGTTACCAGTCCCAACCATTCCGGAGCCAACATTCCAATAACCAACATGGGGGCAGCAGCACTTCACAGGCCTCTCCTTGCCTCTGTCCATGGTCCTGATCATCTGTCAGCAAATCTGAGTCTTCACAATAGAAACATAGAAACAGAGCAAGTCAGAAGGGGCCTCCCGGGCCATCTAGTCTGACCCCGGCTCCAGCCGGCTCTGCTCACGACATGCCCACCATGTGGACGTCCAGCCTGTCCTTGAACACCCGCACCGATGGGGCCTCATGAATGCTTTGCGGAAACGGGGCCCATCACTCCGCTGTGCCAACAATATTTGCTCTGTCTCTGTGTTTCCTCCAACCCACCCAAGACAGGACCGTTCTCGGGACCTGGAGGATCGAGGAAAAGCCCAGGATGACTTGGAAAGCAGGGGCAACTGAGTTCCATACCCGTGATCTGAAGGAGAAACAGAGCGTGAACGACCAGGGACAAGCATGCTTGCAAAAGGTTAATGGGTGTTGGGCGGGCTGGGAAATGATACCCCGTTGCCACTAGTCTATCAGCAATTGTCCGGGGAGCTTAAGAGGACATCTGCTTGCCATCTTGTCTCTTCTCTCGAAGCCGGAATCAAGCCGCCATGCAGGGATCCTCTCAAAGGAAGCTAGGCAAGGTCGGATCCCCTATCTCCTCTTAGCGGCCCTTCAGTTCCTGTATTGCCCCGACTTTGTGGCTGCTGAAGGCCCTAATGGCCATCGCTAATGTTTTATTGTCTCCTTTAAAAGTGTAATTAGTTCAAGTGTAAACAAAAAGAAGCCCCTTGGTTAATTAAGAATTTTTAAACAGGGAAAGAGACAGTAAGGGAGAGATATTCCGGAAACATTAACGAACCCCAAGCAAGTACCATAAAATTGATTGAGGGAAGGATGGGAGTGCAGGAGATGGGGAAAAACTGACCGACGTACAACTTGGGGAGAGGCGGGGGAAGCAACCCTCTTTCAATGAAAATGGGCCTCCGTTTATTCTTACCCCCAGTCCGCTCTTTCATGATAGAGTGTATTTTGAGGACTCTGTTGATGGCACTTGAGTCTCCATAGAAATGGCTAATGATTTTTTATGCATTAATGGAAATAATGGACAGCAGTAATATATTGTTTAAGGAGATGGATAGGATCCTTTTAACAATGACATGTATATAGATCTCAAGAGTGCCCAGGGAAGGCCTGTGTGAAGGCTTACGTCTCGATTCAACCCATGATAGGCCAAATCCCTTGGCCTGGATCCAGCACCAGCTTGTTCCTTTAAGAAGAAATTAGAACCTGCCTCTCCTCTTTTCCTCTTCTCATTTGGCTTGTTAGGTGGCAATTAAAAATAAGGTCCCTGCATCTCAGAGGAACTGCCAGTGTTTCACAGCATTTCACAGCCTCCAGAGACAGGAGTGGTAAAGGTTGGGTTTTACGTTGTTTCTCTTTTAGGGACCAGTTTGGATCTGGAGGGCATTTGGTGGATGTATGGTGGATTTTTTGGCTTCCCCCACACATGACGGTGCAGTTTCAGTAAGGGAGGCAGTCCCTCGGGTAATATAGGGCATGAACGGTACCAGATAGTCAAGTAGAGGAACATCAAAGCTGGATCTATCAGTCTAAACCTCCGAGATGAGCCATCTTTGATGGAACTCTTCATTTTATTGATCATTCTTAAAAGACACCCAAATCAATGGCTGTGGTTGGTGGCTGAGAACTCTGTAACAGAATTATGCATGTTTGCATTTTTCTATGACATAGTGCATTTTTCACTCTATAAGATTCACCTATAAGACACACCTAGTTTTTAGAGGAGGGATCCATGGAAAGCCTCCTGATAATCACAGGCACATTCCCCATCACTTCCCCATGGGCTTCATTAAAAGATGGGTTGCCATTTGAAAACACACACCGACCTGTGATTAACAGCTCTCACCTGTGCCAGAGGAGGGGGGTGAAGCAGGGCGCGCCAAGCGTGTGCCGGCCAGGTGGTGCCACGTGGTGCAGGTGGGCCGGCAGTGTCCCGGGCATCGGGCACACACACATTTTCTCTATAAGACGCACAGACATTTCCCCTTACTTTTGAGGGGGAAAAAAGTGCGTCTTATAGAGCGAAAAATACAGTAGTGTCCGATCAGAGTGGAGTTGAGCCTTTGAATTGTGGTGCTGGCGGAGACTCCTGAGAGTCCCTTGGACTGCAAAGAGTTCAGACCAGTCAGTCCTAGAGGAGATCAACCCTGACTGCTCTTGCGAAGGCCAGATAGTGAAGATGAAACTCAAATACTTTGGCTACCAAATGCGAAGGAAGGACTCTCTGGAGAAGTCACTGATGCTGGGAAGGATTGAAGGCCAAAGAGGAAGGGCATGGCAGGGCTTGAGGTGGCTAGATGGGGCCACTGGGGAAGTGGGTGTGGGGCTGGGTGGCCTCCAGGGGATGGTGGAGGACAGGAGAGCCTGGAGGAGCATTGTCCATGTGGTCGCAATGGGTCAGATGTGTCTTCGCAACAGGCAACAACAATGTATGGCTGTGAAAGCTGGACCATAAGGAAGGCTGAGCGCTGAAGAATTGAGGCCTTTGAACTGTGGTGCTGGAGGAGACTCCTGCGAGTCCCTTGGACCGCAAGGCGATCAAACTGGTCAGTCCTAGAGGAGAGCAACCCTGACTGCTCTTTAGAAGGCCAGATACTGAAGATGGAACTCAAATACTTTGGCCACCTAATGCAAAGGAAGGACTCCCTGGAGAAGAGCCTGATGCTGGGAAGGATGGAAAGCAAAAGGAGAAGAGGACAGCAGAGGATGAGGTGGCTGGATGGAGTCACTGAAGCAGTTGACGTGAGCTTAGATGGACTCCGGGGGATGGTGGAGGACAGGAGAGCCTGGAGGAATGTTGTCCATGGGGTTGTGATGGGTCAGGTATAACTTCACAACTAAACAACATGACATAGCACTTTTTCCTTTTAGGGGAGGAGGAGGTCCTGGTCCTATAGACTGCCCCAAGCAATTGCTTGCTTGCTAGTTGCAAAGTCGCATCTGACCCATTGTGACCCCATGGACAACATTGCTCCAGGCTCTCCTGTCCTCCACCATCCCATCCCAGTCCAGCCAAGTCAACACCCACTGCTCCAGTGACCCCTTCTGGCCACCTCATCCTCTGCCATCCCCTCCTTCTTTTTCCTTCCATTGTTCCCGGCATCAGGGTCTTCTCCAGGGAGTCCTTCCTTCTCATTGGGTGGCCAAAGTATTTGAGCTTCAGCTTCAGTACCTGGCCTTCTGAAGAGCAGTCAGGGTTGATCTCCTCTAGGACTGACCAGTTTGATCGCCTTGCGGTCCAAGGGACTCACAGGAGTCTCCTACAGGACCATAATTCAAAGGCCTCAATTCTTCATCACTCAACTTCCCTTACGGTCCAATTCCCACAGCCATACATTGTAGTTGTTAGTCGCAAAGTCATGCCTGACCACTCACAACCCCATGGACAATATTCCTCCAGGCTCTCCTGTCTTCCACCATCCCCTGGAGGTCGCCCAGCCCCACACCCACTTCCCCAGTGACCCCATCCAGCCACCTCATCCTCTGCCGCCCCCTTCTTCTTTTGCCATTAACTGTTCCCAGGATCAGGGTCTTCTCCAGGGAGTCCTTCCTTCTCATTAGGTGGCCAAAGTATTGGAGTTTCATCTTCAGGATCTGGCCTTCTAAAGAGCAGTCAGGGTTGATCTCCTTCTCTAGGACTGACCGGTTTGATCGCCTTGCGGTCCAAGGGACTCACAGGAGTCTCCTCCAGCACCACAGTTCAAAGGCTTCAGTTCTTCAGCGCTCAGCCTTCCTTATGGTCCAGTGCAATATCCTTTGTGAAAGCCGCCACTTTGTGGACACCAATGAGGCGATGGATTCCTTCAGCATCCAGCGTTTGGACCATGTCATGGGGTGACCAGAGGTCAGGCTTCTTACATCCCCTGCTTTCTTCACAAGACTGTGAAGTCCACCAGGCACAAAATGACCTGGAGTAAGTACGGTTGGTTGGAGGCCAGCAAAGGATGCTGAACAACCATTAGAGAATGGGATGTCTCTGAGCACATGAAGAGCTCAGGAGCTTAGGAGCTTGTAGCACACAAATATACTCCCAGTTTCAGCCTAAGTGTTCTCCATTTCTGCAGCCTAATATAGGGGAGGGATAGAAACCCCATATTTTTGTTCTCATTGATAAACAGTGTCTGCAGGTTCTTGCCATCCTACCAAGATGCATGAACAGGTCTACCAGAAGAGCTTGATCCAGGCCTGCTGTGGATGCCCAGTGAAGTCCCTTCTGGTTTTGGGGATCCCCAAGTGCCAACCTTAATGAAAGCGGGAGAAGAATGGTTTTTGTCTGTGCACTGGTTGTAATTCTAAAAGTCTCTCTTACGCTTGATCTTTGCTACTAGGGCTTGACTTTCCCAAGGCAACTTGCATAGGCCAGCATAAGATATAGACAGAGTCAAAGAATTAAAAACACACTTCCAAACAGTAGCAAAGTCTTTCCCTTTCTTTCCAGTGTCATGAGATTAATATTTCTCCTTTCTGTTATCTTTGCCTGCTCCCGAATGAGGCTTTCATTACAGAATCTTCTTGGCTTATACATGGAATTTTACTCTGTGTCCAGAGGAAAGTTTCTTCCAGTTATAACCCTTCATATCTTCCTACCACTTCCCTCATCTTTTCCTTTACTGTGGAAAAACTGATGGTTTTTATAAAATAGCTGCCAAACACTCCCTGAGTGGTGTTTCTGGGAAAATTTCACCAGGAAACACCATTGTTGTGAAAGGAAAAAGGGATTCATTTATGTAGTTATTAGATTTCTATCCTGCCCTTTCTCTTACAAAGAACACAAGAAACTCACATCATTCTCTTCCTGGTCTCACTCATATGCCCATAATAACAACAACCCTGTGAGGTAGGTTGGATGGAGAGGCAGTGACTGGCCCTTCTGCTCGAATGCAAAGGGAGAGTAAGCCACTTTGGATCCTAAAAAATGTCATGGGTGGTCTCCCCTCTCCAGCACTCCCTATTTTCTGAAATCTGCTCTTCCTTTCCCAGGTTTCGTTCCCTCTCTTTGTTCCCTCATCTTCTTCGTCCACCATTTCTGCTACTGCCGTTTTGCTCTGAATTCTCCTTCCTCCTCTCATTTCCTTCTGCTACACCCCAATGTCAGCTTTAACCATCGCCTCGTTCTCTCCTCCTGTACAGTTGTCCCAATTCTCCTTCTCGGTGCTTGTTCCAGCAGCAAAAAAATCTTAATTATGAAAAGACGAGAAGAAAGACTCCGAAAGCAAGTCAAGGAAGAATTAACCTAACTTCATACCTTCCAGCTTTTCACCTTTTTCTACACTTCTGCACCTGCAGTGGTGGATTCAGCTACCAGCAAATCAATAACCATATGTATGAGTCAGTAATGGATTTTTTTTTTTTTTGTTCCCTAATCTGGAAAGGTTCTTTGAGGAAGCTAGCCGTGAAGTAGGAGGAGACCTCTGGCAAAGGGGTGGGGGGCCAAGAGACCCTCCCCCATCCCATGACAGTTTTTGTAGCTGTAGGTGGGCCCAATTCTCATTACTTATTTGCAATCAGCTTCGTTGAGCCAGATCAGGTTTCGGGCACGATACATTACAGCCACCCCCTTTTGGCCACTCTGATGCACAAGAAGTACACCAGTCCAGCTAGATGAGTCCGACGGGCGCCTATGATTTATTTCTTCACTGAGCATATGTATGTTTGGGTATCTATCCCCATCTGTCTCTATCTATCACAATAAAATTGTGTGTGTGTCCATCCATCAGCAGCCCTCTGCACCACAGGCGTGGAACCTGAAACTGCGTGCATACCGAGAGAACTGTAGGATGTGTGCCTTGGGCCTGCTTTGCTTTTTTAAAAGCACATTAATTAATTCTGACTAATTGAAATGTGTCGTGGCCGCTTCAGTGGCATTGCTAGCCCCTGGAGAGCCATGGATGGGGTTACAGGCCAGCTTCTCTCCTGTCCTTTGGGGCAGCTGCCCCCCAGGGGACTGGAGGGACACTCCAACCCCTCTGGGGATTCGAGGGGTACCAGGGCCGATGTGGTACGACCCAGATGGGGTGAGCTAGGATGCCTGACATCAACAACTCTGCATTTTCATTTAAAGGCTTCCTCGTATCAAACTAAGGCTTAGAACTGCCCATGCAAAGCCAGTTCTCTTGACTGGTGTGTGCATGACACTTATCTCTTGTTTTCCTAGGTCAAAAATCAACATCTGAGGGTGGATGCCAACATGTAAAAGTGACCACAAAGAAAAGCTAAAAAAGGCACTGATCGAACATATCACCCAGAATCAAGTGATATCCGTGCTCCTGGAAACAGCCACATGGCTCCTGGAAATGCACAAGTCCAGTACAAAGGTAAAAAATTTATTTAGTTAATTTATTTGAAACTTTTCTAGACCAGTCCTTACCAAAGTCTCGGGACAGTTTAACAGTGCAAAATGTAAAATAAAACACAGCATCCTAAATATTCAACTGACAATAAAGCCCCTGTTAAAACAATCAGATCTTAAAACATTGGGGAAATAAAAAGGTTTTAGCCTGGCACCGAAAAGAATAAAGTGAAGGTGGCAGGCGAACCTCTCTGGGGAGCATGTTCCAGAACTGGGGGGCCACCACAAAGAAGACCCAGATCTTAAGGGGCGGGCAGGCACATATGGAAGGAGGCGCTCTTAAAAACCCTTCCCTGTACTGTCCCTCTACCCAGCCTGATGTCCGTGGGCATCCTGCACCTGAGAATTCAAAGTTGCACTGAGGTGCGCTTGAGGATGTAGGAACACCCCTGCTGGATCGGGCCGGGAGTCCACTCAATTCCAGCAACATTGCCCAGTTGTTCCCCTGCAGTGTCTGATACCCAGAGGCAGAGAATCCTGAACCTGGATGCTCAAGAGCAGTCTCCACAACCCTGCAAGGGAGTGCATAGCCCTCCTTCCCCGACACCGGTGTGCAGACATACACATTCTCTGGACCTGGAAGCTCCTTTGCACCACCTGGGCTCATAAACATTGCGAGATCCTCCTCGTGTTCCTCCTCCCACGTGAATTCCCTCGCCCCCTTTCAAAGCAGGTGCATCTCACGGCTGCCTCTTTCCACCGTCTATATGCCTCTAGCTTTTCTCTCTGCCCAGCTAAACGTGGAAGTAGCACCACATGCACCAGGCAGAATTTCCTCGTGGAAAAGCAGCTCCAGCCCCAGTCACGGGGGCTGCCTCCCTAGCTAGCACGCGGCTTCAAGGTGATGCTCACCTCCTCTTCTTCCTCCCCCCACCCCCCGCTTTGCTGCGGCCAGGCTATCCCACACAGGCGTGCTCTCCCGCGGCCCCGACCAGCTAGCTGCAATCAGCTATCGATTTGATCGACAGCTGCAGCCCACCAAGACGCTGCAACGAGGCTCCCCGCTGAACCTAATTTCAGCAGGAGAGACTGGAGGGGCGTTCTATTTATTCTTTCTCTCCCCCTCATATGGATTCAGCAACAAAGATGCCCCCCCCCGCCCCTCTAGCGCACTGCCTCCGAAAACACCGACCCTCCTGCTGTTGCTGTAATTGGAGAGGAAGAAAGGATGAGAATAGAGGAGAGTTTCATCCTGGAAGCAAAGAGCTCTTTGCATATTATTTTCATACGGCATTGATACCCCACCTTTCTTCTTCATTCAAGGAACAAGGTTCTAGCCCTCTTTATTTTATCCTCACCACAATGGTGGTGTGCAGTAAGTAGTGCTAAAGGCAGTGACCCAGTGAGTGTCATGGGTGTGTGGGGATGCAAACCCAGGTCTCCTGAGTCCAATGCTCTGCCCATACGCCCCACAGAAATGGCCCACAAACCCCAAGGTTTCTCCTGCTAGATTGTGATCACAAACCCCTGATCCAGGGGCACGCATATTCCAAGGAACTCAGGGAAAGATGGGATATACATATTTTAATGTATATATTTTAAAATGTTATTTAACTTATTTGTTGTAAGCTGTCCCAAGGCTTCGGCGAATGGGGCGGCATAAAAATGTTTCAATAAATAAATAAATAAATAAAATACGAGGAGCTCCCATGGGGGGAAACACAGCACCTTCTCCCAGGCCATGCTGGCTTGAGAAGAGAGCTTAGATGGGGATGGGTAACTCTGCCCGTGGCAGTATTTCTCAGTTTCCAATTCTTCTAGTCTGTCTTGTCTCGGACTTCAAGAGTTCCTTCTTTCAAAAGCCTGCAGGATTTTCAAGGGTGCTTCAGGCTGCAGACCAAAATGGGAGGCTGGCAACTAGGGGGAGGGCCTTTTCTGTGGTGGCCCTACATGTTTGGAACAACCTTCCTGCCATGGCCCTCCTGGTGCCAAATCTGCCATCTTCTCAGCGCCGAGTTCTTTGTGGAAGCCTTTAAAGATCCCCTTGGATATCTAGGGGTCTGATGGGTTTATCCAGGTGCCTTTTTATTTCCTTGTCTGGGTCTTTTTCATTGTATTTAATGTATTTTAATGCTATTTTGATGAATGTTTAAATGTTTTAAATGCTGTTGTGTTGTATTTTGTTGTCATATCATGTTGTGAACTGCCCAGAGAGCTATGCTGATGGGTGGTATAGAAATTAATAATAATAATAATAATAATAAATTATTGTGGCTTTTTCAGTGCATTTCTCTTCGTGTGTGCAATTGCCTACAGTGTCGAGCCCATCAGAAATAGTGAGTAGAATGATGGACTGGGACTCGGGAGAGGAATCTATGAAGCTCTTTGAGTGACTTTGGACAGTCACTGACCCTCAGCCTGTCCTTCCTCACAGGGTTGTTGTTTTGAGGATGACATGGAGAGAAGAACCATGTAAGGCATTTGGGGTTCCTTGTGAGAAGAAGGTATAAATACAGTGTGATATTAGTAATAGTCCTGTTTTCCGAGTAACATTCATGCTATAACACATTTTAATACTGTTTGCACAAACACGTGGCACTTCTGCATGCAGTTTTCCCTCGGAGGACTCCACAGCAAGATCCATACAGATGTACATTTCTAAAAAAAATCATCTTTTGGCTCACATATTGATTTTCAAGGGGAAAATTAGACCAAGTTTGCACTAACATGCAAACTGAATGAATTTCTTCCCAGTCCTTGGCCCAAAATATCATGACTCTAAGATTCAGAAGAGGAGCTGCAGGCGGCCATTCCTGATCTTACAGTAGCCATAATGTGGCAGAAGGTCCTTTGAAAAACACCACCAAGGCCCTTTAAGGTCACAGTACTCCATTGTGGAATAACATGGAACAGTGGCTTTATGTACCTAGGAGCAGATACAGGCCTGGTGAAGTAGTGTTCATTCATGCATTGGATACAAATGACCCCGTGGAACTCTCTGCCACAGAATAAGGCGATGGCCCACAATTTGTGGCTTCAGAGTGGATCAATTTCAAATGGGACCTTTGGAATGTTCAGAGACATTCCACCTTCGGATGCTGCAAATAAACAATTCCTGACCATAACTTTCAGGCCATCCTTTGAAGCATCCCAGAAGTATTTGTCAAGCAGCTGTTGGAACATAATGCAGGCCAAGGTGAATCTGGGATCTAATTAAGCAATCTTGGTTTGCTGTTAGGACAGAGTTGAACTGCCCAGAGAGTTTGGTCAGGGGTTACTAGCAACCAGCTAATAACTTGCTTGTTTATCTCCTTATGAGGCTTGATCTGAAAGCAGAGGATGGACCACTTTGCCCGTTCTAGTTGCATTCCTTTTTCTAATCTAAATCTTGGTTCATTTCCACATCCAAGTTTTCAAAAAGAAAAGGCTAGTGCAAAAAAGCTGTCCATCTTGCCACATGCATTTCTCCTAACACACACCCTGTTGTATCTCATTTGGGATCAGTTTGGCCTACTTCAGTGCATTTTCAATGTTATTCTTGCAAATGCACACATCTTTCTTAGTTTGGATGGTGAATTTTATTGCAAGGTTTGGAAGAAAGGTGAATTTCGAAGGATACGTAAGTTTCACATATATTGGGGGTGCTGAACTTCTTTCAGTGTGGGCTGAAAAACAACTCATGGAAACTTCTACAGGGCTTATTCCAGTGGGGCTGAAGGCAAAAGGAGACAACAGCAAAATATTGAAAATCCAGCAAATTTTAGCTTAATGTTCTTACTCTCAGACTCAGGACAGGCAGCCCTTGGTGCGTGAGGAAAAAGGGCCAAAGCCTTCCAGAGAACTTGGAATGGTGTTTAAGCATTAATGTATGGAATCAGTTACATTCAAATTAAAATGCTACACAAATGAATTTCAGCCCTGTTCCTAATTTGGATCAATTAAGATGGAACACAGCAGGTGGGTGACTTTGGATTCCCTTTAAGGGGGCACCAGAAACATATGTCTGATTTCTGCCTTGTAAATGCAGTGCAGGATTTCCTGGACTCGGCCTTTGCATGCCTTTCATTTTGAATAGTTAACAATGGCCGATTTCATTTGTGTCTATATTAGCCATCTGATTACTCTCCTGTGGAAGACTAATTTTCAGACAATGGAGACAAATTGAGCCCAAACCATCAGCAAAAAGGAGCTAATTTCCACACAACTGACTTTTTAAATTTACTTCCTTCTTGGTCTCAAAGGGAGAAGAAAGAAGAGGGGTCAGGGAAAGAACAGAGGGGGGGACACAAAAGCAGCATTTTAAACACTCTTTGGGCCCCATGCCAGAACCCCAGCTTGGAATCGATATAGGCTTGAAAGTGCACTTTGTACATTTAAAGGCTGTAAATTTGTACGTTTTTATTCTCCCATGATGATGCGTAACACCTGGGGGGTTGTGGCAATTGTGGTGCTAAATTAGAGGAGGCAAAGCTGATCTTGTGGTCCAAGCTACTGAGGAAACCTTGCCACAATGTTTAATTATGATGACTAATTTGGGGCAGCAAATATCTTCCTAAATTTAGCAATGTGGGGTCTGGGGTTGCCTTTATTCCAGGGAACAGAGCGTGCTTCGTTACCCTGAATTGGACCAATCCACTGAGCTCGGTATTCCCTACAGCAGAGGACAAGATGAATTTCATGTGCTCTCCCCATCTTTCTCTTTTATGTTGCTAACAATTCTGCCAAATGTGTCCATGCAATGCATCCAAGAAACACCAGGTTGCTGTCAAACAAAATGCACAGGGAATGCACATTTTCCTTTAAACCAAAATTGTGCTCCCTCATATCTTATTTATTAGCAAAAACATCTTTTCTGCCACAGCACTGCTGTGGAAAATTTGTGGGTATAGTGGCAGCAGTGCTGGGGAAAACATAGTCCCCTTTGGGTTGTGGGGAGCTGTGTACATTTATTTATTTATTAGATTTATGTCCTTTTTCCTTTCTTTAAAAAAAAACTCAAAGTGGCTTATATCCTCCTCCTCCTGCTCTCAACCTTATCCTCAGAACAATAGCCCTGTGAGGACGGCTGGGCTGAGAGTCTGCGGCTGGCCCAAAGTCACCCAGTGGGCTCCATGGCTGAGCGGGGGCTCAAACACCCGAGTCCCAGCCCCACGCTCTTAGCCACTATGTTACACTGGTTCCCAGGTGGTCTGGCCCAGAGAATGCAACAACCGATTACTATCTGTAGTGTTAATTTTATTTCTACATCGCTCACAAACTTGTGCACAAATGACCCTAGGGAAATTGGTGCAAACTTACACAATGTGATTATCTATGTCAGTGTACACCAGTTGCTTAGGAACCTGGGCTGGTGGAAGTTTTGCATCCATTCGGTTGGAGGGATCCTAGGAGCAGCTGGTTTGCTTTGTATGTACGGAGTCCTGGATCGGATGGATCTTGGGTTTGATCTTATCTTCTGATCTTATCTTCTCAAAGAGGATTAGACATTTTCTTGGAGGAGAGCAGTGACTCTTTGAAATGACGCTTGTATATATTCCTTCCAAGGCTGGAGCCAGTCAATGGTTCAAGGTCCGAGCAGTGAGACCCGGATGCTGCCACTGGGCCATTGCAGTTGTTTCTTGCTTGTGGGTTCCTATCAACATCTGGCAGCCACTGTGGGAAAGGGTTACTGACCAGGGTAACCGTTTGGTCTTATCCAACACGAGCCCTCCGCCCTTAGTGTCAATTACAGCACATGACCAAGATGCCAGGCGGTGATCCCGTCCAACTGAGGACAAGGTTCTCAGGGGAGCTGGTCAGAAGCAGCTGCACTTCTTGGAAAGACGAAGCGAAGTCAAATGAGGCTACGTCAGGCCTGACAAAGGAGGATTATTTCAGCACCTGGGCAGCTCTAAGGTGCTGCTGGTGCTCTGGAAGGGCACCAACCTGTGGAGACCTTTGGAAGGGCAGGGCCTGGCAGTCACTCCAACTCCTCCAAAGAACGTTCTCCTTTTCAAAGGCTCATGGCCCAGTTCTGCAGATGCTGCCTTTGGCCATGTGAAGCTGGGGAAGACTGCTTTGGAGGGGTGCCCTCCAGGGCCGTCGTAACTCATGGGCCTGATGGGAACTTGCCCGTGGGCCCCATACTAATCTGTGTGTGTTAACCCTTGGAAAATGGGAAACCTTCCAAAATTAACAGCAGTTGTAGTTGTCGTAGGGGCCCTGGGACACTGCTTTGCCCGGGGCCCATCCTGCTGTTAAGATGGCCCAGCTGCCCTCCACTTTCAAGAAGACTGGTCAGCTAGTCCCATTCTCTGGCCTGGAAGGTCCTGAAGTAGCAGATGATGGGATTCTCGTTGCGGTTGTCTCCTCCTCCAACTCTTCTTCTGAGCCAGAGAAAGGACCAATATCAAAGAGGGTGGCAAACCGTGTGTCCCTTTCTGTTTCTTTCACCCTTGCAATAGTTTAACCCGCTCTGCTTTGAACCATCAACAACCTATAGCAGGACAATTTCCAAAATCCAAAACAGTCCCTTTTTTATGAACTGCAATGCCATCAAATAGTGAGCAAACTTTTGTGTTTGCTAGAATTCTTCACCAGGTTGGATGTTGAGCAAAGAAGTGGGTTGAAAGAAAGCAAGCTGAAGTTGAACTGGCGGAGCCTGTATTTCATCTCTCTCTTAAGATGGGATGTGGAAGGAGGAAGCAGACAACTAGACAATTCTATGCTGCATTGCATAATCCATACATGAAACATTATTATATTATATTATATTATACATCCTGAATACAGTTCAAGATGCTTGTGATAATGTGAAAAAGTATTGGATTAAAATACACACATGGCTTGAGGAAATGTTACAAAAACCTTTAGCTTTTAAACCTGAGGTTTTTTTTATTAGGCATTATACTGGTGGACATTAGTAAACAAGAAATGAATTTGATTTTACATGTAATCACTGCGGCGAGGATTGCGTTTGCTCAACACTGGAAGAGTGAAGAACCACCCACCGATGAACTGATTCTAAAAAAGATTCTGGACTGTGCAGAAATGGATGGATTGACTTTATCATTGAAGGAGAAGGAAGATACTGACTTCTATCAAACTTGGGACTCTTTTTATTATTGGCTAGAGAAACAGGACTTTGCATAGATTTAAATATGTTTTTAAAATTATCATAAATGGAAAAAGAAGGGTGTGGGGGCTGACCCAGCAGGCCCAATGTTTTTCTTGACTGATGTTGTTTTTAGTTTTTCTTTGTTCTATAGGATTATAATTTCAAATAAAACTTATTTTTAAAAAAATACAGTTCAAGATGGATCACTGGCATGTTCACTTTTTCTAGGCAACGGTGGGGAAATGAATACAAGAGGTGGGAGAACGTGTTTGGCAATTTCTAGCAGCAGCTGAAGCAAAGGGTTCGCATCCCTGGGCCCCTGCCGGGAAGCATGCTTCTCCAGGGTGACCTCTACCGATCCCTGTCTTGTGGAGTTTGGTTGGTGGGGTCAATTCCTTCCGCATTTTAAAGACTGAATGTCCACTTTTCACACTAATACAGGCCATTGTGGTGTCGCGGTTACAAGTGCAGGCCTTGGACTCAGGTGATCCGGGTTCGAGTCCCTGCTCAGCCACAGAACCAACTGGGTGATTTAGGGCCAATCACAGACTCTCAGCCCAGCCTACCTCACAGGGATGTTGTTGTGGGGATAAGATGGAGAGCAGGAGGAGAAGAATAATATCAGTTGCTTTGAATTTGTTATAAGAACAAAGGTGAGGTATAAATCTAATAAATAAATAAATAAATACAATAATATGCAGACCAGAGTGTCTGTAAACAAAGCAACACCCAAGACACGCACTCAGTGGTGTATGTTTGGGAGAGGCATATACAAAAAACATATTTTAGGGGATGTGGGAATGGTGCCAATGCAAACTTTCATACTTTCTGTAATTGCAGGATAAGGAACAGAACAAATATATGGATTAACATGTGCATAACATACCCAGAGCTGGAAGCAAACTTCATGCACCCTTTTGGAGCTCTTCTCCTTCTCCTAACCTTTATATCTTGCAATCTTTTTTCTTCTCTCTCCGAGCAAATGAACCTCAAGACAAATGAGTAGCAGGAACTGCCACTTCCTATGCAGCTTCTCCAAGCACATCCATCCAGGGTGGGGGTTTGAACCCAGGGCCCCTGGTCTTAGTTTGTCTCACCACAGACTTCACAAGCTCGGCTCCAAAGAACCACCAGGGCCTGGGCACCTCAGGAAATGTTTGGTAAAGAGGAAGTGAAAAAGCAAGAAATCTTCTAGGGCAAGGAAGGGCAGAGAAGAGCACTGTGGAGGCCGAATCTCCAATCATCATCATCATAATTAATGGTCGAATTAATAAAGATCAGCAATGCCTTCTGTCTGGGCGCATTAAAGATTCTGGCTGGGGCTGTAATACACACTTCATTTAAATGCATTATCTGATTAATTTGCCGAGTGCCCGTGGGAAAAGGCGGGGGGCTGGCTCTGTCCTGATGAAGTGGGGAAGGTGAGTTTCAGGAACCTTTGCTTGATAAGATTCTGAGCTCTAAGAGCGATCCAGAGTTTATGCTTGCTACAGCAACCTTTGTTACATCTTTCTCTGAAGTTCCCGGGAGGGCGAACCTCCAAACATGGCTCTTAGATGGGGCACAAGAGGGTGTGAATCAGGGTAGATGGGCCCAATGTGAGACCCAAGAGGCAGAAGCAGAGGATTGGAATGGCCCCTGATGAAAGGGAGAGAAGGAAGTTCAAAAGCAGGACTGCAGCTTAGCATGAAGAATGCAAGAATCAGGAATACAGAAGAATTAGACAACTTTAAGGTTGACCATGAAGAAATTGGAATTGTGAAAGATTTTGCTCAATTACCCAAGGGAGACTGTGGCCAAGAAATCAGTGGAAGGCTGAGACTTGGAAGGGCAGCTATGAAGGAAGGAGAGAAGATCATCAAGTCTAAGAATGTTTCCATGGAGATCAAGACCGAGGTAATTCCTGCTATAATATTTCTGATCAGTATGTGTGGAAGCCATCTTCCTTGGAGGCAAAAGTGGTAAAACAGATGTTGACTTGCTTGGGCACATCCTGAGAAGGTGAGGCTCCCTGGAGAAGACCATCCTGCTGGGGAAAGTTGAAGGCAGGAGAAGACAACGAAGACCAAGCATGAGGTGGATCGATTCCATCAAGGAAGCCACAGCCTTGAGTTGACAAGACAGAGCAGGGCTGACACCGAGAGGCAATTCTGGGGGCACTGCTTTATAGGGTCACGATAAGCTGGAGATGATTTGATGGCATCTGATAAAATGGAGACCCAGGAAAAGGCTAGTGCGGGGATTCTGAACCTCTTTTGAACATCTGGGCAGCTGTACCTTCGGTAAAATGCAGCGGGAACCAATCTGAGTGTATAACCATGGGGTTGGACCCATGTGCAGTGGCAACCTGTAGGTTTCTGAGCAATTCTAGATGCTGAATTTGACCTATAAAGTATTACAGATCCACAGTCTCTGGTGGAGAGTCTTTCCTGGCATGACCTACCCATATATTAAATCAATCAATAAATTTTGTTAATCGTCTAAGGCACCTTCTCTGGTAGAAGCTCAGAAGCTTCAACAAAGGACTGGCTTCTTGGTGCTGGCCCCTGATTGTGGAACCATCTTTTCCGTGATGCTAACACTATTATATTCTGGTGCCAGGTTAAAGCTTTCCATGATTCTCAGACTTTTTGTAGCTTAGGCTAAGGCTTTTAATTCAGGCCCTGCACGTTCGGATTGTTGATAGTTCAGCGCCTTAGAGAGAAGCAGGTGCTGTCCTTCCTTGCTTATACGCCTGCATACAAGTAGTTTTGTATAATAGGTTTTCTTTATTATATTTACATCCCATCTGTTTTCCTTTCAAAGAATTCAGAGCAGCTTATCCTCACCTCTATCTTATCCTCACAGCAACCCTTTGAGGTAGGCCAGACAGAGAGTCTGTGACTGGCCCCAAGTCATCCAGAGGGCTTCATGGCAGGGTGGGGACCAGGCCCCCCAGGCACCCAGTCCAATCCTCCAACAACTGCGCTACATTGGCTCTCAAATTAGTAATAATAATATTTATTCACAGCCGTCACAGTAACAATGATCCCCTGTGTCAAGCTTGCCGCCGGCTCCCCTGCATTGATCCATACCAGATCGAGAATGCTGTACAGACCAATTTCTGCATGGGTTTTGTCTCGGCTGGAAGTCAAGACTGGAGAGGGTAACACGGCTTTCCTTCTTGGGCCTCAGAACACTGCAGTCACACTGCATGAAGGAAGTTCGAACTAGTGCTTCCAGCAGGGACACTGATATGCTGCCATGTTTATTGGTGCTGGTATTGGAACAGTCTTTGGAAGCCTAATAATTGGTTTTGCCAGAAATCCTTCCCCGAAGCAGCAGCTGTTTACCTTTCTTATTCTGGGATTTGCCCTGTCTGAAGCCATGGGTCTCTTCTGTCTGATGGACGCTTTCTTGATCCTGTTTGCCATGTGAAAAGTTCTGTTCATGATATTGGGATTAATGAACTACAATGTGATTCTGTGAACTTCGGCTGGGGAAAACGTGTAACATGGAAATGCATGCGACTTCCAAAGCAGCTTAATTAAAGATGGTAATGCGTTCAAACTGATTTTTATTGTAGCAACAGCGTTGGTGGTATAGTGGTCAGCATAGCTGCCTTCAAGCAGTTGACCTGGGTTCAATTCCCGGGCAACGCAGTGCAATCTATTTATGGGGTGGGGTTGTAGGACATGCTTTGCACACCTCAAGTCTAACCTCCAGAAAAATTGCTTTATGAAACCCTGGGAAATCACATGTTCCTGATGACTTTGCATCAGGACTTAAGCTGTTCCCTATCTTTCTCATTCACAGAACTTTTGGGATGGAGCCAAGCTCACCATTGGTACACATGCGATGCATGCAAAAAGTCCCAAATTCACTCCCTGGTGTTACTGTTAGAAGGGCTGAGCAATGGACCAAACCCTTATTATATGCACATGGTGGGCATGTCATGAGCAGAGCCAGCTGGAGCCGGGGGTCAGACTAGATGGCCTGGGAGGCCCCTTCTGACTCACTCTGTTTTTCTGTTTCTATGTTTCTAATATTCTCTTTTTAAGATTTTAAAATTTTGTCAATTGTGCACAGAGCTTTGACTATTCGACCAAGCAGTTAAGTGGTATCAGAAATGAAATTTCTGTTTCAGTTTTCAGTGTGCTGCATTTCATTTCTCCTTTCTTCCGATTTAAGGGAAAAAAGGGTCCAGGAATTCCTTTGCTAACCACCCACAAGGAGGGCTTTGTATGACACTTGGAAATAAAAATGATATTGAGACAATGGAGGATCTCTAGATCTCCATTTCCACTTTGGAATGTGCCCAATTACACTGATGCAATAAAATGTGGGGAGAAATTGGGGTACAAGAAATCGGGAAGCATCTCTTTGGTCTTCTACACCCCAGTCGTTGTCTTTGTGCCGTCATCCTCTCTTTTGCACCATGGTCCTTTCACCGTCTTTCTTTTGGTGGTGAAAACAAACAACCTGCACGAGAAGAGAGGCTCCTTGCAGCCGGGCGTGTGTCTCAGAACAGTGGCAGGGGGTGTGAGGAGCCCGAGCGGGAAGAATCAGGCCCCGTTGCTGTGGAAACGGCCCGTCCGAGGGTGCCGCATCTCCCCCTCCTCTTCATCGATTCCAGAAATCTGCTCTTTGCATGTATGATCCATGGCAAGGATGTGGGGCTATCGATCGCGTTCCCACATGGCTCGGAGGCTGTGTGGCGGACAGCAACAAAGGGGGGAGGAAGGGAGCTGGAGCCCCTGCCCCGCTCTGGGGAGACAAAAGCAGAGCCTGTGCTTCTAAGCCTCGGATGGGTCCCTCCAAAACCAAAGCCGTTAGCCCTCCTCCAGCCCCAGTTCGTTCGCTTTCATTGCCCCTCCTGGATTGCTCCCTTGCTCAGAGAAGTCTGCCGCACCCAGGCGCAGCAAGATTAATTTTAGCAAATTGTAATTTATTGGGACCACGCTCCTTCCCTCCTCTAAGGAGCTACCTCATCTTTCTTTGGGCAGCATCCATAGAGGTGTGAATACACACCCAAATCCAATGCACAGAGAGTATGTGAAGAAGTGAGACATGGAAAGGGAGATACATGGCTTGTAACCATGTAGCCTGAAGTGCCTGATCCTGCCTAATCTTGGAAGCTAAGCAGGGTCAGGCCTGGGCAGAAGTGGGATGGGTGACTTGAGTGTATGATTCTATGGTTATTGCTGTCAACTGCCTAGAGAGCTTTGGCTATGGGCAGTATAAAAATGTAATAATAATAATAAAAATAATAATAATAATAATAACAACAACAACAACAACAACAACCGTGGCTGGACATGGATAATCTCTGGCAACCCCTCCCCAAATTTCTGCGTAGACTCCGTTTCAAAATCAAGATGGTGTAGTGGTTAAGGTGTGGAGTTTAGAGTCCAGGGTTTGCATTCTGACTCACTTGTGATGTTTTTAGGATAACCTGGGCCAGGGGCTCTCTCTTTGCTTTCTACCTTACGGGGTTTTTGTGATATTGCAGAAGTACGAGGATGGAGAAGTGAATGCAAGGGCAGAGAGGGGGTTACATGCTTTCCCCTTTCTTGCTTGTTGACTTTCCTTTTGTGCTCTGTAAAGACACACTGAAAGTTCTTGATCAGTAAAAAAAAATACTCTGGAATACCTGAAAAGGTGAAAAACACCTGCTTTGGCAGGCTCACAATTCTCACTGTGGTTGCATTTTTCATTTGAAATTCTGCTTGAGCGTTATTTTTTTTAAAGCCAGTCGGATTGCCTCTTGATGCCTAAAAAGACCTCTAGCTGCTTACGGCGAAACGTTAACACAGTATCAGCATTTCTACCTGCTTCTCAAGGGCATTTCAGATGAGCATAACTCCTGCATTCAAGGAACTCTTCTGCAGACCTTGGTCTTCCCTTTCAAATCTACTTGATTGGACATATTCAGCAAAGCAATCCATGTTTATTAGTGGATGGGTGCTGGGGCTGCTGACGGTCATGAGGACTAGCAACTTGCAGGTTTTTCTTTCCTCTCAACAAACAAAAGCAAGATGATGGAATTCATTTATTAGTTGCTTATTTTATTAAATGCTTCATCTGTATTATGGGACTCACCTTAAGTTGCTGAAGGAAGCATCTAACGTCACAAGAAACCTGGTCTCTCCATTCCTAGTCAGACACTCTTTCACCACTAGGCAACACTGTCTCTTAAGCAGTGCTTCTAATTTTTCAAGCAGAGAGCCGAGTGGGCAATTTGCCACTTGATGGCATCCTGCATTTCCTTCCAGACAATTGATGAGAAAAGGTGAAAGGGGGTGAGATTTTCCCCTCTGTAAGTGGGTGTTCAGCTAGCCACCTGGTGTCAGGTGCGCCATTAATAATGCCTCACTTTCTCCTGCCCCCTCTTTCCTTCCAAATGTGAGGAAGAGGAAGGGGAAAGATGAGGGAAGAGGGCGCCAACCTGGAAAAGGCTGGTCAATGAAAACATAAAATTAAAATAATTTGTGTCAATTCTGTTGAGTGGCTGTTAGTCCTAATTGCTATTGACTCCTTGCTGTAATTATTAAAGGTTCATAGAGAGCTGGGCTGAGAGGCTGTTGTGAGAGAGGAACCAGGGCTTGGTTTCATTTCCCTGAGCTCTGCCATGAGCTTGGCCTGCAGCTTGGCTAGCCAGGCCAAGACGCTAAAGCCCATGTTGGAAATCAAGCTTAACTTCCAGAGGATCTCAGCTCTCTGCATTTTTTAAAAAAATCAAGTTTCTAGCCCCTATGGAAGTGAAAATATGGCAGGAATATTGTGAAGATGAAGTGAGAAGACTCGATAGGATTTTCTACAGTTGTGGGGACATGTGCTCCAGAACCCTACAATAACCTATGGGTTCAGGCAGTAGTTTGTAAAGCCAACAGATGGGATTAAAAGCCGCCCTGCAGACAATATGTTTAGGTTTAGCCTTGCTCCTGGCTTTCCCAAGGGCTGACAATCCATCTCCCAGATCTTGGGGCCAGGAGATGAGTCAGTGCCAGCCACGCATCCTCAGATGCAACGGAAAGGAATTTCAACAGAGCGTCTAGAGTTGGAAAGGGCCAAGAAAGCCATCAGGTCCAACCACTGCTTGGGCATCTGATGGGCATCTTGAATGCCTCCAACATGAGAAAGTCGTATCGCTCCAACAGTCAGGATGTTCTTTCTGATGTTCATTCAGCATCTGGTTTCCTGGACCTTGAGACACAGAGACACAGGCTTCGGCGAATGGGGCGGCATAAAAATGTTTTAATAAACAAACAAACAAACAAACATAGAAACAGAGCGAGTCAGAAGGGGTCTCCCGGGCCATCTAGTCTGACCTCCGGCACCAGCCAGCTCTGCTCACGACATGCCCACCATGTGCATGTCCAGGCTATCCTTGAACACCCGCACCAATGGGGCCTCAGCCACCTCCTGGGGAAGCCCATTCCACACCCTGGGGGTCCCCACTGTCAGGAAGCGCTTCCTGGCATCCAAATGGAACTTGGGTTCCCTGAGCTTTGCTCCGTTGGAGCGCTTCCTGCCTTCCTCCGCAGGGGAGAACAGGTCTCTGCCCACCTCCATGTGACGCCCCCTCACATACCTGCATGTCTCCAACTGTTATTCCTTTTCCAGCACTCTGGACTGACTGAGAAGAGATCCCAGCCCTTCACTGTAATGGAGGCAGGAGATGTTTAGAGAAGGAGGCAATATGGAGCTGTGAAGTTTTGCCGCATTACGCATTTCTGCACAAGAGCACACAAAAAGCTGTGCTGGATCAGACACTGCATGCAGGGACATGGATGCCCCCTCCTGCCCATGTTCCCCAACAAGTGGAGGGAGCATGTAGCCACCCTATCCTGCCGCCATTTTGCTCCAGAGACTGGCTTCCACTGCTTTTAAAGCTGTCCAAATGGGTGAATTTTGCGTTCTTGAATTCTGGGTTGTAGCTAAGTGTGGGAAAGAGCTTTGCACCTCACCGGATTCTCTGACTATGCACCTTCTTTGGATTATCCCTTTGGGTCCCAGTATTAGGAAAGAAGGAAAAATGTCTCCAGGTCCACTTTCTCTGCACCTTTCAAACGTTCCAGCCCTTTGACTGTGCCTTTTGCAGCCCCACCGTATCTTTCTTCAAGCGCAGAGCAGCCTGAGTGAAATCAAGATTCGTCAAGAGCAGGGCTCCTTCACAAGAGCTCCATCCATTCGGCCTGAATGCACATCCTTTGCTCAGCAAAACCCATCCAAGCTGCAATCTTAGCTTCTCGCACCGCTAAGGGGCTGATCGAGTGGTAGGTGGAGAAAGGTAATTAATCTGAGAGGGGAGAAGAACTGTTAATACTTTGGAGACCCATGGGATGTCAGTTGTCAGTTATCACCAATTAGTCACTGAAAAGCTTGCGCGTATGATCTCCTCGGAACGGCTGAGTTGATTACTCTAATTAATTTTGCATCGATCTACACGGATCTGTTGAAGAAAGGGCTGACCGAGGAAGTGGGAGGGATGCAGGGCTGGGACAGAGTCAGGGGAAGATTTATTTATTTATTTATTTATTTATCTCGCTTTATTTATTTATTTATTTATTTATTTTCTCTGTCACCCGACAGCTGAAGCTGCCATGAAACACACTGAGTGACTTTGGACCAGCTACTCTCTGCCAGCCCACCTTCCCTTGCAGGGTTGTTGTGAGGATAAAATGGAGCTATGCCCTGGATACCACACAAGACGTATAAGCCAATGTTTCCCTTCTTTGGCCCTAGCATGCCATCCAAAATGGTTTACATAGCAGAAGAACAAATTAATAATATCCACAAAACTAGAATCCTAAAACAAGAAAGAAGCCGAGTTTAAAATTTCAGTTAGAAACCACAACAAGCAGAACAGAATTTTAAAGATAAAAACAAAACAAAACAGCTTCTGTTCTAAGTGCCTCCAGGGCTTGTCTCCTTTGAGCAAGAATTTCCTGTGCCGTCTCCAGTTCAGTCAGTCTCAGCAGAAGCACCAAAAATGATTTGGTTGCATCACTGATGCGAATGAGTTCATTCAGGTAGACTTTTTGCTCACTGACTTCCATGTCACCAGATGCATCGAGAGTTATCACACATTTACATGGTGTAAATGACTTTTCCCTACCTTGTGAATGTTCTGCACTTCAATTTCAGCCCCAGAGCAGCCCATATTCAGGAATTATGCAGGTTGGGGACTCTGTCCTGAAAACCCAAAGAAATTGTTAGTCTTTCAGCTGCCACAAGGTCAACCCTTGTTTCTTCTTTGAAATGTATTTCAAGCTGGGGGCTGCCACTTTTAAGGCCCTGCCTGACAGGACATTCAGAAGTACCCCAAAACTGATCTTAGCCTATGGGCTAATTCATTTAGAAAGCAGTGGTCATTCAACCTTTTAGGATTTTCTACGAAGGCACCAACACTTTGCACCAGTTCACTATAACCATCTGTAGTATGTCACTATGAATTTTCTTGTAGGAAAAACTACACAAGGGTGTGAAAGGTTTAATAACATTATAAAGTTATAAGTGAACTAGAAAGGATGAGGAGAGAAACACTGGATGTCCAGACCTCTGAACAATGGCAAAGTTTATCGGTCCATTCAGCTGGTCCATCTTCACAGTTAGGGCTGTTCAGTCAGCATTTTTTACTTCTTCTGCATGAAATGTCATCATTATTATTTTATTTAAAGGGGAATGCTGTGGATTCTTTAATGGAAAATATATCATTCTGGCATTTGTTTGTCCTTTTGGAGTTTCACAGTCCTTGTCTTCAAATTAAAGAAAAATTAAAGCGGGATGAGTTCCCCCAGAGATGACCTAGTAGGGTGGCATCCCATAATAAGTAAGCTTTGGGCCACCCTGAATAAACACTGTCTGTGAGAGTTCTTGGGGAATTCTGCCAGTCACAGAAACTCAGTGGTGATGCAAGTCCCTTTTGGGGAAATGTCTCAAAGTCAGCTTGAAACTTCGCTTCCAGAAAAAATTGGATGCCTCTCTCTACTCTGCCATTCTTGGTCTCCTCTGTACTCCTTGGAAAACAAATATCTAGGGACACTTTCACACCCTTATAGCCAGACTTGTCCTGACTCTTGCCTACTTAAAATGACTGCGATAAAGATTTTCTCTGTGCTCACTCTAATCTATTATTAATCAAATATTCAAATGGGAGCTGAGTGTGGCCACAGGTGCCGCAATTCGGTACACCCATTTTTAATCCGTACTTCCCTTCCCACCCAGCCTCCAGACCATTTCTCTAGTGCACCCTTCCTCATCCCCTCTCACAAATTTCGTGAGCTCTTCCTGGTTTTTAAGGGCTCCCCAGAGGCGCCTGCTTCTACGAGGGGGATAGAAAGGGAAGCTGCAAGCACGCACTCAAAAAATTGCAGCCAGCTAGAGATCAATACTTTCTTCACAGCTGCATTAATGAATAGCAATATTCTTCATTTATTAATTATGAAAGGGAATTTTCCAGCCCCGACTGGAGGGCGCTTGCTTGGCATGTTGGTCTCCCTGACAATGTTGAATAAAGCTTTCCATTTCTCTCCCACCTCTCTCTCTCTCTCTCTCTCTCTCTCTCTCTCTCTCTCTCTCTCTCTCTCTCTCTCTCTCACACACACACACACACACACACACACACACACACACACACACACAATTTAGGGGTCTCCTAGCCAACCTGGCCCTCAAAGACTGGGGTGCATCAGCTTTGAAGGAAGTCTGTACAAATATGGAACTTGGTTTGTTGCTGCTGCAAGGAAGAAAGAGGGCCAAAACAGGAGCTTTTCTTATTTTCTTCACTCACCTTTTAATATCTACGCCTCTTTGAAAGCGTCTAGGTTCCCTGCTAAACTGTTGCCATTTCATTGCACATTTACAAGAATTACCGACTTGATTCCATGCTTACTGGCTCTGTGCAACCCAGTCTTCAAACTTGGCATTTCCAATATAATTTAAAAAATGGCCAGAAGACAGTCTTGTGCTTTGAAGGTGCTTTACTTCAAGGCTGATATAAGCTCCATCAGAAGGAAAAACTTGAAGTTGCCTATCAACAGTTTCTGGCCATAATCACAGCTTTCCAACCTGTGTTGCAAATTGCTATTTCAATCATAATGATTATTTCTAAATGTCAACCTATACGTATGAATTAGCACATGCCAATTTTACATGAACTGGCTTACTTTTTTGCGTCTCTTTTGGGGAATTCATCAGTGGCCACCCAAGACATGTCATAACATGGATTCATATTCCATCTTATCTAATGAAAGCCAGTGCGGTGCGGGATGGGTTCAAGTCCCCACCCAGCCATGGAGCCCACTGGGGGACTCTGGGCCAGTCCCAGACTCTCAGCCCAGCCTGCCTCACAGTGGGGTAAGAATGAGAGCAGGAAGAGAATAATGTAAGCAGCTATGAATTCCTTGCAACAGAAAGAAGGTGGGATATAAATCCAATAAATAAATAAATCATTCACATGGCCATCTAAGGCATTCCCCATGAACCCTCTCTTACAATATTGGATTACAGACTCTCAGCCCAGGCTGCCTCCCAGGGTTGTTGTTGTGGAAAGATGGATAAGAGGAGAATGAAGAAAGGTGCTTGAGTTCTTTTTTTTTAAGGTGGTATATACATTTAATAAATAAAAAGACAAATAATGAATCCTGAAGGACCACCCAAATGGAGCCAAGGTTCCATTTGGATGCCAGGAAGCATTTCCTGACAATTAGGATCCTGAGGGTGTGGAATGGGCTTCCATGAAGGTGGTTGAGGCCCCATTGGTGAGGGTGTTCAAGGATAGGCTGGACATCCACATGGTGGGCATGTCGTGAGCGGAGCCGGCTGGTGCTGGGGGGTCAGACTAGATGGCCCGGGAGGCCCCTTCTGACTCGCTCTGTTTTCTTTGTTTCTATGTGGTTCTCCTTTTATAAAGTACTGTTGCAATGAAGCACCACAATTTGCAGACTTCCTCTTGTGCTTAGAAAGCCTGTGAATGCTTGCAGAACCCCATGTGTATAACTGGCAACACTTTTGTATGTCACATGCAGCACAAAGACTGAAAATCACATGTGTGGAAGAGGAATGCCGCTTTTGCCATGGCTGCCCAGGGTTTGATTCCTGGAACTCCGCAGGAAGCCTGACTCATGGCAGCGAGATCTTGGGTCAAAGTCCAGGGAATCCAACCAAATCCCCCAACAGAATCCTCACACATACCTAACTCAAGGGTTGCTTTGCAGTCTTCATTTCTCAAGTCCTGGGGAAGGGAAAACCCATGTACTGCCCATGGCCCTCGCACTTCAAAAAGGGATTTTGCAGAATTGGGAGAAATGCAGAACAAGGCAACCAGAATGTCCAAGGTGCTGGAGCAACTGTTCTAGGGGGAAAGTGACTAGAGATGGGATTGCTTGGCCTGGGGGAAAGCAAGCAAGGAGAGACTTGGCAGAGGTGTCCAAAGTGTGGGCAAAATTGCTGGGGAGAACTTTTTCTCCTTCTCCCATAATATTAGCACCCAAAGGGGTTCATTGTATGAAGCTGATGGGTGGGAGATGTGACTTTGTGTAGCATTTCACAAGATTTCCAGATGCCTTTAAAGGTGTATTGGGCAGATTCACGGAGGGGAATACAGGGTCTTATTTGTGGGATATTGCTGGTCGGATCCTGTACATAA
This sequence comes from Varanus komodoensis, assembly GCF_004798865.1. Taxonomy (NCBI): domain Eukaryota; kingdom Metazoa; phylum Chordata; class Lepidosauria; order Squamata; family Varanidae; genus Varanus; species Varanus komodoensis. Next base: position 2,013,269 of record NW_025336467.1, on the reverse strand, counting down.
GTTTGTGAGCAGACAGCTGGACAAGAGCTGCATCCGTTCCAGCATGACTCCGTTGCCAATTGTAGCACCCCAGAACACCCCAAAAGTAGTTGGCCAGAGGGAGGCCACATAGTAAAAACACCACAGTTACACTGTCCCAGAAGGGAGGGCGGATAAGAACAAGATGAACTTCATGCAACCTACAGCTGGAAACTGGTTGCAGCCACCATGAAAGTTGCAAATGTGCAGGGAGTAAGAACGCGGCAAGCCTGTGTGAACCTCGAGCAGATAAGAAACAGACCTGGGGAATGTCTGGTCCTTGAGAGAAGAAAGGACTCTTTCTCCAGCACGGGAGGGGTACATACATTGATGAATTGATGCATCAGAGGTGCATTAGGTGACCCAATTGCTTACCTAGGGTATAAAACGCATGTACCGGGGTGCAACTTTGGAGTCACTGCTTTGGGCTGAACATCCCCTTCTGTCTCCCTTCATTCTATAGTGCACTAGAATAAAGCTGGATTTGGCTCCAAGTCTCGTCTCAGGCTCCTTTTGGCTCGGGTCTGGGGTCTACCCGGGTTTGCCCCAGCTGTTGACTGGCTGAGTTCGGTAACAACTCTTTAATTTCCTGTTGCATTGCTGTATTAGACAATCAGCAGATACTTTTGATTATCAAACGGTGGCTTCTGTTTATTAAATATTAAGGTCTCCGGCTTGCTTCAGTGCTTAAAAAAGACACTTAGGATGAGAGGCTAGTGATACATAAATGCATTCACATTTAATTGCTCATTGAGTTGTAATCTTTGATCATCAGCAAGCATTCTTGTAGAGGGTCAATGATTGGCGCATAGAAGATGGGAGGCAAACTTGATCAAAGGCAAGAGCGATCCATTTTAAGGTACCCTTCAGGGCAATGACTGCAGTGCACTGAAGAACGTCTTGGCCACTGTTGTGTCTGGACAAAGCTGGCCAGTAAAGCTCTCACAATCGCAAAGCGCCCTCTCCACACAGCCACTGGGGTAGTGTCAAGGTGAAAGTTCACTGCACCCAGAGGACTGAATTTTGTGGTTCTTCCAACTGCAACTGGATAGCTCTGTGCTGGGCCTACATTCTTTTGTCAAGGGTGAATGTGCTTGAAAAAATAGTTTCTTACTCATATGATCTCACTTTTGGGAGTGGATGTATTCTGCACGTCAAAACAATCCCCCGGGTGTTTGTAGAGTTAGATGCACCCTTGGTTGCATAGCCAGAAGTGTGGCTTCTAGATCAGGAGAGGTATTGCTACCACTCTACGCGACTCTGGTGCGCCCGCAACTGGAGTATTGTGTTCAGTTTTGGGCCCCTCATTACAGGAAGGATATAGCCAGGTTGAAGTCAGAGTAGCACAGGGCCACAAGGCTGGTGGCCGGTTTGCAGGGGAAGCTGTATGAGGAGAGACGGAGGGAACTGGGTCTCTTCAGCCTGGAGAAGGGGAGACTCAGGGGGGATCTGTTGGCGACATGCAGGTATGTGAGGGGGAGTCACACAGAGGTGGGCAGAGACCTGTTCTCCCCTGCAGAGGAGGGCAGGACACAATCCAACGGAGCCAAGCTCAGGGAGCCAAGGTTCAATTTGGATGCCAGGAAGTACTTCCTGATAGTGAGGACCCTGAAGGTATGGAACAGGCTTCCATGGGAGGGGGTTGAGACCCCATTGCTGAGGGTGTTCAAAGATCCATCTGTTGCTGGGCATGCACATGGTGGGCATGTCATGAGCGGAGCCGGCTGGAGCTGGGGGTCAGACTAGATAACCCGGGAGACCCCTTCTGACTCTCTATGTTTCTATGCACACTGACCTAAGCTAGGCTGGTTCCTGGCCTTTTCTGTCCTCCCTTCCAGGACTGGCTGCATGTGATCAGGTACATGAACAGAGGTAGGTGCTAATGTGATCACCTCTAGAATATACAAATCCTTGTAATCCCCCAACTAGTTGGAACTCAGCTCGGCTCCAGACTGTGGAAGAGCTGAGCAAGCTGGTCCAGATCAAGGGGGCCACTTGGGCACCCCAGCAGCAGATGGGGCATAAGCAAATGTTCTTTGCTAAGCCGGGAGGTTGCAATAGAAATCCTCACTTGCATGTTCGTTGCATTTTGCTCGCAAAGGATTGCTTTTTCCCTGCTTGTGTCTCCCAAAGCCCTGCAGTGGCCAGATGTGTCACATTCTGCTACCCTTTACACGACTGGAGAAGGACGCAACCAAGAGGGTGTGTGGAAGGAGGACTCCTCAGTCCTAGAACTTGACATGAAATAGGTAGGTTACAGGATCTGCAATGCAGAACAAGCTATTGGATTTGACCTCTGCAAGTTGTGGTGGAGATTTTCAAAGGGAGTTTGACAGAGGTGCACAACTGGTGGCCTGCGGAGCCTGCCGTGGGGGCTTCTCCTCCATCGAGGGGCCCTGCCTAAGCCCACCACTCACCCTGGATGCTATCAGGGCTTCGTAAGGGAGCAGAGGAGGGGAAGGAGCAGCTTCTCCTGCCCTGCCTCTTCTCCCCAGTGGGAGAAAGTGTGGGACAGGTGAGGGTTCACCTCACTGCACTCAGGCCATCTCCAATGGGAGGGGATCTTGCTTCGCAAATCCCATTCTTGGGAAGGCACTGAAAGAACTTCCATGCGGCGTGGTCCAAGTGTCCCCAAGGGCGCACCCTTGCGCACGGGTGACATTCCTCCTCTAGAGGGCTGTGGAGGGTCACCCAGCCCTCAGTCCAGCACTGAATTAGATCGATGTGAGATACATCCGTGCTGTGGCAGCTACGCAGACCCTCCATGTTCAGGGGCAGTCTACCCAGGAACATCTGCCTGAGGAAGTAGGGTGTGGGCTTCCTTGGGGGCTTGCAGTTTGCCACAGCGGGCTGTCTGGCGCTGGCCTTCATCCACCGCGGCTTTGGGGCTCTTCCAAAGGGCTGCTGAGACCCACACTGAGTTGCCACCGAGCTCTTTGAGGCTTGCTCTGAATATACAAAAAGCACTGTAGCCTGAAGAGGCGCTCGATACATCTATTGATCCACCATTTCGCCTTGATCGGCTTTGCCAGCGTGAGCTCCTGCCGCAGTGCTGAGTCGCACAAGCAGCCGGGGAGGAGAGGGGGCCCCGTGGGTGGGGTGGGGTTGGTGGGGAGGAAACTGGGCTGCCTCCCCGCCGAGTTGCGCAGAGTTGCACTCATCCTGCAGGGCTGCAGCTAGAAGTGAGCAAGCCCAGGGCCACGTTTGATGTTGGACCAGATCAGGAGGCCAGCGGTTCCTCAGGAAAAGGGGTGAGAAGGCCGACAACCCCGAGGGCCCACCCAGGCAGAGGTGATCAGAGAAAGCCCTGCCTTGCTCGTCCCCCACAGCCAGGTCCCTCCCTGCCTCCTGGCTGTGCGCGAGTAGGAATCAAAGGCATCGTCTTTGCTTACAGCCTCCCGCCTCTCACCTTAGAGGGCCATGCCATGCAAGGTAGGGATGCTGAGCTCAGTTCAAGGCAGTGGGAGCAAGGAGGCAGGTCGGAGCCAACCGGTGCTGAGCAGAATTGTGGATCTGGAGAGTGGCCGGATCCTCAGACGGAAGACCCACAGCTGAATCTGGGGCTTATATGGGAGGCAGTGCAGTGCGGTGTGTAGGGTCTCTTTTGGTGTACATAATATCTAGAAAGGTAGCCTCAAGTGTTTCACTTTTAGGAGTTACTGCAATGTGCCCGTTCTTCCCCCTCCATCTCCCCAGAACTGCCTGGCAGAAGGCCAGCGTAGCAGCTAGTGGGATCCAGCAGAACCGGGTTCTGGACCCCCCTCAGCCATGGAGCCTTTGGGCCAGCCCCTCTCTCTCAGTTCGACCAACCTCGGGGTAGTTGTGGGGATAAAACAGAGAGGAGGAGGAGGAGGAGGAGGAGGAGGAGGAGGAGGAGGAGGAGGATGCAAACCACCCCAAGTTCCTTGAAAGGAAAAAAGGTGGGATATAAATTATAATGATCTGGATAGTCCGTGTGCTTACATTCTTCTGAGCCAGCCTGGTCTGAGAAGCTGCAGAACAAAAGTGAGGATTTCTTAGCAATATTTTATACTGCTTCAAGTGTGAGGGAAACAGGCAGAGGCATTTCCCCTCTTTGGGGCAAGGGAAAAATGCCCAAAAGCTTGTTCACTACCCCCACTGGCCGTCTTCCCCCAGTGCTCTGTTGAGAGGAGCAATTCAGAAGATTTAAAAAAGGATGTGACCATCGCTTGACTAAGACGGCATAAATCAGAAGCCAACCAGAGATGGATGCAATGGGAAATTTGGGGGCGCTTACCTTACGCCTTGGGGTGCTGAAGAGGACAAGAGGGTCTTGGTGACCATCTGTGACATGCTGGTGTCATGGAAGCCTTTGGGGACCAGAAGCTAAAAGAAGAACCTTATTGTCTGTCCCAAACAAGGGCAACCATGGGAAACAGTGAATTGCCCCCAGCTATGGATAGGCCCTTTGAGGGAGAAATAAAACAATGTGGATATCCCATAAAATGTGACTCATAAACTAGGAAGCCCTGATCCTTCCTCCTCCTCCTCCTCATCATCATGAGAAGGAGGAGGAGAAGGATAGAAAACTAGCTGTTCTGCACATCAGTAACATAAGTGCCAAAAGCTGTGATGCAAATAAACTGAAGGATTAATTCATTCAATTCATAGTCTGCAAGCAGGTATAGAAAAGGCGAGACCTGTGGGGACAAACACACCTTTGGACCCCTTTCATGCCACCTGCCACTTTAGAAAGAACACATCTTTTTACTGATAGCTGGAAGAGCAATGGAACCACCTTCCGATGGTGCTGTTCTTTAGTACATGGGCTCTGCCCTGCATCCAGCCTTTTGGGCAAGTTGGTTGTCCTTCACCATGCCTCCCATGGCAGCCATTTTGTGTTGGTGCCCAGGACAACTTTACAGAAAACCATGCCCCAAGGGTTCCTGCTCTTGTCATAAAGGAATCAAGTGTGAACGCCACCCTTGGTTGCACAGCCAGAAGTGTGGTTTCTAGATCAAGAGAGGTGTTACTTCCACTCTACACGACTCTGGTGAGCCCGCAACTGGAGTATTGTGCTCAGTTTTGGGCCCCTCGTTACAGAAAGGATATAGCCAGGTTGGAGTCAGTGCAGCGAAGGGCCACAAGGTTGGTGGCCGGTTTGCAGGGGAAGCCGTATGAGGCGAGACGGAGGGAACTGGGTCTCTTCAGCCTGGAGGAGAGGAGACTCCGAGGGGATATGTTGGTGACATACAGGTATGTGAGGGGGTGTCACACGGAGGTGGGCAGAGACCTGTTCTCCCCTGCAGAGGAAGGCAGGACACGCTCCAATGGAGCAAAGCTCAGGGAACCCAGGTTCCATTTGGATGCCAGGAAGCACTTCCTGACAGTCAGGACCCCCAAAGTGTAGAATGGGCTCCCACGGGAGGTGGTTGAGGCCCCAGCAGTGAGGGTGTTCAAGGACAGGCTGGACGGGCACATGGTGGTCATGTCATGAGTGGAGCCGGCTGGAGCCGGGGGTCAGACTAGATGACCTGTGAGACCTCTTCTGACTTGCACTGTTTCCCTGTTTCTAAGTGCAGTTAAGCTAGTTGGATCTAGTCTTAGGTGCATTTCAATAAGCTTGGCTTCCGGCCTTCCTGTTTTTGGGGTGCCAGAACATACCTCACTGCATTCAGCAGCATCCATGTAGCCTTTGATGGGGATTGCATGGAGAGGCAGCTCTGCTTCTTCCAACTCGCTTGCCTGTAATTAAATCTGCATCGAACTCTGTTGAACATTGATACTGCCATTGTACCATGGCACCCCCCCCCAAAAACCCTCCCCCAGTCATTTAATTTTTGGAAAATCAGGAATAACTTTTGCACAGCTTTCTGCAAGAAAGATGACCGTGTGCATCTCTTTCCTTCCTTCCGCAAGAAAGATGACCGTGTGCATCTCTTTCCTTCCTTCCGCAAGAAAGATGACCGTGTGCATCTCATTCTTAGGCATGTGGGATGAGGTGAATGGACTGGATGGCAGATTTCTGGCCATGTTTGGGGCAGGGGGTCACCAGGAGGCAACAGAGAAGCCAAATGGAGATGGCAGAGGGAAAGGTCAAAGAGTTAATTTCCACTGTGTGCAGCCGTCTCTTACACCACTGATTAATAATTGAACACGATCCGTTTCTTTTTCATCTTGGCATAAATTAAACGGCAAAGAAACATTAAAGGTGTTGCCTGCGTTTCCCTGCGGAGAGACGCACAGGTGGAGAGAAACAGGAGGACAGGGAATGATCCCAAAAGTCCACCTTGGATTAGGGTTACAGCTGGTTGATGGCATTTCCTCCTGCAATGGAGTCTCATGAGGATGCCCGCAAGCCAAACTGCTCCACAGATTTGCTGTGCCTAGGTGAAGCGTAACCTAGGGCTGCTGCAAAGGTGAAGCAAATCCTAAAAACAAATTCATGGAGCTAAGGCAGAGATAAGAAGCCAAGAAAGGGGGTGCAGATGCAGGATCTGGGGCAGAGCTGAAGTCCAGCCATGGTGGGGAGCCCACTGCATGAACAACCCAAGAAGCTGAAGCTTAGCAGGAGTCCAGGGGTCAGCAGCAAGCGGAGTCCATCTGCAGAAGCAGCAGGCTCTGGAAAGCAAGGCACTAGACCGGAGACTAAAATGCAGTTTTGCTCCCTTAGCCAACCTATTTCCCCTGAGCTAGATGGACAGATTAAGCCGCCAGTGTAACTTTCCAGTCAATAACTGACTTTCGAAAAGGCCTTTCCTTCTCCCCCTCTTTCAAAATCCAGCTCTGGGAAAGACATCAGGTCTTCAGCCCCTTTTATGGCTGTGTTTGCCCACATCCTCTGGACCATCTTGTGTGTGCAGCAGAGATGCTGGGGGGGGGGGGGAGGATTCTGATGCAGGGAACAGCCAGATCAATTAATCAATCATAATCGAGATTACAGGGTGTAATCATAATTAATTTTCAAGATCTGATTGATCATGTCATGGGTTTTTCATGTTTGCAGGGGCTGGGATGATTAAGTGGAAGCTCTGGACAGAACTCGCCCTTCGCTGGCCGGCCCATCCCTTCTCCTTTGTTAGCATAGGAGGAAGAAAGTCACACCAGATCTTCTGCATGGCAAATTAGATTTTCCTCATCCCTTTTTCCTGGTACCTTGTGTCTTTTCAGGTGGTCTTGTTTTGCAGATTGCATGGAAGCCATTCCTTTGCTGTAAGGAAGGACAGAATATTTTAGATTATTGAACAGAGAATGGCATTTGAATGCTCATCTCCCACCTTGCCCACCAGAATGAGGGGCCCCCAAATCCAAAGTCCCTTTGAACTTGCCCTGCTTGAAGGGGTGGCAGCCAGGCTGGGAGAATTATCCTGAATTGTCGTGGGCTTTTCAGCCATCTAACCTCACTGGAGCACACAAAGAACTGTTGTCTCAGCAACCTATAGAGGCCTTCTGCAAGCCAGCAGGTCCGGACCAATCTTAACTCTGCTCTCTGATCCGTATAGAATCATTGTCTGATTCTGCAACTGGCCACTTCAAAGTATTCAGGAGCCTCCATTGCAAAGGAAAAATGCACAGGGTGCTGGGAGCCATCCTAAGCAACATGTCCAAATGGGGCTTTACAGGAGTGGCTGTAGAGCCGACAGGACTAGAAAATGCACATATTAGGATATGTTCATTTATTTACACATGCCCTAAAGTTTCTCTCCAAATATGAGATGGGTGGACTCCATAGAGGAACCCATGGCCTTGAATTCACAGAAACTGAGCAGGGTGGTCAAGAGGGGACATTATGGAAGGCTTTCATAGGGCTGCTGTGAGTCAGTGAGAACTTGACAGCAATAACAGCCACAAAGTCACTCTGTGAATGTCTCTAAAGAACCTTGTCTCTTCAGGTCACCTGATGTGCAAAGAGGCATGTATGGACAGAGGTGAGGAGGGCTTGGCTCGGCTTTACTTTGTAAAGAAACAGTCAAGGGTGATCAGCAGGGGCTGAAGCCCAAGAGCCATGGGGATCCAATGCAGCAGTGCTCAGTGGGGCTCCTGTATCTTTAGGTAGCAAGTTCCTGTTGACTGCATGGTGACAGGGCAGAAGGTCTCCTCGACACTTGGGGTTCCAAGTCCAGTGTGTTGCCCCCCTGCACCACCAAGATGGACCAGTTGGAATTGGGTTAGTCTTACCTGGGAGAGGGAAGGTTGTGTTTCCAAAGACCTCCTTCCAAGCATTAAAACAAGATGTCTTTTCCTACGGTCATTACCATTGATGTTAATGCTCATAATGAACAACAATAATTGAACAGAACAGAACAAAAGTACCCTACCATCCAGCCCCTAAGGAACGGCTATTTCCATTCTAGATGGTCAGTATAAGAACGTGGTTGTTGTTGTTGTGATGTGCCATCAAGGAATCTCCAGCTCAGTGCAACCCTATGAATGAAAGCCCTCCCAGATCTTTGTCCATCAGGGGCCCCACTCAGCTCCCCCCAAGTCCAAGTCTGTGGCTTCCTTTATGAAGTTAATCCATCTCATATTTATGAATAATCCATCTGATTTATCTGATGTTTATTTATCGTTCTATACAGTACTATTGTTTAATTGTTACTGGATGTTATTAGATGTTTTAAATTGTTCTTTTAAATTGTTGTAAGCCATCCTGAGATATTTGCATAAAGGATGGTATACAAAAGTTTATTATTATTATTATTAAATTATAATAATATTTGCTCTTCCTTTTTTGCCTTTGACTTTTCCTAGCATGATTGTATCTTACAGGGAGCTTTTCCTTCTCATGATATGAGTACCAAAGTTACTGGTCAGCAAAAGGCTCTTACAAAAACTCCTTTTGAATGTGAAATCTGTCCTTTTCTCCTCTGTCCTCCCCTCTCTTTTTCTTTTGCATCAAACTGCACGCCTGCATTCTTGATCTTACATTTTTGTCTGAAGAGGATACTGAAAATGTTTTCAACAAACAAATAAAGAAAGAATAGGATCCTACCAATTCCTGCTTCTTTCCATAGCATTTTGACTTCTACCCCCCCGCCCCCGCCCTCCGCCCCTGCATTGCAGCTGAAGACTTCACAAAAAATCTGTTTGTGTTTGTGGGGAACAATGTTATTTTTGCTGTTCAGAATTGCTAAAAGAAACAGTGGGAAAGAGGGGGAAGTTCTTGCTTTTTAAACACAAGCCCATATGCCTGTCACTTTAAAAATGGGTTTTCCCCAGCCACTCCCTCCACCATGAGGCACGGCACCTACCAAGTGAGGGGGAATTCAACCATCTATAATGGCACTTAATGGATATCTTACTTAAATGGATGCTATCTCTTTAATAGAAGGAGGGGGAGAATATTGGTGCCCGTACCCCATGGGGAATGCATTCGTACTGTGGTATTGATTTGATTGTTATTTCCTCCCCTTTGCCTGAAGCTCATGGCCCCTTGAGTAATAAAGATTAAAACTGCGGAGGATTCTGATATGAATTTAAAATGGAGAAAGAAAAAGAGGAGAGCATCATTAAACAAAATCTCACAAAACAGATGCACTGGTGCCTGTCCCTTCCCCATGCCTTCCTTGTGTTCCAGACAATAACTCTGATCCTAACCTGGTTATTTTAAAAATCCATAGAGACGTGTTGGATCAAATTAGTGCACAGTGGTTGCAATGCTGCACCAAGGAGGGCATTTTTCCAGGTGAACGAGGGCAAGTGAGGGTCTTTTTCACTAACGAGTCAGTTAGTAATCTGTTGCTATTATGGAGCATGAAATACAGTTGTGGTGTCTTTGCAGCTTGTGGAGTTGAAGAAATTTTGCCCAGGTTTAGCCAGGGCTTCCCACATGACTAAGACATCTTAGCTGATTCATTATGTGAGTTTGGTTTTGGTTTTGGTTTAGGTTTTGGTTTTTTAAAATTTAATAGGCATATATTTCCACGTGCGAAAAAGTCATTGTTCCAAGGAAAACAGCATGCTTTGTTTCTTGATAAGATGCACAAGAAAAAAGTCATCTTTTAAGAGGGTGGTGCCTGTCAACGCATTCCCCGTTCTCATTCACTCGGTGGAAATTCTGCCTTTTATACTAGTAGATGCATTCAGAAGTAATTTAAACCAGGCTCAATAACACTCTGCTCCATTAGGGATAAACTCTTTGGGTCCATCAAAGTGTTTTTCAATGGCCTGAACAGGAATCCGTCCCTGTTTCTGAATGAGTATGTGTATGAGTATGTGTTCTGAACCTGGATGCAGGCAGGCAAGAACAGGGACTCATACAGAGACAGGGTAATTTGTCACCAGCTCTGCACTGTGAGGGACTCTGCAGTCCAGCCCCATGTGAAGCAGCACTGGGGAGAATTATGGATCCTCGGAAGAAGGAAGACAGCACAAACTTTCACCAAGGAAGCCACCTTTGACTTTTGCTCAGCTGTCAATTTCAGAGTGTGGACTTCATCCAACCAGTCCCACTGACACGCTCCTACAAGACTTAAGAAACGCAGAGAGCTGTTTGGCTCCACATCCACAGTCCAGTTCTTACCGTGTTCAGCTCTGCTAGGAGCTGAACTGCGGCAGCGTGAATGGGCAAAGCTTCCTGGCCCGTCTAGGATAAGGGAAGGCACCTGAAATACTGAGCTTTCCAGAGATGGCTAGCCAGAATGCACTGTTTTGGGGACCCCCCCCCCCGCTGCTCCCGGGGGGAGTGCCGAGCTCAGGGGCAAGGGGAGCCTGGGAGGGCGCCAGGTGGCCTCGGCGTCCCCCCCTCCCCGTGCCACAAAGTGCTGGAGCCGCATTGTTGCGAGGCCCGGCTGCATGACGCCGCCGCTCTTGCGGCAAAGCCCACAAAGAGACGCGTGGCCCTTAAAAGCCTCGAACGGCACGTAACATCATGCGCCGTCTGTTTTCCGAGTTTCCTTCCTACTGCTCCGGATTGCCCTTTCTCTCTCTTCAGCCATTAAAAAGCGAAAATGAAAAGAAGGGAGAGGGAGGAGAGGGGAAAAACAAAAAGGAGTTGGTGTTTGACTGCGAGGCTATCACTTAAGCCCTTGTTCCTGCTTACTGGGGGCTGATTAAACCTCATTCAATGCCCATAGCAAGCAAGATCAATAGGTGCTCCGAGCAGCGGCTGCCTTTGGAAAAATCCATCTCTCTTTCTCTCCCCTCGCTTCTCCCAGCTGGGTTGCTAGGCAACGGGGCTCTTGCAGGTAGCCATTGGTCAGCAGCCGTGGACCGGTCTCCAATGTCCCTTCCGTGGCCACTTGGTCAGTTTGGGCTGCAGCCTGTCCTCCAGGCTGGCTCCGGGGGGGGGGGGGGGGGGGGAGAACGCGAGAGAGCGAAGGAAATCGATAGCCACTCACATTTAACCTTTCTTCGTCTCCTCTCTGAAAAGAGGAAAAAAAAACTTCTAGAAAACTATATTGACCCATCCCTTATCACTGCAGAGCACTGTGGCCGCACCAGCTTGCGATTTCTCGTCCGTGGTAAACAGAACTTTCATCTGTGTCTTTGCTTCTTTAAGGTAGCTTAAACACAGGTGCAATTCCTGAGGACTATATCCTTTAAACTTGCTTTTTTGGATTCCTAGTTCGGGCAAGGCCAAGCCAAGCATGGGTAAAACTTGTATGGCCAGTGAATATTCCTTCTTTCACTCTTCTTCTGTTTCTGTCTTTTATTCCTTCCACCATCATTCATAGTCATCTTCCCTTTTCTCCAATATTCTTTCCCCATCTTGTATTTCCTTCCTTTGATTTTAGTTTGATGTATATGCATGATCATTTAAAAACTCTACAAAAGACAGTATACAAGAACGAACAGTTGCACTGAAGCAAACAAGGAACTGAAAAGCAGAGTTCAAACACAGTCATTCAATCAATGGCTAAACATGAATCAAGAAAAAAAGACCAAAAGGAAAAAGGAAATCTATCATTACAATAGACAGGAACCAGTGTAAGAATTTCTCTTCTAATATGCACTGTTCTATAATATTTTACCACAGTGGATCTTCCTATTTGATAAACTGCAGTTTTGATTTCATTCCCAAAATAGTTTGCAAAATAGCAATTACTTAGAAGGAATTCAGTGGACTTACACACAGGTAAGTCTCAAATTGTAGCTTTCATTCTATTATTCAGTGGTGACAGACAGATGCTTATTTTATCGATCAACCCTGATTAGATCATTAATTTTAAACAACCTGATTTTTAAATTAATATAAACAAATAGCCCCTAATTTATATCTTGTTCCAAAAGAGAGGCTTTAAACTCATATTAAAAGTTAAGAGAAATTCTGTTAAAAACTTGCTTCTTTAGGAAGTAGTTTAGCTGAGGGAAAATTCCACTTTCTGGAATCTGAAGTATTTCTAAGCCTGGCACAAAGGCCTTCTTTCTATAAGCAGAATAGACCAGTCCAAAAGGGCTCCTTGCATTCACTGGAAGGATATCAGTTAATTACCAGACCATCCATGATTGCGAGGCATTAAAAGAAACACCAGACTGAGGCTGATTCCAGTATTTTGCAGGTTCTTGTGTCGAAACCCTCTGGCGAACTCCATTGACTGGGAATATGAAGGGGACCAAGTAAACAGTTTACTCTTGGGGCACACCTGATCTTGCACCCTTGAGGCAAAGTGGAAATAGAATCCCTATTAGGACAATAAGCCCCCCACTGGACTTGCACCTTGACAAGTTCCCAAGCAGTCCTGGCTTCTAGAATATCCATTTGGAGCTTCTTTCATCTTGATGCTTCAAGGAAACTTCTCTGGGAGAGTTCTCTTTCAGCCAGAACTGGGTGGTGGGCAGTCCATCCCTTTCTGGGGAAGCATCTGTTGGTTAATTCATTATCGATACCCCATGTTCCCTCTCATACATCCAAGACAGCACGCATTATTTCTTCCCTCCCTCATTTTAAGCACACGCCAACCCTGGTTGTCCTGGGCCAGAAATACTGGAATGTCACTGAGTGAGCGTCCCATTTTTGCTGGGCTTTGACTCTGGATGGCTCTGGTCTCAGTCTGATGCTATAAGTGCCACACCACTGCCATGCTCTTTGGGCCACCCAAGTTTTCTGCCACCTTTCTGACCCTGGAGACCAGGGTCTCAGGTTTATAGCCAACTCCTGCAAAATGAAGGTTCACCTGCGTGATGGTGGAACTGAGGCTGTGCTAAGCGGCACATCACTCTGACATAAATAATGTTTGTGCCAGGTACTGCTAGAACCCACGATGCCAAAAGAATGTCTTGAGAAGACCATTAACTGCTCTCTTTTCCCCCTCGCGGTTGTTTGTTTTCACTTAGGGCTACATCATCGATGTCTCTGCTCAATATTTGACGGGCAATCCACTGACCCTGTCAGCTACTGAGGTCTTATAACATCTCAGCCAGACATCTCTGTGTTCTTAAACCTCAGCATAAATCTTTCTTTCTGATCCCCAAGTCTCAGCTCTCAAACTCCTGCTAATGAGAAAGATTGTGTCCCACCCTCTCATCCAAGTCCCTTCCAAGCTGGGAAATCGGCAGCAGGAGCATCTGACTAGGTGGCCGCCCAACCTCGGCTTAAAAACTTGCCATGAAGATTGCTCATGACCTATCAAAGCTGGCCATCCATTTTGTGAACACCTGGCACCCTTAGGAGATGCTTCCTCACATTCACTCAAGACCCCTTTGGCATTTGAACCTGCTTGCTCAGGTCCTACCCACTTTAAAAACTCAAAACTGGAGTTTGTCCAATGCAGCTCATGGGTGTTTATTTTCCTCCAAAATTGTGGATTTGTATTCACTTTATTTCCATACCTCGCAATAACCAAAGCTGTCTAGGCAGAGCACAACGCATTATCACAAAAGGTAGGACTAAACTGGGACCTATGGATCCTGGGAGGTGTTAAGTGCATTTTTCAAGTGTAGCAGAATTTCCGTCCTGACGTAAGGCGCTTCTCTGATCCTAGAGTGGATGGGATGGAAATACCCAAAAACTCATCCACGTTGTGTGTTGGAGAGGCAAGAATGCTGGTGATGTAACTTCACAAGCTGCAGAAGTGCAGAAGACTGGGGGTACACTTCTTCCCCTCATCTGAACCATCTCCACAGCATTCAAGAATTAGATTATAAATAGTTCTTTCTTTCCTAGAAAGAATTTCAGCATGTTTACTATGCTGTTACTTTTGGCCCACTTCTATTGCTATTTGGTGGAAAAGCTCTCCACAGTATGAGAGAGCACCACAAAGGTCAAAGTAACTTGTTTCCAACCTACATCTAACAATTTTAGTCATCTGCCGTGGGTGAAGAGAGCGAACAGGGGCAATATTCAGACTTCTGAGTGGGCATGAGGGTTTAAAAAGGAAGCAGGTGTGCAGGTGTGCAGGCATACAAGCGGGGTGCAAAGAAGGGAGTGTGGAATTCAACATCTCACTTTTTCAGGTGGTTCTTAGCTTTTCTGCCTCCCCAGAAACCTATTTGGCCCCATCGTCTGGCAGATTAATCCTGCTCATGCGCAAAAGCCTGCATTAGGGAGTATTTTTGATGGCCCCCTGATAAAATCTGGGGAGAAGGGGGTACTTCTGAGGCTGCTGAAACAGATCCAGACTTGCATTGCTGAGGGTCAGCCAACTTTTTTCTCTCTCTGCTTGATTTCCACTGGACATCCATGGCAAGCCAGAGAGAAAGTCAATAGAAACAAAGGAAGGTTATTAATTTTTCAGAAAAGAAAATGCATTATACATTTTCAGGAGAAATATTGATAAAGGCACTCAATGGCTGCCTTTCTCTACAGCTCTGCTCCCCACACCTCCTTTTCTCCTTCTTGGTTCTGCTCACCAAAAGATTTCATTTGAAATTGGAAAAGGTTTAACAATTGTGTCTCTGCTGTTTGACGGCTTTAAAAAAAATAAGCTCCTACGACCAAAGTGCAGAGGAATATTTTCTGCCTTCCCTGCCCCCACCTCAAAAACAAACAAACCCTTTCCATTCTCCATGACTGGGAAGGAAAGTGTGTTGCATGGAGCTACATCAATTGACAAATTCAGCTCTGAACTAGGAAAAGCTGAATTCTGCAGTCAGAACCAAGTGGTGCAAGTCAGGGGCTTCAGTGCAATTTCTCATATTTTGCAGTGGCCACGATTTTTTTTTCTTGACATACTAATGTGCCTAGGATCTCATCCTCCCTGTTCTCATTTCTGAAATGATGCACTAGGGCATGTTTATGGTTTTATTTTACATATGAAATTTCACGGAACTCTGTGTTGTGGGCATACCATGTACAGCTTCTTCATTCATCTCTTTTGACCTCTGTATGCATACTACCCTGTTTCCCCGAAAATAAGACCTAACCGGAAAATAAGCCCTAGCACGATTTTTCAGGATGCTCGTAACATAAGCCCTACCCCCAAAATAAGTCCCAGTTAAGATCTTCAGTCAGATGGACACACTTAGTACATTCATTGCAATGCAACTGGGAGTTTGGAGAATTATGATGTTCCTGAAGAAGAAAGCACAACTAAATTTGAATAAATGTAGATTTTTGTACATGAATAAATGTAGGTTTTTGTACATGAAAAAATCAGATATCACCTGAAAATAAGCCCTAGAGCATCTTCTGGAGCAAAAATTAATGCAATACCCAGTCTTATTTTCAGGGAAACACGGTAATAAGAGCCTAAAAATGGCAAATCTTCATGCAACGTATTTTTAAACATCTGCATTGGGAGTTCATCTTTCAGGCAGTGCTTCTGCACTGCACACTGGTATTGTAGAGGGGCGAAGCAAGATGCAAGCAGACTGAATGCTGTGGAAAACCTGGCATGCTCCAATTTAGGGATTGATTTTAGACCTTTGCTTACTTAACCTAGACTGAGTGAGGAGTGGAATAAGGCACAGAGCAAAACCTGAAGCAGCCAAAGCTTTACTGCTTACCTGGACCCCGAGATCATCATCCGAGGTCCTTCTCCGAGCGCTCCCACTTAAAGAGGGTGGCAACTAGGGGAAGGGTCTTTTCAGCTGCAACACCCCGATTGTAGAATTGGCTCCCCAATAGTTAAATGATTTTAATTCTTTTAAAACCAGTTTTAACTCTGTGTTTATGCTGCATTTATTGGGCTAGCTTGAGCACAGTTGCTGTGGGTTTTTTTAAGTGTATATCCCACTTTAACATTATTGATTTTGTGATTTTATTTTGTGCTGTTGGGTTTTCGACTCTGAACCACCCAGAGAGCTGCTCTGGGCTTATGGGCAGTGTAGAAATCAAATAAATAAATAATACTGACTGTGCTGCACGAGATTGCCATTATCTCCCACCGGTGATAGGGCTGGAGATCACCAGCCAATACCCCTGGGGGTTCCCCGGTTGGGAGAGGTTACCTGAAAAGGAATGAAGCCAGGCAAAGATGGAAGTGTCTCACTGCAATTACTCAAAATCCTAGCCAGGCAGTCCTTGTCTTACAATATCATTGCAACGACACGGAATCCTAGCTGCTTCTTCTGAATCTGCACATGGCCATTTGGTTTGGATAAGAAATGTACAGAACATGCCCAGTTCTCCACAGTCAGGACTAAAAGGCCTTTGAAAAGGTCAAGAAGCAGAAAGAGAAGGGGACAGATTTTTCCTTCTCTTTCCCATAGCCCTTTCTAGCCCAGGCCCATATGATATTGTGTGAATCCAGGCAAGGCAGAAGCTGTCGAGCAGGTCTTGTAAGCCCTCGCCTGTTGACAAGACCATTCTAATCCTATTGAAGCCCTAAGTGAAAGATGGATCTTCTCTCTCAATCGCACACTGTAGCAAGCATTGATTTCTCTATCCCTTTTTTCTCTTCTTTCCCCTCCCAGACAGATTTCAAAGGCAACCTTTCCTAAAAGCAATAGGTGTGTTATTTTCCTCCATATCCGTCACAGCAGCAGTTAAGGGAATCCCTGCTCTGACTCGGCTGGGGACCACCAGAGGCAAAAGGAGAACAGTTTGCCCTGGAATATTCTAATCACACAACCAGGCAAGGAGGAAGAGGACATGAATTCCCATTCTGACACCCAGAGAACCTACTGAATTTATGAATAATTATTTAAGCCGGGAAAATTCCACTGGTCTACAGCAGGGCGGTAAGGCTGCTGATGAAGACTGCCCAGTACGAACATATAACACCTGTCTCTACCATCTTCTCTGGCCACCAGTTGAAACCTGGGCCCAATTCAAAGTGTTCATGTTAGTATTTGAGATCCTGAATGGCTTGGGGCCAGGTTACTTCAAGGAGCACCTCTTCCCACATGTGCCCACCTGGACTGGAGATCCTTCTCAGGGATCCCCCTCTGAAGGAATCAAGGAGGGAGGGGCACAAGGAGAAGGGCCTTCTTGGGAGTGGCACCCCAACTCTGGAATCACCTCCCCAAAGAGATTCACCAGGCACCTTCTCTTTATTCTCTTTGATGCCAGTGTGTTGTAGTGGTTAAGAGCGGGGGACTGGGACTCAGAGGATCTGGGTTCTAGCCCCCACTCGGCCATGGAGCCAACTGGGTGCCTTTGGGCCAGTCACAGCCTCTCAGCCCAGCCTACCTCACAGGGTTGTTGTTGTGCAGATAAGATGGAGGAGGAGAATGATGTAAGCTGCCTTGAGCCCTTTGTAGGAAAAACGCAGGGTATAAATCGAAAAATAAATAAATAAATGCCAGGCAAAAAAGCTTTTTATTTACCAGATCTTTTAACTTTTAAGATAATTTAAAGGATTTGTAAGGCACTTTTGCATTTTCTTACATCCTGGTGCTATTGCACCTTTGATTGTGTCTTTTATTAGTTTGCAGTGCTTTTTGTGTTTGACTGCAATGATTTTATTGTTGCCATGTTTATGATTAGAATATTATTTATTTCTCTTGTTGTGCATATTATATGTTGTTGTTATATGTTGAAACCTGCCCAGAGAGCCATTTTGGCTAAAGGCGGTGGAAAGGGGAGGAATAGAAATCTAATAAATAAATGTGTTATAATCCTCTCACTGCATCGCTCAGAGATGGAGCGATCAAAGTAGATGAAGAATCAGCAGAACCCCAATCAGAACAGTCTAGAACCATAAGTGACTTATGGAGGTTATTTGAATAACTGGTTTTTCCTTCTCCTGTGGTGGGTCAAAGTGATTTCTCTTCAAGCAGGGCTGACGGGAAGGAAGGAAGGAAGGAAGGAAGGAAGGAAGGAAGGAAGGAAGGAAGACCCTCTTTGAAGGGTCTTTGGCTGCTGGAGGGAGGGAAGGATATAAGCATATCTGCCAAAGAGGTGGGCAGAAGCACCCCCTTTGGTGGAAAGCTGTGATCAAGCAGAGAAATGGCAAGAAACTTCTGCAAATGGATGACCAGTTCTTTCCTTCTGCAGTCCCCTCACCTCTCCTTCCCTGCTCTGAAAAAAAGCGGCAGAGAGAGATTGTAAGCTCCTTGGGGCAGGACCAAGTTATGCTATGCCAGGAGCCACCCTGTGCTAAACCAGGGATGCAAACCACGTGGGCTTCATCCAGTCCTTTTAGGGTGCCAATCTGCGCCAGAAAGCTGCACTCCCTTTGCCTGGGAGCACCCCTTTCCCCAGCCACAAATGGGTGATCTCCTGTCCTCTGTGGATTTCCCCCCTATTCTGAAAGGTCAAAACGCTTCTTTTAACCCGTAATTACTGGCAAGAAGAGATTGGAAGTGAAATACACTGGCATGGCTCCCCCCTTGAGTTCTGCTCACCTGCTGTTACAAGTCAGAGACAGAAGCCAGAGCTTCTCTGAAATGGCGTTTAGCTCTCAAAGTGAAAACACCACTACTATTTAAAAGACTATGTCCAAATCTCCCTGCAGGGGAAATCGAAGGAAGCATTTTGCATTTTACTTTATTTCATATATTATATCTGACAGCGAAGTGTGAATAAGTATAAAAGGACTTCAAAATGTATTCAGTGGGCGGGCGGGATAGCAAACTTCAACTGCAGAGCTCACTATCACATGACAGAAGGGCTAATAGTTTTGGTGCCTTTTAAAATTAATATCATCATCATGATGATGAAGCGTTGCGTGCCTTCACTGAAGACAATAGTTTATTAGCTGACAGAATGTGCATCATTCCGAGACATTCAAAGGCCTGAGTTGCAAAGGACTAAGGAACAGGGAGAGCCAGTTTACTTATTTTCTCTTTGCTTCCCAGATGCATCAGTGGAATAACAAATTCAATAATAAACACATGCATTATTTTAATTAAATTGATGTATGTATTGAGAATAATGTGTAGAGTGAAACAGAAGTGAATAGACGTAGAGTTGGATGGGGCCGCTAAGGTCATCAGACTGAATCCCCTGCACTGCTTCTGCATGCGGTCTCCCATCCGGCTGCCAGCCCACACCTTTGCAGCTTAGCAAAGGTGACTCACCATGCTAGTCAAGATACTTGGCTATGCAGGCAGGAAATTTGGTCTCTGATCCAGCAGGGCAGCTTCTTGTGCCACATCTGTCTCTAGTCATCCTCATAAGGGCTAACTGCGGAGCCCCCATGGGCAAGAGCAGTGCACCTGTGAATAACAGGTGTCATGAACAACAGACATGTCTTGCTCTGGAGGCTTTCTGGGGGGTGAGGGAGAGTCTGGATTCAGGTGCTGGGCTGCACACACAAGGTGATCTGAAGCTCTTGTAGCTCGGGGGATGAATTTGATTTTGGGGGAGATCCAGGGGTAGTTGGAGCTGAGGGCAATGCTGTGGAGCCTAGTAAAGCTTTTTCAAAAGGAGGGAGATCTGAGGAACATGAACACGTGTGGTTCAACTCCAGCTGAGCTTCTGCATCCTGAGATAGACCTTTGATCCAGTTTTGCAGAGCATTTCCAGGGTTCCCAAGGGACCACGTCTCCCCATCCAGTTCCACCCTAGAGGACTGCTCCTACTTTCATGGCCACCTGACAGAGGGTACCCGCACACATCCTTCTCTCTCCAGAATGACCAGATACTGACAGACTTGTCTCTGTCCCTGTGTCAATCCCACTGCCGGCATCATTAAAGCCGCCAGAGGATCTTAATTTAACATGTTTGCTAACAGATTATTTAATTAGTTTTCAATACTAAGAAAAAGATGGACCAAGAAGATTTATGAAAGAATGGGAGAGAGAGAGAGAGAGAGCAAGAGACTGCGGCAAGAATCTGGGTGTGAGGAACTCTAAGCAAGGTCCAGCTTTTCCAAACTGGATGCTCTCTGAATGTGATGGACTACAATGCCCATCATCTTTTGTTGGCATTGGCAGTGTTGACAAGGGATGGTAGCAGCTCTCCAACACATTCACAGGGAAACAGATTTAGGAAATCTACCATGGAGTGCCCTGTCCTTAAGACCTATAGAAAAATGGGGGTCCAGTTTTGATTCTCTTATTCAGCTTGCCTTTAATCTACTTTCTTTGATGTTGAAAAAGATGCAAGACGGCTTGCAGAGGGTAAAATTGTCATCACAGAAAAAATAAAATTAGACAGCATGGAAAGCTCAACAAGGAGAAAACGCTGAAGGAGATATGCTCAGATCCCCCTTTTAAAAAAGATGTTTGACCAATGCTAAAAGGAAGAAGCAGAGTGACGCCAGGGAAGTGGACATGACACAGAATTCATCCCACCACTGAAAAGACCACATCTCTTGTACACACCTGCCTGAGATCACATGTCAATAGGATGGAAAGTAAGGTCACACGCCCTTGCCGTCCAGAGGATTGTGGTTGTTGCTGCTGCTACATTTCTATACCACCCATACCTGTAGCTCTCTGGACAGTTCACATTTTAAATCACCAAACAGCTTTCAGCCAGGCCTGGCCCTGCTTAGCTTCCAAAGTTTGGCAGAATCAAGCACTTCAGGCTATAGGAAAGCTATAGGGAAGTTGCTTGCCCTTTGTCCTCTGGTCCTCTTAAAAGCTTCCCTTTTTCCTTTCACTCTTCCTGGAATGCCATGTGCTATTCTGGCTTCCCTTTCTCAAAAGTGATGCTAGAGAGTTGGAAAAGAGATAAACAGGGCAACTAAAGTTGCACTCTATACATGTTTAGATATACCAGCCCTTGGTGATAGGCAGGCTATAAGAACTGGCCAGGCCTGGAACCCAGGTGTCTGGCCAGCTATTCTGAGCATGTCTTAAAAGCCAGGGTATTCTGCAACTTGGGAACCAGCTTCTCCCATACATGGGGTGCAAGACTGGATAAAGCTGCCCAGAACTCCATCTGGTCCTGTGAAAACAACACAGGTATGAGAAAGACATTTTATTTATTTATTTATTTATATTGTGATTTATATCCTGCCTTTTTCCTACAAAGGGCTCAAGGCAGCTTACATCATCTCACCTCCTCCATCTTATCCCCACAACAACAACCCTGTGAGGTAGGCTGGGCTGAGAGGCTGTGACTGGCCCAAAGGCACCCAGTTGGCTCCATGGCCGAGCAGGGACTCGAACCTGGATCGCCTGAGTCTCAGTCCCGTGCTCTAACCACTACACCACACTGGCTCTCCACAGGACAAACCCTTGGAGCTTTAAATGGATTGGGGAGGTACCCCAAAATACTCATAGGCATAGGAGATACCAGGACGTATGTAACTCAAGCAACTCACCTCAGCTAAATGGGTTTTTAGCTATCGCTTTATTGCTTTAATACAGGAATGGGGATTGGAGAGTTTTCGGAGGAAATTATTGTACAACTACATCTATTTGCTTTGATTGCTTTGCATCTGTTTTTTCAGTTATTGCCCGTTTGGGTCCACAGTCAGAGTCTCCCAGGTACTCTGGTGGAAATGAATTTCCCCGCGTCCTCATTCTCATGGTTGCCTCTGAAACCGAGTCGAGTTTCTGAAACTGAATCTTGATGAACAGGATGGGGGGGGGGGTGCCCCAAGGACCTTCTGTGAGGGGTGCCTTTCCTCTGGAGGAAGACAGCTTGTTGTACCAACCCGAACAGTAGCATGTGGACACCGGTTTTGGACCAGGTTGCATTAGGGCCTCATCCTTCCCTCCCCAGCACCATATTGCACATACACACCAGGCTGAGCTGCACCACCACTGGGCCAATGCAATGCCTACTTGCAATAGAGGAGGCCTCAGAAGGTAAATTTCCAGTTTGGAGCAGAGACCAAGAATTAGAACTCCATTCTTCCACTTCCCATTCAGAGCCAGTGTGAGAGGCTGACCCCTTAGCGCTGGGGACCTTTCCAGATCTTCATCTTCAAATCACTGAGAGAGTTTCGCCCCACCATGCAAGGGAACCTACTGGGCACCAAGAAACCTCTCTGTGGCATCAGAGCCCCCTAAACGGCCTAGGATTTGCTTCTCAAATTTCTGCCACAGGGTATCCCCGCCCCCTTGAAGCCAAATTCCTTCCTCTCCCTGTGCATTCATCTCTTTTTACAAATAAGGATTGTCCTTAGGAGACAACCTCCTTTAAAGACACACACACAGGGAAACTTTTCAGCATATGTAAATTTCCCCCTTTTTGGTGCCTTATTCTAGCTTGCATCGCTCTGTTCTAAATTTAACATTTCTCTGCCTGGTCCTCTCCCTCTTGTTTTCTCTTCTCTTTTGCATTTTTGGTAGAATCTGAATTAACAGATCTATGCTTGCTTAGGAATTTCTTGCATAGATGTTCCAGTGAGTTCAGTGGAGCTTACTCCCAAGTAAATACATTAAGAAACACAGTTTAATAGTTCCAAGGGATAGCTACAAATCTGAAAGAGCAGGAAAACCACAAAAACGTGTTTTGTGTAACCAGGGAACAAAATGCAGAATCCCCTCCAGTCATGGACATTTTCAAAATGATAAAAATTTCTAGCCATATTCAGAGTTCTTTTTTTCTGCAGGTACCAAATGTCCACATTCCCATCAACATGAAGTATGTGAGAAAAGGAGGGGAAAGACTGGGCACGAGGCCTTTAGGGTGCGCTGGGATGAATTTTGCCAATATGGCCGTAGAAGTAAATCAATGAGGATGATTTCTGTATGAAATCATTGTTCAAGATGATCGGTCAATAAGCAAAAATGGGATGAAACTATTTGTCCTCTTTTACATGCAAACATGTTTAGACACAAGCAAGTCTGGAACCCACTGGCCAATTTTCCCCAGAGTATTCCCACCAAGATCAATAGGGCTGTTTCTGCGTATGGTGAACTTCACAATTCACATCTTCCAGCGCTCCCCCCTCTCTCAAAGATTCCTCCCTCCCAAATAAAATCCATATTCCGAGTTTGCTTCTGCTTTTTTTGAAGTTAAAAAAAGTGCCGAATAACTTTAAGGGGGCGGATCCTGCCTCGATGGAAGTAAATACAAATTCATGCTTTCTCCCTTCGCCTTTGCTGCAGTGGGGCCGTTGTTGAGCGACGGAAAGGAGATCAATACGGATCAATACCGCGTCCGATCAATTAAACTCCCATTCCGATCAATTTGGCGCAGGATCGACCCTTTCCCCCCTCTTTCAAATGTTCCATCCTCGTGTCCGCTTCACGCAGAGTCGCGAGAGGGAGGCGGCCGCCGGTAAACCCACCAGGCCGTCCCAGTTCCATTAGTCTGGGAGAAAAGGGGATTTAACAGGTAAATCATTAAGCCAAGGCAGGGCAAACCGGATCCTCCCTGCTCGGCGGGGCGGATTCGTCGGCGTTGAGGTCTCCACGGAGTCTCGCCTCTACTCACACCGAGCGCACAAGCAGAGCAAAATTAGAGGTGGGGGCGTTGTGGGGAAAAGAGGGGCAGGACCTGCAGGGGGGTTTGTTAGCCAACTCGCGAGGCCCGGGAAGCCCCCTACCCCCCCCCACCTTCTTGGCTAATTGATTAAAGAAATTAGAGCGGGTCGCGGGGAAAAGGGGTGCGCCGGGAAGGGAAGTTTGCTCTTTCGCCTCTCGCAGCCGTTTCAGCGCGGAGGCAGCTCGGGAGCGAGCGATGCGGATGGTCCAAACTTGCACCCCCGGGCGAGGAAAACCCGAGCACGTGAAATGCTGCCTGGAGGGGCTATGGCTCTCCCGCTCGCCCCTTCCAGCACCCCCTCCCCTGCTCGCGCACGTCCTCTCCGGCTCCCGATTCTGGGCCATTCCGACGTGCAAAGGGAAGCTGCGCTGGGCGCCCGCAACCCTGGTTTTCAGGCGGGGATGGGGAAGAGGCCGCGGGGCGAGGGACTGGGCTTTGGCTGCGGACTTTGGTTTCAGGCTGCACGCAGAAGGAAGCTGTTTCTGAAAAGGCAGAAGGGAAAGAGTGTCAGCGATGGTGGGAAGAAGCGATTTCAGATTGTTTCGCTAGATAATTATCAAATGGTGCGGGCAGCCTGCTCGCAAGAGAAGAAGTGGCAAAACCTACCCCATTTACTCAGAAGTAAGCCCTATTGAACATAGCGCGTTTGCCTTCTGAGTCAGAACTGGAGGGAGAGAGACGAGGGGAAGGAAAGATCCTAAGTAGGGTTGCTCGTAAGTAGACCCAACGGAGCGCCATCCAGTTTACTGCTCCCAAGCAAAGTAAGCAGGATCACGGCCTGACTCAGCAGGGACTTTTCGAATTTCTTGGTGGCAAACCCTATTTTTTAAAAATAACAACCAAGCCAACTTTTCAGCGACTCGCCCTTCTTCCCCCCAAATCGGCTCGATTCTTTAAAAAAGAAGTGAAACAAAAAATGTATTTAAAATGAAAGGGACAGTCTAACAAGCGCGCCATGAGCACCTAGGAGGATCACGAACGAGCTGATAGCCCCGCTAGCAAAGTAAGAAAGGGAGAAATGGACGGGGGGCCAGAGCCTGGACTCTTGGGGTCAGGCTTTCCCCAAGCCCTTTCCTTGCCCGCGCGTGGTGGGAGGGCGGCTGCGGGGAGGAAGGGATCCCGAGGAGTCGGCCTAAAGCCGAGTAGAGGAGCAGGAAGGACAGACTGAAGCCCCGAGTACTTGTGACTCTCAGCCTCGCGTGGGCTCCGTGTCGGTAAAGGCTCGGACTTTTGGCTTCTTGAAAGACGCACCCCAAGGCCGGAGCGGCCTCCCTACGCGCGGGCCTGCCGCACCCCGGCTCAGGGCATGAAATACGGCGGCAACCATGCTGCAAAGCCCCGAAATGAGGACCCACCGAGGGGATGAAAGGTAGGAGGGGGAGAAGAACGCGGAGCCGCGCCTGCTTGTGCATTTCCCCCTTTCCCCACCCTCGAACTGGACCCCCAAACACTCAAGGTGTTTTTTCACCCGGTTTGGAAAGGTGACTCAGAATACGCGTGTCATCCAAGGCGCTCTGGTTACGTGTGTGATCTGCAGAAACACTTATTACCATGTTTGCAATTTCGATAGTACAATTCGCCTTCTCGCAAGGCGTGAGTAGTCTGTGTGATGTGGAGAAATTTACCAACCGTTTGCAACTTGACGCCTCCACCAACTCGCAACTGACCTGTCTGCCTACACTAATGTTGGCTGCTTTTAATCTTGTCTTAATTGCCTTTGCGGCTGATTGTCTTAAAAGATGGCACACCGCCTAGGTGGGTTTTTAGCCAGGAAGGCAGTACAAGAGGTGTATATAAACGCTGGAAGAATCCAATAAAACTTTTTATTGTTTTCTCCTTAAAATCCCTTGCGGTTACTTTCCACTCTCCCAGGGACTGGAGTGCCACCTGCAATAAATTGTCTCCAAGCCAACTTTACAGCGAAATTCCCCTTCAGTGCGAAAATCAGTCTGAATTAAATGGTTCCTGGGGTGGAATTAAAAATCCCCGTCTATTTTCATCTAACTTTCAAAATATGGCAGAGTTCCTTGGTCTTGGCTGGATAATGCTTATACCTGTGTCTTTTCAGATTCTCTCTCCCTCCCTGGTATAAATAGAAACATTAAAAATTTGTTCTACTGTGCTAGGAATTAAAATAGGGTTCTAGAAAAGAAATCTGCATTCAAATTTAGAAGTGTTCAATGGAAATCAAGGTATCTAAAATTGGTTGAGCAAATAAAATCCCATTAATTTAAAAGAGTCATTGAGAGAAGGCAAAGCCGTAGTATCTTTTAAAATATGCAAAGAGAAATTTGGAGTATGTGGAGGAGAAATTATCCATTCTGTGAATCAAAACAGCATTGTCCTCCCTGGCAAAAGGGCGTTTTCCTCTGGAGGTACCAAAAAGACCACAGAATTAATATGAACACTAAATTACATGGAGGACACGATCCCATCCGCTTCTCCCAGCCCGAGGATCTCCAGAAGGTTGGCATCATAACTACCAGCTTTCCTGGCCATGAGTCATGTTGACTGGGGATGGTGGGAACTGAAGCCCAACATCTGGAAGGGGTGCCAAGGTGGGGACGAGTGCTATAGCCAAAGCTGATCCCGGTGCAACCCTCAGTGTGTCTGGTGAAGCAGCTCCAGCTGAGTTTAATAGTGAGCCGTTCTTTGGTCTGGAGGGGCTGCAGCTTAAACCCCCCTCCCATTAAATCGACCTTGCTGTGTATGGGGTGGAGGAGAGGAATCATCTTCCTGGCTTCTAAGCAAAATCTTCTAATTTTAGGACTTCCTCCTTTTTTAAGGTTCTGGTAGGGAGGGCAGGACAGAAAAGAGCGGTTGGTGTTTGGAATGTGTCTCTGGTTCCAAGGAGCTTACATTCTTCTTTTTAGAGAAAAGTGAGGGAACGGGTTGGTTTTGCATTTGAGTTGGGCATGTTCTTTCACAGGGCTGAACTGAACGTTCCTATGCAGAGAGATTCCCCCCTCCCCACTTCGTGCGGTTTGCCTGCTTTGGAATAAGTGGACAGGCTTTCTTTGGGACTTCCCCCAAGCCCTCTCCGTGGGGCAGCGGGGGGCAGGCTTTAGGCTGACCAGCTTGCAGGTGGCTTTGGCTAGAAGAACCCCCACGGGCCCCCCCACAAACGGGTCCAGTGGAAACCCGGCCTGCCAGGGCCAGAACAACCTTCCCCGCCTCCGGGGCCTTCTTCAGCTGGTGTGCGGGCTGCGGAAGCTCAAGGCGAGCCCCAGAAGCGCTCTTTGCCCGTGGAAGCCGCTGGACGGTTTCCTTCTGCTTCTTCCCTGCTGGTCCAGGGGGGGGAATCCTGGCCGGGTCTGCTCGAGAGTAAGACCCCGAATCCCTCCGGGCTGGCTCGCCCGCGCGTGGGGATTGCGCCGCAGCCTCGGAAACGGTGCGCAGGCTGCGACGAAGGAACGTGCAAAAGCCGCGTTCCGCGTTCCCGTCGGATCATCACCAGTTCCTCGCGAGGTGCAGGGAGGCTGAGGCTGCAGCCCGCCAGGCGCTTACCCGGGAGTCCCCCTCCCCGGAGGCGGTGGGGCTGAATTCTGAGCAGGCTCGGGAATGAGGGCGTTGTTATTTCTGCTCCGTGAGGGCAGGCAGCCGCGGCCCTGGGGCTTTCCTCTGAAAGAAGTCCTGCCGTGTTCGATAGATCTTACTCCCGTGTAAAGCGTGCAGCTTTCCCCTCTTGCCTCAATCGTTTCGGGGAAGCTGTTCAAACTCCTTGCTGGCTGTTTTTAAAACACAATTTTATTCGTGTTCATTGTCCAGCTACCCTCTCCGTACCAAGTTCTTCCTATAGCTGTTTTAAGCCTGAAACCCGAAATATTTAGCATAATGTAAACTGGAGGTGGGAAAGTGAACTGGTAAATTAAAAAGTCCCGATCCATCACATCCTATATTGCTTGTAAATTATTATTAATATTATTATTATTGATGATAATGATAATAAATGTCACTAGCGCGACTATATTAACTAATGTTCTGCTAATTTCATTGTTTCTCTTTAAATTGTTGATGTGGAAAACAAATCAGCTCATTGCAACACCAGCCGGTAAAATAAGTCGGTACGCACGCTTCTAATAATTTAGGGACCTTAAGAAGTCCACGGACCTCGCTCGCTCGCTCTCTCGCTCCCCCTTCCCTCCTTTGCCAGGAAGTTTAGAACAGAGCGACAGGCGAGAAAAGGACGCGGGGCGTGGATGAATCCCCCGGGAAGGAAGGAGGCTGGAGTTCAGCTGTCCAGCCCTGTGTTTTCGTTAGTCGCTGGAATACGTTCCGGCTCTAAGCGAACGCATCATGGGGAGGAAGAAACGGCGGCCTCGCCCTGGGAAGTTCTCACGCACCGCATCCGGGTGCGAGTCACGGAACCCACGCTTGGTTCGCACGCGCACGGCCACGCGGTTTATTCACACATCCTTGGTAGCTCAGGGGCATCTTTTGGGATGGTTTTGGCGAGTGACTTGCGCAAAAGTTAGCCCTTTTTAAATCACCACGTCTCTGTCCTGTGCGCGGGACTTAAAAGTCTCAGAATCGCACCCCGCACTTTGTACGTGCCCAGTCTTTCCTAGTTCGATCCACAAGCACCTTAGGCCGAAATCACGGAATTAAAAGGACGCTACCCTTTGCCTTCCCTAAAACCGTGCTAGCTTGGAAACTAGGGGCTTCAGGGCTTCTGTTTGGCTTAATAAGCAGAGGATCGCTCCCTTGAACTCCACGGTCGAGGAGGATCGGGGCTGTCCAGCCAACCTCTTACACCCAGGGCTTGCACCCCCAAAAGCAGACCCCACGCGTTTCCGTGGGTCTATCTCGCCCGCATAAACCGGTGGAATTTAATTCCGAGGCGCACAAAGTACATGAAGAAAATCTGATTTAAGAGCTGCAAGTCGAGAAGCGAGCAGGTCAGCCACGAGGCCCCGACCTCACCTGTTTGCCCCGCCCCTCCAACCCGCTCAGGTTGCCCAAAGCCGCGATTAAGATGTCAACTTCGCTCTGCGTTTCCCTTTCCAATTCTGCAATGACAGGACACGCATCCCTAGTGCCTCACAAGTCCCAGCCCAGTTTGGTCTCTCCGACTTTTAAGTTTCGGATCCGATATTTACTTTACCGGTTTTAAAATCTCGGGGAAAATATAATATTGAAGGCAGAATGAACTGGGCTCCTGAAGAACCAGAATGTATTAGCCAAGTTCAAGATTGTAGATGTGAATGAACTCGCCTAGTTCCCCACACTTCTCACACATTCAGGCTGCGACGGAAAACCTCGCCCCGGAAGGACATAAAAGAACTGGGCGAGGGCGTGGATCTAAACAGAATCATATTCGTATTTCGGTTTTCTTAGTCTGTGCTGGATTGGACATAATAATCCAGATTCTCCACTGTCTGGCCCCAACCCTAGTCCATTGATGAATCTTCTGTGCTATTCTAGTTGGATTGTAAGCCCCATGGGGACAGAGACCTTTCTCTTCAGCTTATCACCTTTGCAAAGTATGAAGCATCCAGGTTATTAACTAAACAAGTCAATCAATAAATGGGGGAGGTTGCTATTAATTAATCGAGGTTAACCCCCTCCCTTCTAACCAAACCCCAAAGGGATTTTTTGCTTCCCCTCCTGCCTCCAACTTTTCCAAATAATTCCCAGTCAAACAGGAAACATCTCTTCCGCTGTCCTGATGCGAATTTGGCTCCTGGACGTTGTGGCTGTGCTTGGAGAAGTGTGTGTAGACGCAAAGACTGAGCGCATTTTTTCAGACAACCATCGATTGCCTGGACAGAAAAAGCAGATCTTTATGTATCAGGAACGGAAGTGCTTGTGACAGCTCTGTGGAATGTTGGAAGGGAGAAAGCAGGACAAGCAAGACGTTTGAAGCATGCTTCCTGCACCCTCCTCCCTGGGGGGTGGTCTCGTAGTGAGGTGAGCAAAAGACCAAGAGGGCAGGACAAAGGGAAAGTACATTAAAATTCTAAATGTTTCTGGCCAGTGAGAAAATGGTAGGAGATGGGCTTGGGAGAACACCACGCAAGTCAGCCAGTCACCAAAGGTTACTGGATGGGGTTGGGGTGGGGCTGGGAAAGGGGGAATGACCGTCTAGGGAAGGAGGAGGACTCTGGACTAAGCTAACACCCTGTTTCTGCACCCGGGACTGACCTACTGCACTCTTGGCCTGACCAGTATGGCATGATGGTTAAGTTCTGGGAGAACTGGGTTTCAGACTGCACTTGACCACATACTTGCTGATTGTAGGTCTGCCCCAGACTCTGATCCTAACCTACCTCACAGGGCTGTTGGGAGGATAAAAGGGAGGAGATCAATGTCAGGCACCTTGTAAGAAGAGAAAAGGGGGGTATCAGTCCAATGTGACTGTGAATGTATATCTTTATAAATATATATTTATGAATTAGGAACAAGAAGGGGGAAATTGCTTATATCCCAGCTGGCAGACAAAAAAGCCAAGCTGATCTCTGAATTAGGACTTATTCCCAAGACAATCTGGGCAACTAAATCCCTAAGTTCACTTGCTTATCCAGAAGCAAACCCACTTAATTCAGCCATGCTCTAGTGAAGTATGCATGCATTTGATGTCCTAATCATAACTTGAAAGTGCTCAGGATTCGTGCTTAAAGTTTGTGGTTCTTGCAGCAAAACAAAAGAAGGGGAAGAAAGGTGCTTTTGCTACACTGGTGAGTAAGAAGAACCAGTTTTCATTCCGCTGCTCAGATTTAAGACTGGGGGAAGCCTGGTGTCATTTCTTAAATAAAACCAAGAAACCCAATTTCTTCCTTCTGATATAAGTGTCTCATGTGAGTCCCTTGGACGGCAAGGCGATCAAACCAGTCAGTCCTAGAAGAGATCAACCCTGACTGCTCTTTAGAAGGCCAGATCCTGAAGATGAAACTCCAATACTTTGGCCACCTAATGAGAAGGAAGGACTTCCTGGAGAAGAGCCTGATGCTGGGAAGGATTGAAGAAAAAGGAGAAGGGGACAGCAGGGGTCGAGGTGGCTGGATGAGGTCACTGGGGAGATGGGCATGGGGTTGGGTGGACTCCGGGGGATGGTGGAGGACAGGAAGGCCTGGATGAAGGTTGTCCATGGGGTTGCAAAAGGTCAGACGTGACTTCACAACTAGGAGCTAGTGGCCAATGCAGCAGACTGTGAAGAGGGAGAAGAGAGCAGTAGGGCCATGCCGCTGTGGAAATATGACTTCTTTTTCCTCTTCCCTCCCCATTCCTTTTTCCTTGTATGCCATATCTTGCCGGATTGTCAAGTCGAGGCTTTGCTTAGCTGATTGCATGTCAGTTGCTTTGGGGTAGGGGTGCTTCTTGGCTGAGGACTGTGATAAAACTACTTTAAATAATGAAATGATAAATAGAGAATTCAGACACTTCCAGAGTTGTGCTCGCCAAATGTAGCTAAAGCCCCATTCTGCAGCACAGAAGGGCATGCCCCAAGAAGTAGGAATGGGACCCCCATCTCATTCAACAGTTAAAAGAATCCATGTGATGTCATTCTGGACACTCACTTAGATGGTTTTCAAAGGAATTAGGCAATTTCAGGAAGAACTACAAGGCCAGAAATTGCACTCTGGGGACTATTGGTCCTGCTAAAGAATTTCTGAACCAAAGAGGCTGTTATTTAGTGCTTATTCTTGCACACAGAAGGTCCTGAGTTCCATTTCAGGCTTTCCATGGATAAAATTATCCCATGTTATTTTGACATTCCATTTAAAAAAAGATTCAAGCTGAGTTGAAACCAAAGGTTGCGACATTTTCAAACAATCAGCAAAATGCTGTGACCCCATAAAAAGTAGCTACAACTGGAAACCATTCAAATGCTGTCGAATGTCAAGGAAACTCCTAGACAGGGGCCAAAAAGGGCAGTATGGTCTAGTGGATAGAGTGCTGGACTGGCACTCAGGTGATTTGAGTTCTCATTCCCACACAGCCATGGAGCTCACTGGGTGACTTTGGACTAGTCATAAACTTTCAGCCCAATCTACCTAACAGGTGTCCTGCAACAGCAAGGGGTTGGACTGGATGGCCTTCATGGCCCCCTCCACCTCTACTGTTCTATGATTCTCCCTCACAAGGTTGTTGTTGTGAGGATAAGATTGAGAGGAGGAGGAGAATTAAGTAAGCTGCCTTGTGTTCCTTGGAAGGAAAAAATGTGTGATATGAATATAATAAATACTTTTTAAAAGCTAGCAGACCACATGAGAGAAAGAGAGAACTGGCATTTTTTATTCTGCCCTAGGGTTCTATGGGTGAAGGGTTTTTTATTTATTTTATTACATTTTATCCTCCTGCCCCAATTAGCCATAAAGCTTCCTAGGTTGGTTGGTGCCCTTTAAAAAGAAATTAAAATGAACACATGGCACAGTCCGGGGGCCACCACCAAAAGGCCTTCCTCCTTGTTAGGTTGGACATGCACATGGTGGGCATGTCATGAGCGGAGCCAGCTGGAGCCAGAGGTCAGACTAGATGGCCCGGGAGGCCCCTTCTGACTCGCTCAGTTTCTCTGTTTCTATGTTGCCCTGCTCAGAAGAGGCCTTCAGAGAATGGCCTGAGATGTTGCTTGCCGCACAGAGCTGGGCTCTGGGAAGCTTCTGGAAGCCAGTGAGATAGGATGGCCTCTGTTGATAGCACGCCAGTCCCCAAAGCGGAAATCCTAAGCTCCAGGTCAAGAAATAATGGTGTGCAGAAACGGTGGGTGGAGTTCTGCCAGCCATCCTTGAAGCCTCTGATTGGCTGCTGTGGGATACAGGATGACTGGGCTTCCGAGGGATGCTCTGCTTCTCTCTGGCTCTGCCTCGCTGCAGGGATTGGACTGGGAGGCCAAGGGGGCAGGTTCAGGCATGGAATTCTGTGGGCAGGAAAATAATCACAGTGCTTAGGAGCTGTGGACCCAGATTTCTATGAGCATCAGAGGGAGAGAGAGAGAGAGAGCTTTGCTTTCCCCAACCTGGTGCTTTCCAGATGATACGCTGGACTGCAGCTCCCCTAATCCCCACTGGCATCATCCAACACACTGGGAAGGTACCAAGTTGGGGAAGACTGTAGGAAGTGGTCATCCAGATGGGAAATGGTATGTAACCTGGAGAAGCAGTTTTGGTAGCACCCTGAAAATGCTACACAAAAGAACTGAACAGGGTGAGCTGTGTGGGGTGAGCTGATCCCCCAAAATCGAATATTCTGCAGACTGTGCCAGCCCTCTTGAGGAAAGCAGAAACTTGAATCCTGAATCCAACAGGCTCTGAGTACACAGAGAGACAGAAAATGGAAATCCTTTTTTCTCTTTTAATTCCCAAAGTCAGGCCATAAGGCCAAACAATGGGAATACACTGATAAATGCAAGGTCCAGTCTAAGGAATAAAAAATAATGAATGTCATGATCTAAAGCAGCAGCAGCTGCATCAGAGGAGAGGTGGCTGCACACGGAGCTGTCCAACAGCAGCTGTCCATTTCAATGGACCCCGTGGAGCATAATGGCAAACACGTTACTGTTTGCTGGAGAAGTGCAGGGAAAGACTTTGTCCTTGCTAGATCTGATATCCTTCACATACGTGGCTTCTACACCCAGGCGCTGCATCTCATCCCAAACCCCCTTGTCTTCGCTGCTCTGGGAGCTGGAAGATGGAAGACTCCTGAGGCAGGTGGGACTTCAGCACACAGAAGGTCTCAGGCTCAGCCCTGAGCAGCGCCCTTCCTGAAGGATGGGGACAACCTGGAGGGGGTTCCGGGGAGAGTGGCGAGGATAGAAACATAGAAACAGAGCGAGTCAGAAGGGGTCTCCCGGGCCATCTAGTCTGACCTCCGGCACCAGCTGGCTCCACTCACGACTTGCCCACCATGTGGACGTTTCCATGCCCCAGGATGCTGGGGCTTGGAAATAAAGCCCATGAGGAGAGGTGGAAAGAAGTAGGGCCGCCCTCCACAAGCCCTTAGGGGGTTGTCACAAAAATGTGGGCCGGGATCTCTCCTCAATCATCCTAGAGTGCTCATGGAATAATGGGCTCAAGGTGCAGGAAGCAAGATTCTGGCTGGATACCAGGAAAAATTTCCTAACTGTGAGAGCGGTATGACAATGGAACCAATGACCTAAGTTGGTTGTGGACTTTCCCACGCTAGAGGCATTCAGGGTTCAATGGGAAAGCCCTCTGGGAGTCCTGGGGGTTGGACCCAATGGCCCTCAGGGCCCTTGCAACCCACTGTTCTAGGCTTCCATGATCTTTAGCTACAGGATGAGGAACATTTTTGCTGAGATGGTGGATAGCCATGGCTGGTGTGAACGTGTCACACCAGGTGTGATAGGCCGGTGGCCCAAAGTCTTTCAGACCCTTAATGTGCTGGAACAAACTGTAGGTGCTAAGTCTTTGGAAGAAGGCTTTTCCGCATACACTGCAGGCCACACTTCTATTATTGTCATAGTGCTTTAGAATGGAGCCCTGGCATTCAAAATATGTGCATGGGACTAGTCCCTGGTGATCCCTAGTGACCCAGTTGGCTGCCAGTGGGCACGAAGGAGCGGTCTTTTAACAGTGATGAATGGCAATTGCTATGTTTGGATACCGTGTGTCCCAAAAACCTCTTAACTGGCCATTTTAAGACCAAAGGCTGGCTAATCCTGGAAGGCTCTTCCTATGTTCAGAATATTCTAATGGAGTGGGGGCAGGCAGGGCAGAGAAAAGAAATGATTCCCTTTGCTAGTCTCAAGAGCAGGCATTGGTGCGCTCTTTTTCTGTGTTCAAGGAGGGTTCCTTTCTTCTTTTTTAATGTGGGGCGTGCAAGTCCCATGAACAACCTGGTTTCATGGCTCGGCTTGAAAGAAAACAGGACAAAAGCAACCTGGCTGGTAAGCAGGGAATTCCAGAAGCAGGGAGCAAAGCCAGTCCAACCCCAGTAATGAAGAAAGAGGAAGAGGAAATTAATCCTGAGTGATAGAGGAGAATTCAACACACCCTTCAAGGAACTTCCATTCCTTTGGAAGACACAGTTTAGCGCCCTGAGTGGCTCCATTATTCTGCTTGGTTTTTCTGGGAAAGTGCTCCCCCCACACTGCCGCTTCAAGCCAGCCCTTCTCTCCCCCCCCCCCCCCCGCCCTACACACACACTTTAGCCCATTTTCCTGCCTTTTGCCTAATGACATTGTATTGATTGGGCTGGAGCAACGGGGTGTCACTGCCCAGTGGAAAAGCGAGCAAGTAAGCATGGCTCAATTTTATTTTATTAATTACAGAGTGGACAGAAAAGAGACGGTCCAGCCAACGGAGGAGAGAGTTAAAGATGCGTTTCAGCATCAGCTGTCACCCCAGAAATGCAGGAAGAGTGGACACGCGATTTTCCAATGTCAAAATACTTTCTCCACAAGGATGATTCAGATGATTATCATTTTATATTGCATGATGTGCTTGTTGTTTAATGAAGTATGAGAAGACAAGTCTCCTGGGAGCCCAGTCAAACCCTCTAGAGCTTCCTGAATGCTCCCCTCCCCTCCCTTCCCCCTGGTCCCAAACCCTTTCTCTCAGCTCCCAATCATTTGGCGATTTCCCAGTTTCGGTGTGATTTCCCTCCTCCTTTCTAACAGGTTGAAATATAGCTCCTAAAGGGTTCGTTACTGGCCAGAAAATCTTTCAGCTAAAACAGCTGGTGTTATCTGGTATCTTCACCCTGCCCTCTTTGGTTCAGCCCCATAACGCAGCCCTGCAGAACTCCCGATTTGTGCCCCCATCCCCCAGCCAGCCCTGCTCTAAGGGCTTGGAGTCTCTAAATTGACACAAGGACCACTGCTAAGGGAGGGTCAAAAAAGGGGTTTGAACCCCTTCCAGCCAAACTCAATTCCAGAGAACTCTTGAGGACCTCGCTGTAGTGACTTGCATGCTCGAAAACACCCAGAGCACCAGCATATGTGTCACTGTTGCATTATATTTATATTCACCCTTTTCTTCCTCTTGCAAGGAACCCAAAGCAGCTTTCAAAGTTCTCCTTTTCTCCATTGCATCCTCAACACAACAACCCTGTGAGGTAGGTTAGGTGCTGGGCTGTGACCGACCTGGAGTTGCTCAATGTACTGCTTGGTTGAATGGGGATCTCCCACATCCCCAGTCCAACCCTCAAACCACACCACCCTGGTTCCAAGGTTCTGCTGCCAGAAATGAATCTTTTGGGATGGGTGGTGGTGGAGAGAATTTGCACACGAGCCACCAAAGAATTTGCAACTGGGGGAAAGAGGAAGGAGACAGAGAAGTGGGGGGAGCCATTTGGGATGCTCCAGGGGGCCAGGCTGGGTGCCCAGACCATGGCACGCCTGGCCTGCAACCTTCTGGCTTCCCAGGGGCAGCTTTTTCCAACCTGTAGGAAAACAAGATAATGCTGCTTTGAGGAAACCAGGGCCAGGTTGGAGACTTCAGGACCAGGGACAGCTCCCTGGGAAATGCCCCCCCCCCCCGTCTTCCTAACAGGCCCCGAGACATTCGTAAATGGAGCACAACATTGAATTATGCCATCTGCCTTCTCTGCAGGGGAGCAAACAGCCCAGCATGTCTGAGTGGAGGGACGGACCTGGATTCCCTTGTGTTGCCTCCCCTTGGTTGCCAGTCCAGCAACTTGTCATCCTGACAGCATGTGGATTTGCTCTTGGACTTTCAACCTGGCCATGGAATCTCTTAAAAGAAGGGAAAGTGGAGTAATTCAAGGGCTTGATGAAAGAAAGACAGGAGACCCAAAGCTGAGCTTCTGTGATGGGGGTAAAAGTAGGACCTACAACCAAAAATACCAGGATCCATCAGCATCCCCATCTCTGCCCTGTTTCCAGATCCAAGCCAGCCCAAGTCCTGCTCCTGGCATTCTGTCACTTCTATTGCTTTGCATTCAGCTTTCTGGCTGACTCCAGCTCCACATTCTCAGTAGGGAACGGGGAGGTTGTCCCCTTGGGTTTTCTCTCTCTTTCCAAACAGATTCTTATTGTTGCCCTTGCATTCTGCCACTCTTTCTTCTCCAGGACCACCATCTGGTTCCTTTTCGAGTGGCACTCACCAGCAGGGGTCGCTCTTCGAGTGAGCTGCATCTGGAAGTACAGATGCTGGCCTCCTCATTTGGAGCCCTGAATCTCCGGGAAGCTGTTTGTTCTGCCATCCTTATCGAAACCATAAGTCCAGAGGTCCAAAGCACCCCTGTGGCATCTCATCCTCCTAGATGAGCAGACTTTTGGCCCACATGAGTCCACCTTGTCAGGTGCGCCAGATATTTCTGCTTGAGATTTTCAAGGACATTCACACAGAGACTTCAGAGCAGGTCAAGTTTGGCATATACAAATGTGTGTCTTTTGTTGTCTTGTGTACCTGTTTCCCAGGAACTTTTTCCCTGCAGCTAAAGCACCGTGTTCAGGTACCATGTTAAATCGTGTGCCACTTTTTAAGGAAGACATGGAGAAGAGCAGCCTGTAGGGGAACAACGCAGGGACCAAGTCCTATGAGGAATGGCTGAAAGAGTTGAGTGTTTTGCCTGGAGCAGAGAAGAGTCATGGGTAATTGGTCTTGAAATATCTGAAAAGCAGAAGATGGGGTGGATATATCCCTTGTTTCTCCAGACAGCAAGACTAGAACATGGGTGGACATGTCAGGCAGATGGACTCTGGCCAAACATTGCAAGATTGTTTTGAACTGTGGTGGGTTCTTCCAGGGATGGCTTTCAACAGAGGGGGTCCACTACCAGTCAAATTGCAAGATTCCTGCACTGGGGTAAGGTTGGACCATACAAGGGATGTCAACCCTTTTTCATGTTCCCTTTCGAGGAGCTCAAAAGGAGGCAGGCCCCAAATACCCAAGATACCAGCCCAGTTGGCTTAAAGATCTTACTGACAGAAACAGGCCACCAACACTGGGGGTCTGGGTCCAGTTATCTTCACACGCATCTTGGGTTGTTTGCTCCCATCCAGGGAAGGTCGATCCCAAAGAACAGAGCTCTGTGGGCAAACATCCTTTAATTTCTAAACTAACCTGCAGCCTTCTGGCGTGGCAAAAGATCACTCACCATCCCCAGCATTGAAGTAAAATTCAACTGCCAAACCATCTTTGATTTCAAGCCTACTAGGGCCAGAAACTCACCCAGAGGGGGGAAATTCCATCCTTTCAAAATGGGGGAATGTTGCACACCAACTGCAAAACCACCGAAGAATTGGGGTACAGGGGAAAGGCGGTGGGGCATGGCATGTGGGATCTGCAGAGAGATTTCCTTGGAACCCGGTGGCAGGTGAGCCCGTTTTCCTAGGCCTGTCCATCCTTCAGTTTTGCTTTTAAATGCCTCGCAGTGTTTTTAGATCAGATGGCTTCTATTTTGTAGAACTTTATTCTCTTTTTAAAAGTTTATCTTTTTATGTTTTAGCACAATGCCTTTCTTATAGAGCTTTAATTTCTGGGAAGCTCCCAGAAAGA